>NW_027272035.1:0-542500 GCF_040938485.1 Diadema antillarum | reverse complement strand
TAAAACCGTCGATCACGTGATTGCTTGCATACAATGCTAAAACGACATACGTCCTACTCAAACCTGGAATATCTTGCTCACAAAAAAAAAAAAAAAAAATCTGTCCAGTAACTACGCTGAATCGCACAGTAATCTCTTCTAACCTGTATCATGTTCTTTTGTTTTTCCCTTTCCAGGATGCCAATCGACCCGGCATCATCCCCGCAGTACGGCATGTCGTCTCCTTCCGGGTCAAGTGTCTCTAGTAAGTCACGTGTCATTACATTCAAGCCTTTGTACGACATTAATCATGACAATATGAATGATTTAAGACCTATTACGTGATATAGATTATTATGATAATATAATGATACGAGCTGCACAGGTGAGCGAAGTTTTTTTCTGGACGATATTAGGAAAGGGATAAAAGAAAAGAATGCTGCGATTTTGCAAAGATATAAACACACAAAACGGTGACGTAGAATGAAGAAAACTTATAGTGTCTTATGGTGGAATTTGCATGTAAGTACTTCCTGTGGCAAACATCAATCACTGACTATCACTACTGGGACAACAAGAAGCACATTATTTTGTCGATAGTCCACCTTCCATCCTGGTTATCGAATTGTGTCAGTGTACTTACAAAGCATACCTTTGTTGTTTTACCGGGATTGTCAGGATGAGATCCCCCCCCCCCCTCAATTTTGAGAGTGTTTTTCATATCGCAGCATTTGTAATGAATTTAAGGGGATTTCGCGATTTTCTTCTGTGTGAAATGACGTCATTAAATCAAGTTCTTTCTTTTTTTCTTGCTACATAGGCGAGGAGTCGAACGATGGTGACTTGGCGAAGGACCCATACGGACTCACTCTCCACTTCGTCACCGACCCCGGAGAGAGCATCAAGTTACGGAAGCTCATCCACCCACTCGTCAAACACTTCGACCACTCGTTCAAGATGTTCAACATCGCCGAGCGCAGCCGACCCAACGGACAATTCAACAATGGCAACGGCGTCGATCGCGACGTCATCCCCGCGCTGGCCGTGATGCTCTTTCTCCATATCGACGAGGACTCTGACGACCGCAGGATAGCCTCGCCCAGAATACCTCAAGAAGAAACCCTGGAAGTACCACCACAACACGCACGTTCCGGGAAAATACTTCTTGTGTGAACCAAATTTTCAGAACTTCTATACAACCGAACAAGATATGCCTCTGTGGGCGGTCAGGCAAGTCCATTACGGCAAAGAACATCTCAGATTTATGATGTATAGTAGCAGCGAAAACTGGGAGGATATGGTGCGGTTTTATAGTTTGGTCCTCAATCGAAAAGTGGAATATCAGAAAGACGATTTCTGTTATTTTGTGACACACTCCCGCGACACCTCGGACATCCAGTTCGCACTCAAACGAGTTCCGGACGAGTGCAGTGTACGCCCGCTGAACACTACTTTCCTGCAGTTCAAAGTTCGTGAAGTCGGTGACTTGGTCCCGCTGCTGCCTAACTCGTGCTCACCGATCAGTCCGCAGCGCTGGCAGACGACTGATCCGGATGGCAACGTCACGCTCATCCTTGTCTCAAAGCGGGCGAACACAAACAACGGCTCTCTGGCTCCCAGGAGACAGTCGGTAGATGTTCTACAGCAGCTGATCGCCCCGAAAGCGATGCGGCCGAAGCCGAAGCCGACGTTACAGTCGATTATGGACGAGGAGGAAGAGGGTCAAAGTTCAAACTGAGTACATGTAGTACCAACTCGCCCAAAAACTTTATACCAAAGATGCCAGTGTTGTCTTACATCTAATGGCAAGCTATGCCGAAAAGGATAGAGCGCGAGCCTAAATTATTAGCTAGATTATGACGAGACCGTTGACATTTGCGTCAAGCGGAAGATGCAAACAATAGAGGGAGCTATCACGATATAGATTCCTTACTCAGTAACGCAGTAAATTATCATAAATGTAAGTTAAGATTATGATAACAGTGTTTCTACCAGCACGACTGATCTATGCAAATAAAGTCAATACAGCTATCGAGAACAATATGTCTCGACAAACTTCACCCCCTGAAAAAAAAAATTACCCCTGATTCTCAAACAAAGCATATCTAAGTGTTCTCTACATTTAGTCTGATCAACAACTGTAACAACAGAAGTTGATGTTAAACTTTTAATCTCAATTTACCTCTAATACAGATGCGCTAACTCTAACTATATCAACATAATAATGTTAGCGAGCTTATCAGCGCCAGTGATACAACAACAACAACAACAACAACAACAACAACAAAACAGAAAACTGCTACCTTCACTGGCCTTAGGTCAAGCCAGTGTACCGTTAATGAAATAATGAACCATATCCAAGATGAAGTGTACATTTTGTCAAACGATCATCCATAAAAAACGAAGAATTATGGTATCGTAATATCTGTGGTCATTCAATCCTGATCACCTGACATTAGGTTAGAGTACTAGATACATCTCTTTACTTTGACCTATGCCAGAACTGTTTGGTTAGGTTCTTCGATTTTTTTTATACATGCCTTGCATTGATGTAAATAACGAGTGTTACAACACACCATCGATTTGATTAAACATTTTGCCCACAGGGATACTCTGGCTCCATGTCTATAATTCTGTAGATTCGAGGCTTCCAATGTTGCTGCTGATCTTGAAGTATTTCCCTTGAAGACGAGGCAAAACAACAATCGCTTGTAAATCGTTTTACGATCAACATTGAACATGTATTATCAACTCTTTTATTTCGTCCTTCTGAACCATGCTTTCAATATACAGCTTTTGCATGAATTACTTTTCAGTATTACACTCTTCCACTCTACACTCTTATTTTGATAGAGGAGATGTATCATGATGTTCATTGATAAGTCACGTCGAGAAAAAGGGTTTTGCCATAAATCCACTGAGTCTGCGCGTATGATCACGTGTACTGCATGGTTTGTGCACTCTCATATTCAAAAGTTTCACGTCGCACTGTGTTGTGTATTTGACTTGCTATGTTTCCGATGGTTTGACTCTGGTCGTTTTGTCAATGAATGTCTTTTTAGTACTTAGCTATGTGTGAGACCATCTGAACAAATAATAAGTGTTGTCAAGGTTAGTAAGAAGATTGCTCGACTTTAAAAGTGGTTTGACTACTCTCCGTCCAGACTATTTTTGTCAAATACATGTGCAGCAAAAAGCTGGTAGACGTCTGTCGCTCAGAAGGAGACTTCACATAATTATTATCATTTCATGATTGTGCTTGGTTGGAATGCTATTTCCCAACTTACCTCTTGTCTTTGCTTGCCAGTTTTTATAATTATTGTAAAGAAATAGAACGATGATCCTTACTAATCATAAATCGTTGTGTTACGTCTTCGACAATCGCATGAAAGCTGGATTTTGCACGTACCAGTTGCATTTCTATCCTAACATTGTTATAATCATAGCTCTTTGAACACGGCAATTTGCATGATGTTTAGCTGTGATGTAGCTGCGACAATGAACAATCCTACAAAGATAACTTAGACAGGTTTTGAGGGAACATCGCCTGAACGATGATTTTTCCTTAGAAACGTCGTTTCCTCCAAAGTCAATTGGTTATTGATCCGGTTGATTGCAGGGTTGTATTTTATTTTCTTATCTAAAAAATATATAACACTGTTCGTAGATGTAACATTCGCGAACTACTGTAGCTATAAGAGTGTTGAGGGTATGGACACGGTTGGTTGTTTACAGTCCTCGAGGTGATATACATACACAGAAAATGAACCAACAAAGTGACAATCGGTTTGACGTGTGCATCCTACTGTACTGATGACTGTACATCGTCGTCTGCTTGTGATGTATTTTTTCTTGTTATAGCGGGACTGGAAATCTCATGTTCCCTCGTAAAGCACAGTTGTCACTTCTTTGAGTTCAATAACACGATACAATGTTTCGCCAACTTCATCATATTATACCCATCCAATAAAGGCAAAATTTAAAGTATCGCAGGGGGTATTTAGCACGAGCGTATTGAAGTTGTTCTTGTAAGTTACCTTTGCCAAAATACTCTTTATTGGTCTGTTTCGAGTATATTTGATGAAACAGATTAATTTGTCGATCAGACCCTAGATTTTTATTTAAAAAAGACTCCATTATGAGAATGGTTTGGTATTCCGGAAGACCTTTGATTCAGAATATCATCAAATGATTCGTTCACTGTCAGGTGCAAGCCTTTAAGTTTGCTTGATTTCCGTCATTTCTCTTTATCGGTACTCTTACATTTCTGAAGATGTCATAATGATTATACAGTTTTCAATGTATGATGAATAAACTATAAAACTTGTATTTACATCGAAAGAACCCATATGTTTGTTGCTCATGATTACTGTGAAATACTGTGGTATCGTATATTGTTAGGTTTATCAACTGTAGTAGCTTTATGAATGTGAGATTTCGGTGTATTCATATCTATTGTTGTGTCTGTCTTTTGCAATATTTTCCTCTTTCCCCATTATGATAATATCTATCTATCTATCTATCTATCTATCTATCTATCTATCTATCTCTCTCTCTCTTTATATTTATATAGATATATATATATATATATATCTGTCTGTCTGTCTATCTATCTATCTATCTATGAGATCTATCTATCTATCTATCTATCTATAAGATCTACATTGTATCTATCTATCTATCTATCTATCTATATCTATTATAGAAAAGAGAGAGAGAGAGAGAGAGAGAGAGAGAGAACCAAAAATGAGCATTTGGAGAATAGACACTGTCTACAATCATTATTCACAAGACGCACGCATTATTAGGTATCTCACTGCTGAAGAGATCTCATACGATTACAGCGATTGGAATCTTTATATCTTAAAGGATGTGTACAGTTCTGGTTGAGGTGAGGATTTAGCTTTTAACGTTTTGCGAGATATTCAGAAACCACTCTATGAGATGTCAAAGAGCATGCAATTCTAAGGGGTATCAAAAGTTTATTTGATGAAAATCGATTTTGAAATGGCTGAGATATCCAAAAACAAGGTGAAGCAAAGAGATCCTAATAAAAGGTGTTGCCTGTCGCCTTTTATTATTATCACTTTTTTTTTGATATCTCAGCCATTTGAAAACTAATTTTCATCAAAATAAACGTTGAATCCTTAAAATTACATGCTCTTTCATATTTCATAAGAGGTTTCTCATTATCTCACTTAGGAATGATCAAAACATGAATCCCAACCTCAACCATGTACTGTACAGTCCCTTTAATGCAAGATTTACAGGGCCGGCGCACTGTTTTCAAAAGTGTGGGGGCGCAATTCCGGGTTTCATGAGCTAACAAGCAAAAAAAAAAAAAAAAAAAAAAAAGGTCCTCAGCTCATCTCTCCCCGTCCCCGTCCACTTCCGGGTTTCTTCAGCTGACAAGCAAAAAAAAAAAGGTCCTCAGCTCATTCTCTCCCCTCCCATTGTAGTGCCTCTTACGTACTTCCGGGGTTGAAAAAAGTATGGGGGCCCAAAGTGATGGCACCTTATGTATTCCTTTGTATGATGCACAAAAAGTGTGGGGGCCTGAGTCCCCACGGCCCCCATGGCTGCGCCGCCCCTGATTTACAGCTGCAGGCCTACCAATAAAATTCTGAGTGGTCGACAACTTCTGCCAGAATACAAAACTATCTCACAGCAGATGGCGCTGTGTAAAATCCATGAAACATTTTTAGTGCGAGAGTCAAAGTTGTACACCCTCTCAGTGCATTTGTGGAATCACTGTTTATTCTTCATGATGCTGTATAAAGGCAGAGATAGGTAGATAGATAGATAGATAGATAGATAGATAGATAGATAGATAGATAGATAGATAGATAGATAGATAGATAGATAGATAGATAGATAGATAGATAGATAGATAGTTAGATAGATAGATAGATGCCGGGGATAGATGGCTATACAGGTAGATAGATAGATAGATAGATAGATAGATAGATAGATAGATAGACAGATAGATAGATAGATAGATAGATAGATAGATAGATAGATAGATAGATAGATAGATAGATAGATAGATAGATAGATAGATAGAGATAGATAAATAGAGAGATAGAGATATAAATAGATAGATAGATAGTTATATAGATAGATGGACATGAAGGCAAATGAAAAGGCAGACATAGATTGGCATAATTCATTAACATGACAGAAGAAAGAGAGAGAAAGGAGAGTGTGACGGGAAAGGGGATAGACGTGGGGAAATCTGAAAATACGTGAATCGTGTATATTATTTCCTGTAACTTTGTATCAACATAAAGTTAGCAACTCAACAGAAGAGAAAACAAGGTGGTATATCTCTTAAAGTCAGCATTAATTGTTATGGTAACTAACCTAATGACGGTCCAGTTTGTTTGTGTTTTCATTTTGTTAAAAGAAAGATGAGGAGTAGTGTAATGAGTATATGCGGGTTTGGGGTGGGGTGGGGTGGGGGCGTGGCTGCCAGGCCAGAATGGATGGGGAAGGTTCAGATTTTAGTCATCCCACTCCAAAGACGACGACGACAGCAACAACAACAGCAACAAAGTGTTTTATAGGGTTTTATAAAAGTTTTTTTTTCAGGTTTAGGGTGGTGTCATCCTTGTTTGAAACCATGTTTTGTTAATCTCTTTACAAGACACAATATGCCCCCCCCCCCCCACCGGTTCCAACGGAATACTGGATCTATTCTTTTGTGGAATGAACAGAATCAAAACGCAAGGACGGAAGGGGGCCTACTTTCTGGTCTGCTCGATAGCCAAACAGGTAGCTCGCCAAGGAAGTGTAAGGGGCCTCTTCAGGTAACTACACTGTAGAATCCCAATATTTCATATACTAGTAGTCTTTTTCAAAGACTGTCAATACTGATAATAAGTCAAGAGAGCGGAGACGAGCGCGTCAGCTCAAGGACCTATAACGAGATCAGTGATCGTTCTTATCATTCACAGGGGGAAGAAAGCCTAACCATTCCTGCTGAATAATTCAGTTAGTCACTTCGACTAATGAAATTGGTCGACGGCGGCCGTCAGTGTGAATGGCTTCCTTAGATGTCGCTCATGCTGATTAGTTGTGAATTTTGCTGCCAAACCCTGGTACAATGTAGTGCAATTCGGTGGTTCAAAGGCGTAAGTTAAGAAATTCGAACAGATCGCCATGGGACCCTCTTGCCGGTGGCTTGACTATAGTTTTGCGAAACGACCTTCTCTATCTACTTGCCTCTCACTCATGCGAGATAGGGCTCACACCTGTAAATAAAAGAGAATGTCCCAGACCCCTTCACAAATTCGTACCAAAGATACCAAAACAAATAAAGAAAAAAATTAATTAAAAATCAACAATTCAGTTTGGCATAAAACCGAACAGCTGCAGATATTGAGGATGAATTCCTCTACAAACTGCATTTTGGTTTGAAGATGAAAGCTTTTCTCATGGAATTTGAAGGGACTATATTTCATTGGGTGCATGTACAGAAAATACGTGATTTTTTTTTAGTGAAAAGAACTCGTAGTCTGGCTTTGCGGACCCTTGGACAGAGTTTGAGCTGAAGAACCCGCCTTGGACATTTGATGGATGACAGGGTATAGCTCACTTATCCAGGTTAGTGAAGATGAAATACTTAATTTTTCCCAGCTATTTTACAGAATTTTTTGAATTTTGAATTTTAACACAAATCCCTATGGATGGGGAAATATTTATGGGTGTGAGCCCTATAGAGGGTGCACGCAATGCACACAAGTCTATGGGAAGTATTCATCCCATACAAGCTCTGCTAGTGTATGTTGATCTCTTCTGTCAAATCCCTCCCTCCCTCCCCCTCCTCTACCCTCTTTTCCCCTCTCTACCCCCCTCTAACTCTGCTTAACTACAATTTGTTTTCTTATTATGTTCTTGTGGTACTAGATCTTAGTACATTGGTTCCTAGTAGTCACCAATATCACACAACTTAGAATGATGTGGCATTTTGATGTATTTCTTTGTTTGGGCTACCACTGAAACAGCTCAAAGTACATAAAGTTAATCTGTTTGATAAATCAAAGTGTTTTACAGTAATTTGTAGGAAATAAGGTGATGATGACACCCTTAATGAAGGATAACTGCCTGCTTCTATGTATTCATCTTATGAAAAACTAATCAAAACTGCAAGATTTATTTTTGAAAAAACCCCAAAGGGCAGCATTTTCAAAAGAGTCCCTTTGAAAAGCTTTACAACCCTTCAATGTGCAATTTCTCATATGATGTAGGGGCAAATACCATCAAAAAACATTTATGATGTTAAAAACTCAATTAATAAATATGACCTCTACTATAGGGCTCACACATGTAAATAAGATGGAATGTCCCAGACCCCTTTACAAATTCATACCAAAGATACCAAAATAAATAAAGAAAAAAATCAATTGAAAATCTATAATGCAGTTTGGCATAAAACTGAACAGCTGCAGATATTGAGTATGAATTCCTCTACAAACTGCATTTTGGCTTGAAGATGAAAGCTTTTCTCATGAAATTTGAAGGGACTATATTTCATTGGGTGCAAGTATAGATAATAGGTGATTTTTTTTGAGTGAAAAGAACTCGTAGTCTGGCTTTGCGGACCCTTGGACAGAGTTTGAGCTGAGGAACCCGCCTTGGAAATTTAATGGATGGCAGGGTATAGCTTACGTATCCAGGGAAGTGAAGATGAAACACCTCATTTCTCCCAGCTATTTCACAGAATTTTTTGAATTTTGAATTTTAACACAGGTCTCTATGGGGAATTATTTACCCGTGTGAGCCCGATAGGGCTTCTGGTAAGTAATACTAGTACTTACCAGGATAGACGGTACAGATACGAGTACAGTCATGTACTCCAGCCGAGTAACAAATGTATTGCGCCCTCTAGTTGTAAAAAGTTGCATCCATTGCAATGCACACTGAGTTTTATATCGGCAAAACCGAGTAGTAAATGTTCCCGAGACAGATCTTTAGTAAGACTGTGAAGTGTGATTCTTAACAACTTTAAAGTTGACTTGATATTTACAGCCGAATCATAAAATATCCATTGTTGTTGTTTTGTCGAATTTGGACATAAATCAACTTATCAATATTAACACTAACTCTTTTTTTTTCACGGAGTAATGACATTGGTTGCGATGACACATAACTATTATTAATGTGTTGAGGGAGTAATGTTGTCAAATCACAAATCACTCTTCATTTCGTTTGGACACACACACACACACACACACACACACACAATGCCATTAAACAATATTTTTCTTGCTCGGCTGGTGATTTGTCCATGGATTCTGATTTCGTATTACAATATTAACAGATTCAGGGTCAGGTTCAGTCACATTTATTTCCAACAAATTTAAATGTGATATACGTACAAGTAACATGCGATCAATTTGAGAATCTATCTCTTGAAGTAAACACATACACACACGCACACACACACACACACACACATACACACACACACACACACACACACACACGCCCTTACCATAAATGAATATGACATGCCATAATCATAGTAAATAGAAATAAAAAGCCGATGTACGGACAAAGACAGAGACATAAACAGACAAAAACAGAAAAACAGACAAGGACGTACATACGGACATTGACATTGACAGGGACATCAACCTCTACTTACATTGTATATAACATAGTTAGTAATAAGATCAAAAAGCAAATACAATAAGACATTTTTGTTGATAAAGATGAATTTCACTGCTCCCACCAACACCTCTCAGACTTACCTTTATCATACGTAACATTGTTGTTGTATAAGATTGACAAGGACAGATTTGTCTGCCTTTCCTCTGTGACCAGAGATAACACTTTTACCTTGAGTTGAAGACTTTCATATCTTTGACGTCATTTGTTTTGGAACGAACACGCAAAGAGCTCACGGTAAGAAAGAGAGAGAGAGAAAGAAAGAAAGAAAGAAAGAAAGAAAGAAAGAAAGAAAGAAAGAAAGAAAGAAAGAAAGAAAGAAAGAAAAACCTTTACTGGTACCCTCGTTTACAACAAGCAGCAATAATTTGTATATTATGAACTGCCACTTGCAGCAAGCAGTAAATCGCATGTGTAGAATGTCTGTTTTATGATTGCCATTATAACATGGTTCTAATAAAAGTCAGTCACGATGATCTTCAAATACTTTTTGTAGATACGTTTTCCTTGAAGTGTAAATGTTAGTATTCTGTACGCAATGCCGGCACACTACTCTATGAAGAGCTAACAAACTGATTAACATAGTATAGGCCTACGTGACTTAGCCTACAAAGTCAATATTTCCATAACCTATATGGTTACAATATTCACAAGTTTTGTTCTGCTCGATTTTTTCTCATATTTTGTTTCACAGGTTGTTTGCTTTCACATTTAAAAGTCAAGATTCAACTTCAAAGATATCTCCTATACTATGGTGTCATTGCCTTAAACGTTTCTCATTTGCTTGCACACAAGTCTGCAATTATGATAGTTTATTTGAAGTAACAAATAAAATGTTCATAGCTGTCAATAGAATTTATGTAGTGGCAAGATAACCTAGAAATAATGTATAATTTCTAAGTCTTCGACCAAAATCATGACTTTTTATACATAGACTGATTTGCATCTACTGATATGTTATTTAGTAATTCTGCTATCCATTTGCCTGGCGATATAAAAATGAACAATGATTGTTTGTATCAAGTTGAATCGTTTAAATCTTTAGGTCTTCCTAATGACCATGAATTAACATGGAAATATCATATAGATTATCTATCTAAGATGCTTTCGAGAAATACTGGAATTTTAGATAAGCTAAAATATTTTTTCCCTAAGTATATTTTGAAAAATTTATATTCAAGCTTATTTTACCCTATCTCTGTTACGGAATACTTGCCTGGGGAAACTGTGCCAAATTATACAATGATAAAATTGTCAAATTAAAAAAACGGGCTATCCGTTCAGTTAATCTAGCCGACTATTATTGTCACACGAAGTATTTCTTCTTTGAAAACAGACTCGATAAGGTTGCTGATTTGTTTTTATACAACTTAGGAATTCATTTATGTTTCAGTTATCAGCCAACGGCTTGCCTGACGTGTTTACTCGTATGTTTCAGAAAAACTATGCCGTCCATGCTTACCCCACAAGACAAAGAGATTAATTTCACCTTCCACGAACTCGCACGCTCCTTGCTAAAAAAAAAACAATTGTTTTTACCAGACCTAAATTTTGGAATGATCTTCCCGCCGATTTAATTAATTGTTCTAGTATGTTTACATTTAAACAAAAATTGAAATCAATGTTAATAAATGAATATAACCAGCCTGATTAGAATTTTTTAATATTATGTTATATGCACAGTATCCTCGTTTAATGTATATTTCTGGTTTATGCTCCCATTATATAATCAATGCATCCGTACCTGTATTAACATTTTGAACTCATTATGAAGTTGATTATAGATAATGTGCACGTATACTTGTGTATATATATGCCATATTTTCACTCAGTTCTTATGCTTTGGGTTCTTTTTTCACTTCTTCTTTTTCTTCTTTTCTTCTCTTTTATTTCTTTTTCCCTTTGTACCTTGATATTTTAGCTTTCATATCGTTTCGTCATTATTACTTTGTGTCCTATCTCCATTGATTGCATAGCAAATTTACACCGGTATTTTTTCATGGAACCTGCGTTTACAAGCTTTGCTTTTGCGGTTCCATCATATTTCACAAGTTATAGAGAATTGTCTTATGTACATTATGTATGCTGACACACTTTCTGTTCACGACCCGACTTATAACATGTTTTGTATCTTGCTTGGTTTGTATTCTTTTTTTTTTAATGTATTTTGATGTCAAGTGAAATAATTATGAAATAAACGTGCTGGAACTGTTCACTGTGTCTCGAGTGCAAGACCAGTGCTGTTTCAGTTATTCAATTCAATATGAGAGCACTGTCACTTTTTCTGTGAAAATATGGGACTCTCAACTTTCACAACTTCTCTATGAGAAGTTTTGGCTATACTGTTTGTTTGAATTCACTTGAACATGGAGTCGTCAGTCTCCAGTAGGCCTATAACCATAATACCAATAAATTAATAGAATATAAAGTGAGTCATAAAACATGACGCGATTGATTTACAACGAATGATTAGCTCAAAATTACTCAGCTGGTCTATGCGGTGGTGCCTTCCGTCAAATTCTTCGAATGTGAAGGCCCCCCATTAGTATCACGAATGCACTATCTTCTTGCTTTGTTACCTTTTACAACCAAAACATAGCGGTTTCCTGTCCGCGGCGCGACGCACGAAACACGGAACAATAAGAACTTCCTGAACGTTCAATGTATTTGCTTAGTGACATTGGACCAATAAAAGAGTCCGAAAACGGAATGATGAATATTCATCATGTCTATAACATGCCGCTGTCGCACTTCCCCTCCAAACTCAACCGAACCCGTTGATTGGACAGTCCAAGATGTGACCCACTCACTTGGGGTCACACGTCTGTGCTTTGTTTTGTCTCGGATTGCTCTCACAGCTGATCGCAAGAAAAAAGGTAAACACTTCAGCACGCGATCCGTGTGGCGATGTATCATCGCATCGTGTCGATGCCGATATATTTTCAACGAGCAAGAGTATCTGGTATTACTTGCTTATATCTAGCAAATTGGGACTGAAATGCTCATGTATTAGGACTTGTTCAAGCTGGATTTGACGTTTAGTAGTAGTCCTCTGGTTGGCTGCTGCCTGTCCACGATATTAGCCCATCATCGACGTGTGCATCTCCGAGTAGAGCTGCTGCTGCCCGCCAGGTTAGCCAGTGTGTCCAACGTCCAGGGTAGAAGCAGGCATTGGGAGGCAAGATACACGCTTCTCGCTAGACTTTGTCGGGAGTAATGTGTGACTCATCGTCTCGACAGCCTGCCTGCTGTTGAAGGATATAGGATTTGTGCATTGTATCAGCCTTCAGTGTGTAAGTAATCTCACCGAATTTGTTCAGTGGGTTGTTTTACCACATTGAGTACATTTACTGCGAGGTTATGAAATATTTTAGATAGATGTCAACCGGATATCTTGGAAAGACTAGGGCCAGATCATAATTTGTTGTCACATAATACTTGTGCACTTGTTATTAATCTGCCTGTTTAGTTGTAAATGTAATAAATAAGCTGCACTTATCAATGTTGGTTCGTGCGACCAAGAAGGTAATACAACAATAGGCAAAGCCGTGCCTAGTACCTCCTTGGTGCGACCAAAATAACCTCCCGTGTGGAGAAGTTTGATAGCTGACATATAGGCCTATATTCCTCCTCATGCTATCAGTACACAAGACACCCCTTTGCTGGAATAGTTGTCAGGCCTGCAAACAGTAGGCCCTATACTGGTGTGGTGGGGCTTGGAGCAGCTTTTACGTGTAGACCTGACCTGACCTAATAACCTAGAGTTGCATGCTCTCAGATGAAATCATACATGGGGAATAAACAGCTTAAAGGACAAGTTCACCTTCATAAACATAATGATTGAGAGAATGCAACAATATTAGTAGAACACATCAGTGAAAGTTTGAGGAAAATTGGACAATCGATGCAAAAGTTATGAATTTTTTAAATTTTTGTTTTGGAACCGCTGGATGAGGAGACTACTACAGCTTGTGAGTCATATGCGTACAACAGTATAAAGAAAATATAAAGAAAATTCAACATATTTTCACTTTTTTCGCATAATAAAAGAGCACTTGACTTGCCTCTTTCTAAAGGCAGGGGGAATAATATTACCCATAACATTTGTCGGTAACGAGTCGGGGGAATGTGTACTTTTTTCATAAGATGAAATTTTGTGAAAATCTCTTTATATTTTCCTTATATTGTTGTACGCATGTGACATCTAAGTTTTTCACACACTGCAGTAGTCTTCTCATCCAGCGGTTACTGCACAAAAACTTCAAAAATTCATAACTTTTGAACGGATTGTCCGATTTTCCTCAAACTTTCAATGATGTGTTCTACTAATATTGCTACATTCTCTAAATCCTTATGTTTATGAAGGTGAACTTGTCCTTTAACTGCAAAATAGAATTTCTCATGTGCCCTATTCTTTTATTGATCTTAGCCAATACAAATTGTACATCATAATATACATTCTTGTATACTCTGTTACATCTCCGTCTTAAATCATATTTTCTAGCTTCACATTCAATAGTAATGACCATAATCTACTCAAATGTTCATTTAGGACATATAAGCTTATATCTTTACACAATGTATAGGTTGTTTTTGAGTTGCAAGAATATAGGCCTATGTTCTTGCTGAATCCATTTTGCTTTCAATTTTGTGAAATGATATATGCCATACTATTTGTTTCATGTGTATTGATCAGTATTTTAGCCAGTTTCTTTCTCCATTTTCCTTATTGATTACAATGTATGAGAAACTCCAAGCTCTAATACTAAGCTCAATTAAAGGTATTGTTTACCATTGGGAGCACTGATTTAAAACATGTTTGAGTTATGATATAAAATTTTGCAATAAAGCCTAAAATATGAGGAGATATCACTACTTTTCTTATCAAATCATAACTGTAGACAATTTAGTCTAGAAACAATTTTATTATCACAAATGTTCACATTTTGTGTATGTAACAATACTTAACATTGACTAAAATGATTGAAATTTTTACATAGGTTGTTTCTATCCCTACCTCACATTTTATAACTACTTTGAAGCACTAAAGCTAGGTTTTTGTTTCATCTGCAAATGGTGAATAATGCCTTTAAACTCAAAACCTAGATGTATGTAGGCCTATATGTGTATGTATATATATATAGGTGACCCTCAGTGTTTTAACTAATCTAATCCACTTATAGTCTATTGTTCATCAGCCAAAGGAATGCAGACATTGTTACGCTTGAGACTCTGAGTCTTGTCTCAGCTTGTTGAAAAAAAAATATATACCCCATGGTATAAAGGAAAAAGTGCTTTGTTATCCATTGTGTATACAGTTGATTTGGATGTAAATACTTTTGCTTTCATAGTCTTGATAATCTATTTATCTGTTTGTTTGTTTGTTTGTTTGTTTTTTCCTGGAGAGCAGCTCTTTTGTTATGTATCAAAAAACAACAACAATGGAATCCCTGTTAGGCTATATAGCAGCGACACTCATTTTGCCATACCCTATAGTGGATGTTAGCTTCCAGAGACGAGCTGGCATGTAGGTTTTTCATGTAATTAGGCAACAAACCAATATTTTGCCTTCTAGCAATGATCAACCAAGCACTGAAGGGAGATGATCATGTCATGCCAACGTAATGATTTCATAGGTCCATAATGCAAGTAACATAGTAATGAGAGGCTGGGGAGGGAGGTACATGTAGCATTCATGTCTGTTCTTGAACCAGGGAGGATGATTCACCACCCTGATTGAACAAACTTCATGTGATGACTTAATGTTTTTTGAGTACTGTCCATACCCAACACTAAATTCTCATGAAAATGAAGAGTATGGGGCCTGTTGGTGCAATTTTACTGTAGATTACATAATGCTTTGGTATTTGTTAGGTGTAAACAAATTGTACAACAATACTTGGTCCCTACAAAATTGCCCACTATTTTTTTTTTTTTTTTGGTATGTAACGAATGAAGGACAAGTAACAAGTTTGTACAATGCATGACCTACAGCCATTTGGATGCAAGCTATTGCCAGGTTTTTAGCTAGACATAAGAATTGTAGCTCCAAGGGGCATTTAAACTATCAGTGCCATGTAGAGGTGATGCGAGTCTTGACAAGTCTGAAGTTTCCTCCGAAAAGCATTATTGCATCAGGAGAGGCAGGGAAACTGAGTAGGTTGGTAGAGGAGCACTAGTACACAATATTGTGAATATACCCAGGAAGTGCAATGCCAATGATTATGGAGGAGGAATAAAAAAGGTAACAAACAGATCTGACATAAATGATGAGAATGTTCTCACTTTCATTCTTTGTTGTAATTAATGGCATGATTTGTGAGGAACTGCTGTTTATAGGCATTTTTCTTTTTAATTCTGAGGAATGCAATCCCATGATTGAATCCAAAGATTTGCTTACATGTACCATGATACCTGTATTTAGATATTGCATTCCTAGCAAGTGTGGTAGGACTATATCTAACAATGTTGTATGGTTTAATAGATGGTTGCTCCTTTCAAGTAATTAAATGCCACAAAATCTTCTGGATGCTTAAAATCCAGTTTTGATTAATTTTAAGTAATTATAACAGTGAACCAAACCAGTCTTTCTGTCTGAGTAAGTAATCATATGCCTCGATCTTGTGTTACACTTATCCTAGTAGGAGCAAGAAGATGCTATAGGCGAGCTTGCCTAATACCTCCTTGGTAGGATCGAGAAACAAAGGCTTTGTGGGTTTGTTCTTACATGGTGCAGATAGAAGTCTTTTAACCCATTGAGGACCGGCTGATTTTGCTACAACACGCATTTCCCATAGACCCCTGCCCGAGTATACTCGAGACTCGTCCTCAACGGGTTAACAGGAAGCATCTCCAACTTATGAAAAAAAAAAATGCAGTTGCTTCATTACCACAAATGATATAAGGAACATTGACAGTCAGATGCTTTCCTTCTTAAGTTTTTTTTAATTTTATTATTATTATGCAGTCACAATATCCTGCCACTGTTGTGATAACAAAAAATGAGGAAACTGACAATTTCCCCTATGTCAAGCTACACTTTGTGTTTCCTGTCCTGCTATTCTTCCCTATTTCAGTACCGGGAACGGCAGGTATGCAGCAATTACTGCCTTTATGTTCATATTAGGGAGTTACAATAGAAGGAGGAAGCGGCCAGGTAGGGGTTTCACACCTACATTGTATTTTTTTATAGAATGTGGCACGATGCTGAAATGACATCAAGTCAAGACTGCTCAGGAAAATCAAGTATCCGGCTGAGGTTAGACAGTGCTAGTAATATGTGTGAGTATACTACACGGCTATTAATGTAATCATGTAAAGCAAAATAGAGGATGTTACTGTTACACTTTGGTGAAATCATAAAAAGACCCCATTTTGGATAATTACTGAAAGCAGGCAAACAAGGCATTACCTCTCCTGTACTTTGCTGTTCTCTTTTAAAGGGATTGTATAGTTTTGGTTTGAGACCTAATTTCAGGTTTCTAGCATTTTTTGGTGAGATAATGAGAAACCTCTTATGAAATATGAAAGAGCATGTAATTCCATGAGGAATTCAACATGTATTTGATATCCAAAACAGAGCGGTTCTAATAAGTGTGGGACCCACACTTTATTATAATCGCTTTGTTTTACTTTGTTTTTGGATGTTTCAGTCATTCCAAAACCCGATTTTCATCAAATAAACTTTGAATTCCTCCTAAAATGGTATGCTCTGTACTATTTCATAAGTGTTTTCTTAGTATCTCACAAAAAGTTAAGAGCCCAATTCTCATCTCCACCAGTACTGTACTATCCCTTTAACTCCTTAGTGATGTGAAAGTTTTCCTTTTACTGCTTATCTCTTTCTGGTTGCTGTGACCAGCATATCAACATCCTGTATCAACAGACTGTCATCTATCCTGTATAGATTGAGCCAGTGTTTCAGTAACAGTTTGTCTGGGAAATTTGATTCATGAAACTCAAGCTTTGACAAGCTGAAATCTTGGTGTTGTTGATGCCAAAAATTAAATGCTTTTCTGACATAGTGAACACATATATGTTTACTGGAAAATAGATTTCATCTCAAGGGGCTTTGTCATCCAGCACAAGACAGAAAAATATCAAATTGCAACTTAATACATATGATCTCCACTTCACACAAATAGAGCAATATAGGTATTTTATTTTTTTTTGGAGCTTGCTAGCACTCAAAAATTTGTTGTGGGAGCAAACTTCACAAAAACAAATTTGTGATCACGTTAAGTATAATAGAGCCTAGAGTTACTGCACTATGTTCAGAATACTGAAGTCACAATTATAATCATTGTGAATGTGTGTATGCATGTAGTGCTCACACACAACACACACACACACACACACATTATGACATCACAAGTTGTTATAGAAACATAGTACTTAATACCTGCTGCTAAGCCTCTATTGATTCCATTATTACAGGGCTGTTTTATCCGGCTCGTACACCTGTTTGAGCAAAGAATTTTACAAAAACATAACTAAGCATTTAGTATGAAATGAGTGCCTCTTTGAACGAGTTGTCAGGATAGCTCAGAAATTGTTTAGTCCAAGGTTATTGCCATAATATGAATTGCACTGTCAAACTCACAGCAAAGTTAATTGAGACATAAACAAAGCAACCAGCAATTTTTGTTGAGCTTGTTGATCTTACCCCATAAAACATTACTGCCGAAAGCAGTAACAGTAATCAGGGTACTGAAGTTCTCATATATCACATCCTTCTCCTGAAATAGTACATTTCAGTTGTTGAAGTAGTCCAGGAATGTGGTTTGAATCATGCAGAATTCAAAGTAAACCTGATGTGTGCATATGCTTTTACATACATTGTAGGTACAGTCATTGCCATGTTCATATATTCAGATTTGATATTGGTACAGTTTGACATCAATTAAATGGCCATGTCGGGACCAGTGGGCATCTGGAGTGAAGCGATTTGGCCAGATAAGAGAGATATAGTTTGCTCAAATACAGCGCTTTCTAGTACTGTAAAAGTGATTTCTTTCGCGTACAGATACTTTCGCGGTTTCCATCGGTACCGACTTTTTCGCGTGTGCTTAAATTCGCGGACGGCAAAATCTGTGAATTCACAGTCGGCAAAAACTGTTTTATTGTGCACATGAAAACCCAAACTATAATCCAATTATTCTTTTATTTATTAGATAGAAATTAAAATTAAATGCAGGCTTACCTGAAATCCTGTCTCTCGAGTACTTTATAACATGGTATCGCTGTGTGTGAGTTGACCATCAATACACTCAATGCGTGAAATCTTCGTGTGTGCATGTGCGCAATAGCATTGTAACAAGCGGCGAGTTCAAAACATTTCCTTGCGTGGTTAATTTCGCGCAATGGGGAATACACATGTTATTACCAATTTACTGCATATTTCATGATACAGAAATAAAATAAAGTAAAATATTCCTTCATGTATTCAATTGTTTGTTTGATATTGACTGACAATGAGATTGATATTGCAGCTCATTGAATACTGCCGGTGCCTGGCACCACTGCTGTGTACTCAGTGCCTTTGACAAGCGTGGCACAAGTCATTGACGTTGTTTCATGAACTGACTTAAATTGTGAATGCAAATTTTGCAGATTTTTTAACAAGTTTCACCACCGAGGTGCAAATTCACTTCAATCAAATCATTTGCAGGAATATTATATGGAGTTGCGATTCACCGGAGAAGTACCATTTTAGTGAAAATAGAGAGATCTAAAGGTATAGGTCCACAAACGAATGATCATAATACTAATCTTTCAGCTACAGTGTTGTAACGGGATTAAGTTACAGTCTGCTGCAATGATTGGAATATGTGTGTTTGTTTTGAGTGAAGTTTGGCACCGAAAATACTTGTACATGAAAACACTGAAAAAATGTCAGCCAGTCGATGTCCAGATAACAGAGAGATCTGGTTAATTGATGGCCGTATAATCAAGGTCGATCAGACTGTAGCTCATATTATAACTATGTATTATACACTGTAACTAGGTGGTCCAAACATGCAGTACCAGCAAAGCTTCAGTTTTGTAACTCTGTTTCTGCTGTAGGCAGTGGCATTTTTAGATGGTGATTATCTTAGATTAATTGTGAGAATTATAGGAGCATTCGAAAATGGTGTGGCATTACCATTTGGATTGAATTTGATTTTCTTTGGTGAGGGGCAGATCAGGTTAGTAAAGAGAGGATTCATATTATGAAACTTCTTCCATAGAACAAAGGAGATTTCATATCTATAAAAGGAAATACAGGAGAATTGGATTGTCTGTCAGCCAATAAACTAATTGTGAAAGGTGAACTAAGGGCAATAGTCAAACAAAGTCTTGGAGAGTGTCAAGTTTAGATGCAAGACTCCATGCCGTGATCTCGTGTGTTATTGGTAGCCTGTCTTTGTTGGAGTCTACATTGTGTAAATCTAATTTTGTGTGATATGACATCATATTCTAAAAATATCAGCACCCTAGAGCACAGTGTCCCTGTTGCTTTTTGTCAGAGAAAACCCACTGCTGTGTCCCAACCCTCAGAGAGAGAATCTTTGTCGGGAATCTTTGTTTGGAACCATTCTAAGCATCTCTAGTCCTTTGTGAGAAGTACTCTCGGGGCCCCAAGTGAAGTGAGGTAAAATCCAGTCAAACCTGAATGCACATTCGTGAGTGAAACTCCTGGGGCCCATAGTGGGTTGTTGGCAGGGGAAGACTGTACCAGTATGTGTTATATTATCTTTCAATAGCAGACTGTTTACCAATTTTGTGACTTGGCTGATATGTGCAAAATTTAGCATGTTGAAATATTGGCTCTCATGATACAAATGCAATTGAGGCAATCATCATCTCCTCTGCGGGGAATTGCTCACTTTGTTCAAGAGCATTGTTATTTCTCAATTTTGACACATTCTTCTCAATCACAAATCCAACCAGTCCAGTTTGGTGAAATATATGCCTGCAATAATATTGGCTTGTACACAGCTGCTTACTTGCCAAAGTATATTCTTTTTGTTTGCTTGTTTGTTTGTTTTTTAATAATATTAAGTACGTTTTTTTTTCTCTGTGTAAAAATTATACCTGGTATTTGTGTTTGAGATGTAGTTGTTTTTTTTTTGTTGAATTTCAATATACATGTATACATGTAGCATGTTTCATATGTGCAGTTTTCCTGCTTTTGAACCAAAACATAAGAGTTTTACCTTCAAAATCTTCTTCTTCCATGCATCCGTATGTTTTCTCTTAATCTACTTTGTAGAGAGGTTTGCAGGCTCTATAGAACAGTATGGGATAGGAGTATATGTAACAGACTCTAGTATCAGATTTGTTTTTTTCATATTTGCAGAGTATTGCGACAAACATAAATGGACAGTATTCTGAGATATATTTCCTGTAAAGAAGTCCACATTTACTTTGACATACTGACAAAAGACTGTGCAGGCTTGAATATTACATGTAGGCTAAGGATGTGTGCTGAATGTGGAATATGAATGTAGTATAAAGAGAGAATGTCTTAGGTTGGTCTGCTTGTGCAGGTCCAGAAAAAAAAAATCACTTTTCTGTCATTTAATATAGTTAGACTTAGAGCATTCCTCTTATGTTGGAATTCTTGTAAAGACTGTTTGCATTGGATAATGTGCATTGGTGTGTTGTATACAACATAGCTCCATGGTGGTGTGAGGAAATTCACTAATTGCCCCAGTCATAATAAGAAAACCACAACAGGCAGATGCCAAGTACTTGGTGCCAGTGCATAGAGATTGAAAGGTCTGCAAATATGTACAGTGATTAACCTGTCAACTAAGATATGCAGTTCTACTTAATTGAGAGAGACAGTGACATACATATATGCATTTTGTTCTCAGTTTTCAGTCACCAAATTTAGACTGATCATGGCAGTGGATGTGTGTACGGAATACAATTGTCATGTAAAATGTCATTGCAATCCTGGCATTATCTATGGATATATATTCTACAATGACATTCTTTGAATTTCCCCTTTTTCTTTGGAAATGAATTACTGATAGTATCCTAGTTATATTTCAATGAAAGTAACCCACCTATGCATTTCCTCCAAATCTTTTCCGAATTTTATCTCTTGGTAGCTCTACGGTTCTTAATATCCACATAGAATTCAGCTTTGAACTACAAGATATAGCGGATAGATAAGAATGCATACACTGAGTACTTTCATTCACCTTGTAGTGTAGTTAATAATCAGATATTTTCTCATATTGCTATGTATGTCATTGGTAGCTGTGTCATAATGACAATGAATGTACATTCATCTCGTACATTCATCTCTTTGTAGAATGTGTGACAGACAAATTGAAATATAAAGGCCTCCCAATCATTAGAATGTAGGTTTTTTTTTTCCTTTAACCTGAGTGACACATCTATAGACAAAGTAAGTTTTGCTTGTTACCTACCCTTTAGATTTGATTACCACATAACATAACTTCCTATAAAAATGCGCTGATCTGAAATTTGGCCTCCCGTAAGGAAAAGTGTCAAACCACAGACTTTTTGGTGTCAGCAAAATGTTCCCACAGCAAATTAAATCTTTGCCTACAGCACTAACCCTTTCAGGAACATCATAATAGAATGCCATTGGCTCACTATGCAAACAGCTTTGTAGTGGTACTGAAAGGTTTAAATGGTACAGTCAAAGCAGCCATAACCAGCAGGTGCTTTCTTCCTTTCAGACTTACCTCAGAACACTCTTTTACACTTTGTGTATTGAGTGATTGTATCATTGCATGACAAATGTAGAGAAAGCAGGAGATGTCCACTATTGTGCAGTATGATAGAGAGAGAGGGGAGCATGCACCATTACAAAGACTCTTTGTTTCAGTTTGACGCAGGCCATATGGTTGTGGCCTTTGTCCGGGAGGGTAAATTAGCAATTAGGTCACACAGTGCTGTATTGATTAGGGTCGGTAGCTGAAAGGATGTTTGCTTTTGTCATTTTTTTTTTATTCCATTTAGCTGACTGCACCTCTCTGGCTTTAGACCTTATGTCTCTTTGTTAAAAAATAAAATAAAGCAAAACAACAACAAAAACTTAAAAACTGATAGGAATGAACAGAAGCTTAGTGTGAATGGTGTCATACATACATGTACAGTGCAGATATGTATGCCACTGTACAGTATGTATTGTTTTAATGCCTTCCATGTAACATCACAAAATAATTGTTTTCTCTGTCTTGCCTTACTTTATACAGTATGTTACTGTTTTTAATTGTGTCAAGATGTCCATGATTTTAGACTAGTAAACAATGGAGCATTGATTTGCTAGGTTCAATTGTAACCTTGAAATCCATCAAGTCATCAGCTAAACACATGAGATGCAATATTGTGCTTAATGGTGTGAGTTGGCTGTACAATTTACTTTTATATAAACTTGAACAAAATGGAGATAAGATTGGCCTTGAGAAGTGTATTTACAGTCCATGAGTTGTATTTAACCATAGTCTGCCTTTAAAGGACAAGTTCACCTTCATAGACATGTGGATTGAGTGAATGCAGCAATAACAGTAGAACAAATCAGTAAGAGTTTGAGGAAAATTGGACAATCCGTTCAAAAGTTACAAATATTTTAAGTATCTGCGCAGTCACTGCTGGAAGAAAAGACTACTACAGTGTATGATGTCACATGCGTACAACTGTATAAGGAAAATAAAAAGAGAATGTCACAAAACTTTAATTTTTAAATAAATTGCACATTTCTTCGACTTGCTACTGACGTATGTTAAGGGTAATATTATTCCCCCTGCCTTCTGAAAGAGAGAAGTTGAGTGTTCTTTTGTTATGCGAGAAAAATGGAAATGTGTTGAATTTTCTTTATTCTTTCTTTATATCGTTGTACCCATGTGACATCACAAGCTATAGTAGTCTTTTCATCCAGCCATAACTGAGCAGAAACTTCAAAAATTCAGTACTTTTTAACGGATTGTCCGATTTTGCTCAAACTCTCACTGATGTGTTCTACTAATATTGCTGCATTCACTCAACCCACATGTCTATGAAGGTGAACTTGTCCTTTCACGTCCTCTAAGTGGAATTTGAGCAAGCACTTACCACGTCACGTAGATTTTAGGATTGAAGCGACACACTTCTGCGTTCTTGCACACTGTACTGAACTGGAACCCATTGAATCTCACATGAAGTTTACAGGTTCTGTAAAGTACGTTGTTTTCATTTCAAATCCAGGTCTCTGTGTAAAATTATTCACAGGTGTGGGACTTTTAGTGTGACAAGGATCCTCTGTACGGATATTCTGATAATGTAGAGAGCACCTATTCCAGTGGTACACTGTCTGCTGGCTCATAGCCCAACTTGTCCTAATGTCATTATGTTGTCTGTGACAGCTGTTTAAAAAAAAAAAACTGAAATGAAAAGAAAACAGACACACCAAAACAACAGGGTCCCAGCTAAATTAAATTGACCTAAACTGAGAAGGCTGCTGGTTGACGTGAAAAAGGAAAAAACAAGTTTGCTCACTTTCACGTACACGGCCCATGCTAGCTTGTGTGAGCAACTTTTTAATTGAACACTAGCTGCTCACCCCAGTAGTCAGTAGTCATTTGGAGTGTCAAAATACCTGTGAGTCATGGATGTTGAGTCTTTTGCTGGGGTTGCTAGCTCTTTCCTCTTTGCTTGTTTGATTCCCTGTTAAAGGGAGATACCATGTTTTGTTCAAGCTGATATTAATGTGAGGAATAAAGGCAAGAAAAAAAAATGCATGTTTTGTTGAATATAAGCCATAAGGAATGGAATACTGAAAGCTTCACATATTTTCATAAACAATTATATAAATGTTAATGTACAGTGGACTCCCGTTATAATGAAGTCCTCGGGACCGGCAGTTTTCCTTCGTTCTATCAAAATTTCATTAAGACCGAACAAATAAAAGATAGAAATATAGAGTGGATAATGTTGCGGCCTGAATTTTTACTTCGTTGTAACCGGGATTTTGTTATAACCTTGTTCGTTATAATGGGAGTGCACTTTGTAATCATGTGTGATACAATGTATGTCAATGATGGCACTGGATTACAAATGTTATTTTGATGTATTGTAATAGATAAGTAAGAATTTAAATGAATGTTATATTTCTTTATAACTAATGAACCATTAGTATTATTTAACCACTACCATTATTGGTATTCAAGCCTTCTAGAACATGAGGTGTTTCTCTTTATAGATTATTTACATGTTATAGGGTTTATATTCATGCACACAAGTAATGATGTTCAGAGCTATTGGATTGAAAGGCGCACAAGTGTGTTAACATTATGTTTCAGTGTACAAGAGTACTGCAGTGAGATAATTGTCCATTTGATTGCTTAATGGATATTGCCGACAATAAGAAAAAAATCAGCTACTTCATTAATAGATTCTGGCAGGGTCAGCAATAGAAAGTGGTATGTTTCTGAACAGTTAGTTTCTGGACCTCCTTGTCAAGTAACAGCTACCTGGTTAAGCATTGCTGTTAAATCCATATAGGACATATCAACATACAGTTAGAGCAGTCAAATTATCATCAGATTGTAATTAAAGAGTTTGTTCGCAAAAAACGATAAGTCCATATTTGCCAAATGGAGATATTTGCGATGAAAGGTCAAGAAAAATAAAGAGAATGATAAGAAAATTTTTGCTTCTTTTGACCATAACTTCAAAAATGTACCTTTATTTGTAGTGACCAATATATCGTTTAAAAGGTACTATTTTGTACTTTATGACAGAGACTGAACTTCAAAATCTTCAAATATGGACTTGTCGGTTTTTGCGAACAAACTCTTCAATTGTAGCTCTATCTATCTAATTCTTGTCAGTTGGCCTTAACTTTATGGTACTGCCTATAAAACACAAAAAGGAAATAGTGTCTGCATGGCATTGAATGCATGAGTCATTTCAGACAGGATGGCCATTGGTAGTTAGAGTGCACTAGGACACTGGACCCCTTTCACACTTGCTAAAGAACTTATTGTCATGTTTAAGAACACATTTAGTGGCAATTCAGTTGAATTTTTTTTTCTTAGTATGAATGCCAATTAGAATCAACTTTCTCCGAAACACATGTCTTAGATTCCAGCTGGTCAGTCATGGTCAGAAGGTAAGCTTGTTTGTTATGTTTTCAGTTTGAACTCCATAACATCCTTGAAGAGGTATATCAATAGAGCTTAGCATGACCTTATATCACCTCTGTCAACAAACCATACAGCTTTCAGATATAATACATTGTGCATAAATGTGTCATACTTTTGCATACATGTGTACTGGGAGCTACATGTTTGATTAAGAAGACATGGTGTTTGTCACACAGCTGTTATGTGGTTTGTGATTTGCAGTTAGCGATGGTCAACAGAGAGACTCATATTTTACTCTGTGAACACTCTGTAGTTCTAAACCTGATGGGAAGTGTATGATACTAAACAAAAAATGTTGGCAGTCTGAAAGCAGAACTAGACTGATTTTTGGCTTGAAGCTATTAAATGGCTCTTTTCTTAAGCTTTGGCCAAATTCCATTAGATTTCATCCTTGCCAAAACACAGTTTGTAGGAAAGGTCAGTAGTATAGCAATTTTATCATGCCCTTATCGTTATTCTGTACAGTAAGCTGTGTACATACATTTGAAGATACAGTAGTTTTGATATGACCCAAATGCTAAACTCAAATACATGTACAAGGATAGATTAGACAGTATAGCACAACTGGTGTATTTCATTTATTCTGGTACTGACATATTATATTCTTTCTGTATGAGATCGACCTAGCAGTGTAACTCCATACCTGTCCAAGATATGTCCAATATATCAGATTTTCTATAAAATGAACTAGCTGTGGCTTTAAATTCTGTTGAGGACATCTACATCTGAGGACATATTATGGGGATCACTGAGTTTAGGCCCTAGTGTAGGTGATCTCTGACATTTTATGGTGTTTTACGGGATCTTAGTTAAATAGGGTAGTTTGCTCCTTTAAAGTTCTCTGCAATAGACTACCTGGATTCTATAGAAAAGGTTTAGATAAGTTGGAAATTTTCAAATCCAATCAAAAATAATACTTGTTCCAATTATCTTATGCTTAGATAGCAGGTTTGTTTTAAATCCGTATTTATTTCAGTTTGTTTTTATCACTGCTGTGTACTTCTTTGATGTCCAATTGTTCCTGTCATTTGACTTTGCTCTGTAAAACACTGCAGTTTGTTTGAAGGTGAAAACAAGTACTCATTAATCTTATCAATATTAGTTATGTTATTAATGCAGCAAGAAGACAATGTTATACTTTTCACTTCAGCTCAGTGATAATTTTGAGATATATTCTGTGATGGTACATCTTGACTTTTTAACAAGACATGTGTCATTCTCTTGTACCTAAACACTTCCTTATACAATCCCATCCATGATAAAGCAATTGGAAAGCAAGAAGTGTAGCTTGTCTTTGTGTACCAGCTACTGTATAAGCCATATATTTTGCGAGTCTAAATTTTCGCGAATCGGGAATTCCCAACGATTTCGCGAGTGGTTAAATTCGTGATCATGGAGTCCTGTACTGAACTGAGAAGTGTACACGCGTACGTCACATTCACATCGGGATCAGAGTCAATATTTTCGCGTGTCTTTGATTTTGCGAATAGCACCCCACTTGCAAATTTTGCGAAAATAAAAACCTCGCGAAATATTCAGCATATACAGTATACTGCAGAACACAAAAGTGTTCGAACTAGGAGTGCCATAATATGAAATGCTGAGCATACCAGGCTCATTAAGCTTAAGCTACAAGAAACCTCATGACGTTACAGCTATGACGTGATCTTCGAGCAAGGTTGTTGTTTTTAGGGAGGTTGGAGAGTATTCTTTACCCGTTTATTGAAGTCATATTATTCGTTTATTCTTCAAAGTTTTGAAAAGATTGTGCACTGTATGGATTCTCCCATTGATGAACAACAGCTAAGTGGCTGTTAACATGCGTTACAGGAAACCTCTAAGGTGATCGAGGGCTTCAGGCATGTTGATTGAGACTTTTTGCCTCCCACTGATGATTGGCATGTCACAGGGGGTGGCTGATTAGGAAGAACCACTCCTATTCCTTATGACATTAACTCATTGACTCTTGCAAAGAAAATCAGCTTGTCCTCTCATTGTGGCCTAAATCAATCTCCGTAAACTCAGGTCTTACCTCTGTTCTTGTTTTGGCCATTTGCAGTAATTTTTTCTCTTGTTATCTACTCACTGCATCAGCTGTAGAAAGACCAAGGGAGACAAAAGGAAAAGAAAAATATGAGTTCATGTATGAGTGCTGAGGTCTCCATAAAATATTCCCAAGAAAAAAAAAACCTATAAATTGTGATCCTGTAAGTACTTTCACCAGTGATGAGTTTACAGCAAATTGCAATTTGTTTGCACTAAGAATGACATACACTATTCAACAACAAGTAGCAAAAGCATTATAGGGTCATTTTGACAGCTGATGCAGATGTGAGAAGTGATTCAAGTGTTGTCTAATTTCGAGTTGGGTATGCCATAGCTGTCAGTAATTTATAGAGGATTGAACGTGGAGTGTTTGGACATATGAGAGTTTGCATAGTGAACTTCAATTCAGATAATATTCACTCCAACCAATCATTTTCAATGCAAAGAACACCAGGATTATGTGAAAACACTAAAATTACACTTATGTAATTCAGAAACTTTGAGTGTTGAAATGGAGATATATCTCATCAATATAGTCAATTGGTTGAAAGTTGATAGGTTGCATAGATGTTTGGTGCATGAAGCATGTCAATGTCAATTAAAGTTTTGATCATGACTAAATACTGGCTTAATGACACAAGCCACAACACAGTGCTCCTATGGATTCCATTCAGACTATCCTTTGATTGCATGCAGTCATTGGACCCTCATATGTGAGCCACCACAGGAGGGGAAGTGTTAGTTTATGGATCATCATGAACATGATAACCTTCCACTGTCAGTAGTCATGTTTGACTGGGGTAGTTCCGCAGAAGGATGTCTCAATAACTTATCGCCGTATCAAAATTGGATTGCAATAGTGTTTGAGTATGTTTTGGAAACCAGGTGATTGCTGTGCAAATTTTCTGCATTGGGCTTGTACATGTACATGTCAGGCTCTTTAAGTTATATGAAGTGTGAATAAGTATCATTCATTATCATCATTGATACCTAGAAAATGTATTTGTGAATATACATGTATTGTCATTTCTATCCCCTAAGACTGTTGTAAAAGGTGTTAACTCAAAGCTAAACTCAACTCATTTCTGTACTTGTTAATATGAATCATTCTCTTCTCCTTCTCTCTCTCTCTCTCCCTCTCTCTCTCTCTCTCTCTGTATCCTATTCTGCAGCTATGTCTCTCTTTCTCTGTCATTATATTCAGTTTTATTGTAAGATACACAGTGTATATCTTCCATGTGTCTGAATAGATGCACCATGTAACAGGAAACATTTTCACATCAATATAAGTTTACTAGCCGTATGTTATTCTCATGTTCTTTATTTATTCATCCATTTTATTTTTGATTTTATTTTATTGAAAAAAGAGGCAATCATGATGTTACATGTATTTTTGTTGTTGTGACATATAGTTAATTACACATTTCATTATTGAATAGCTCTGTATACAAAGGAAGTGTCTCTCAAAACTTACATTCCTGTTTTGTATGATTTTAATACTCAGTTTGACACTCCGAGTTTTAGCCTTGTGTCTTTTTTTTTTAAACTCTGTTCCTTTTTCTCTCTTTCTGTCTCAATTGTGATTATGAAATGTGACTGTCAGCTTCAAAATCTACTATGTAATTTTGTTATGATAGTTTCTACAAAGTTTAAATGAAATGTTTTCACTTGATGTGCCCAATACACTCAACTATATCTGAGACTTACCAAGCCATCTTATTTGTAGGATGTCAAATCTTGATCATATGCTAACGAGACAAAACCAAAGAGATGTTACACTACCTCACTTTAGATTTCATGGCAATCTAGTAAGGATCAATAGAATATTATACTTTCTATCCATTGTCAAACTGCATGTAGCTGTAGGATAAGAGGACTAGTCACTATAGATAGTCAGCAGATGCACCACTCATCACAGAAATGGAGCTCAGTGAGTGTTTAAAGGACAAGTCCACCTTCATTATACATAAGGATTGAGAGAATGCAGCAATATTAGTAGAACACATCAGTGAAAGTTTAAGGAAAATCGGACATTCCTTTCAAAAGGTATGTATTTTTTAAGTATCTGTGCAGTTACTGCTGGAAGAGAAGACTACTACAGTGTATGATGTCACACGCATAGAATGATATTTATAAGGAAAATGCAAAGAGCATTTCACAAAACTTTACTTTTTCATAAAGTACACATTTCTTCGACTTGTTACTGACGTATGTTAAGGGTAATATTATTCCCCCTGCCTTCTGAAAGAGAGAAGTTGAGTGTTCTTTTGTTATGCGAGAAAAATGGAAATACGTTGATTTTTCTTTATTCTTTCTTTTTATCGTTGTACACATGTGACATCACAAGCTATAGCAGTCTTTTCATCCAGCTGTGACTGAGCAGAAACTTCCAAAATTCATAACTTTTGAACGGATTGTCCAATTTTCCTCAAACTCTCACTGATGTCTTCTATTATTGCTGCATTCACTCAACCCACATGTCTACGAAGGTGAACCTGTCCTTTCGTAAACAGCACATATTAAAGTTAGATCAAATTGTCCTAGACTTTGAATCATTAGATGTTCCTTCAATGTCACAGGTTATTTCAGAGTATGGTGAGACATCTTTTTTGTCTTATCAAAATTAATGGAATTTGCAATACATGCATTAGCTGAGTGGTCTTATCAGCTATACCACAAACCTGCTCTACTATAGGACCTCATCATGTGGGCTTATGAAGAAGGTTACCACAGGCGATCTAGTCCCCGAGCAAATCTTGCATGGCATCCTAAACAGAAATCATCCAATTTTAGCTTATACAGATGACTCATGGTTATCAATCACTCCAGTCATGGTCAAAAAATCGAAAGTGTAGAAATCAAAATGTGTTAATCTCGTGGGGACTACATAATTCCCCAAGACTCGTACACATATTTGGCATGCATGTAATGCTTTTTTTTTTTCCCCAGAGAGAATCTAGCTAAACTGTATTCAAAATGATTAGTACTATATTAAATACGAAGACATTCTCTAGCCAAATGACTTTCTAAGTCAAAACCAAATTTTACAAAAGGAAAAGAAACAGTAAACTCCATTGCAGCTGTAAGGTTCAGAGTATGGATCTGAAAGACTGTGATACTTCCTTTTATCTCCTTAAAATTACATTGTATGTGATTCATACATCAAATTTCAATCGTAGAACTAATTTTCATCTATCTCTTGTATTCACTCTTGTTTCATCTGTTCTGATGTATATGACAATGAGTAAGATTAAGGATGTGAATTTTGGTAATTTCCCAAATCTTGACGAACAACTTTAGTTTTCTTGTTGCACAGCTATTTTGAGGATACTGGCATTTTCTTCTGCTACGCTAGGGTGTTGTGTCATTTTGAGGAATTGATAAAATCAGATGTCAGGTCTGACACAGAATGCCATCATTGACATGTCAATTGTTTTGCTGCAAACTGAGGTTGGAAAAGAGAGGGCTAATAATTGTCTGGGATATCATTTTGTCAGTTGTTTCGACTGAATCAAAGCTGTACAAGATGTTAGCATTCTGTCTGGTATGGAGGTTCGCTGCAGAAAATCCTGACACGCGTATGTCTCTCAGTTCTTGTGTACTTGCATGAGCGTGGTATGTGGCATGGGGCTGTTCTCCACCATACCACATGGCACGTCTATATTGCTGCAGGTGTGACTATGCATCGATATACATACCTCACAAGATAATGACTTGGAAGTCAGGACATGTGACATTTGGATAGAATGTCCCTGCAGTACGTGTCAGCTTCCCTTCTCGTAGTGTTCATCTCACATCTTTACTCCTCTGTCGCACAAGGGGACTTGTCCATAGCTCTATAAGATGTTTGAAGTTTCTTCCACTCAGTTTATCAAAGCATAAATGATGGGTATGGCACACTAAAGTGAAAGAGCACTCTACACATTTGTACATGAAAAATTGATCTTCAATGAATAGATTAATTCAAAGTCACAGAACACTAGAAGGTTCATTGAAATAAATGAGAAAGTCATGAAATTTCGAGATACCAATTTTCACTGAATAGTTCTTTCATTGACACCCACATTTATGTATAGATGCAAATAAAATGAAGTAAAGTCTAGTCTCTAGCATAATGCTCCTATCGCTTTGTTTATAAAAATGAAGAAAAAAATGTCAGTGATTTAGTTCCCATTCCCCCAGATACAGTATATTGCTGTAATCAAGGATGACTGTGTAAGACTTCAATGCGCAACAGACCTGATTTATTCATTTTTATTTATTTAAAAACCTGAAAATTTCATGATGATTGGTGTGTAGGTCGATGGGGAGACTTGATAACTATGTCTGCGGGTTGATATTTGCTTTAGGTTAAATCCTCCCTTCTGGTTCTAATGATAACAATATCACGTCTTGTAATGGTCATAAGTGTTAAAATGTTGTGCCATTTGAGTCTACTTATTCAGCATATCTACAGACAGTATTTCATCTAAGTGATAGTATTGTTCTTAGATTTTTTAAAGGAAAATTTTTATATTGAATCGGAGATAAATTCTTGAGCTCAAAACACCTGTTCTGATGCTTTGCATTATTACTGGCTTTAATGCCTCGAGACTCTACCCTCGTTTGACATCCGTCTGCCTCTAGGAGGGATGTGGCAGTAATAGCAAAGTCCATATTTGATGCAGGTGCTCTTAATTAGCTGCTAAGTTACGTCAGCATCAACACTTGCCGTGATGCATTTCAAGAGTGAGGTTGCAAGAATCACAGGTTGATGCCCCAGCCCCATTCCCAGGCCATACATTTCACAAAACCATTTGTGATCAGTGTTACTTGCAATAACTATGTTACCATGGTAACAGCCAACTATGCAGGTGTATTCATTTGGCTAACCACAGATGATGCCATTATGTATTGCAACAGTTGTTTAAGTATAGCTGATGTAAGAAATAGACCTAAGTAAGGTTTATTAGGACCACTTTATGTCAAGAGATTTGCAGTTGTGTCCGACAGTTACCTTCATATTAGCCAAAATACTCACATGAGTGAGTAGGAGTGGTTATTGTTCTGTGAAGTGTAGGCTACAATGAAACTATACAAATATCGTATTCTGCAGTAGGTAAAGGGCACAAGGTCAAGTGTCCATTTCAGTAGTAATATGAAACTATCATGAATTGCAATAATTTAGTTGCCATAGAAAAAATTGAATATTGGCCAAAAAAAAAAATATTTTGTTTCACACCAATTTCTGTCAGAAATTAAAGGTACATCTATTTTGATCCAACTCTTGTAAACTACTCGGGACCTACCCCTAACAAGCTTGCTCATAAGTCGGTTCCATCATATTTCTTCAGCATAATATAGAGCCAAACTTGCAAAGCTTGACCGCCATGTTTTATATTTTTACATTATTTACTGTGCATCCAAGCTGGATATTGTAATTGACTTCATTTTACTATACTTGATGTACATTCCTTCATTGAGAAATATGAAAATAGATTGAATTGAATTGAATTGAATTGAATTGAATTGAGATTTTGGTCCATGGCATGTCATGCTGGTAGTCTTATAAAAAAGAAAGAGCTGTCTCAAATGCTTATGGTAACTCAGACTCTCTCTGTATCTCCTTGTTTTTAGCATTTTTTTGCAGAAAATAGCTTTATTTAAAAAAGGATCGAGTTACCTGCTGAATCTGAGTACTCCATCCAACCAGGAGGAATCACAACTCGTGCTCTCACTGATCTGGCCACACATGCTCTCACCAAAATTCATCATTTCCATGCATCCAGTTGAGGCACTGAGACACTCACGTACTAGATAGAGAGAAGAGTTTCTATTTATAGCAACACTCATCCCAAACCTCAAACTTCCCTGTCTACAGCAAAGATCCGCTAGGCAGCATACATCTCCGGTGAATCAAACTCTCCACGATTATAGTATGGAGAAAAACTCTCACATCACAGCAGGGGAATGGAAGGTGCCAATTTTGACCAAAAAAAAGAAGAAGAGAGAAAAGGATATTATACAAGCTGTTATATTGTAGGTGAAGAGTATTTGATAGTCATTGTAGGAGCTTAGACAATGGCAGTGAAGATAAAAATCACTTCAATCACAAGTTCAGTTCAGCCTGTTAGTTTTCATCAACATTTTTAGCAGTGAGATTAAGGGAGATGCGCTGAAGATTACAAATGACAGGCTTCGAATTACGTGTTGAAAACCTGTTTATACTGTCTCTCCCCTTTTTAGGGGTAGGCTTGTTTCAAGGTTACAGGCATTAAAAAAAGACAACAACAGGGTATCATTTTAGTCTCTGGTTAGTTTCAGTTACTAGGGGACCGTATCATATCTAGCCCCATTCAAAAAGGCCATCAGTCTCGTACTTGTGTATTATAATAGATGGTGTGTCTGTGCAGTTGTAAAAAATATTTTGAATTCTGATTTCAGTTTTTTGTTCCTGGATTCGGGGGGGGGGGGGTGAATTATTTTCATTAGTTATAAACATGATAAATTGAGCCATCATTTCACTCTATATATGGAGGTAAAATTGTACAATATAATTTGTCAAATGTATAATCTATATTTTGTATTACCTTTCGTTAAATGGAAATGAAGTATGACTAGATTATAAATCGAAAACAAATAATGTAACTATGCTGTGATTTATCAGCCATAGATATATGGTAAATGTTGAAAATTTGTTTAAGGTACATGTACACTGTATGTCACAGTCATTCTTTTGAAGATTGATGTTTGATGGTGTGCAGTTTCGATATAGTCAATTCAGTAATTATTTATGATTGCAAATTGCAGTATACCTCAAAAGGGGGGAAAATACCATACTTTATCAAATAAGATATTTTTTATGCATGTACCTACAACACATCACACATACATGTATGATATCTATCCACACACGTATATATATGTATGCATACAATATGTATACATGATGTACAATATATATATACATGTATGTACATTATATGCATATATATGTTGAAGCTCTGGGATGGCTAGAGAGGGAGAGGCTGTGTTAGCTGCACAGGATGAGAGAACATGTAGGTATGTCATGACTACAGAGATATGTAGAGAGAGATGATAGGGGGAAGGAGAGAGGGAGTGTTCAAAATGATTTGTGATCTTTGTTTGGAGTCTGTCTGTACTAGCTGGGCATGTTTGCTCCGTTTGTGCTCATCTTCAGCTGCTAGCCACCCCTGGGATTTGGAATATGATATTTGAGATATCAAATGGCCTCGCCCTAGAATTTATATCGGCCTAAATACTACAAGTTTTCCTCACCTCCCTATCCCTCTATCGCCTTCTGAGACTGGCCTAGCTGTCATAAGTACTCCTAAATCAGTCTGGATATCGGGGGATGACAGTGGGTGTGAATGAACTGCACTGCCCGACAAACAAGACTACCCAGGTTCCTTCTATTAGCAGGGTATGGCTTTAACCGCCTGTATCACCCCTTTCCCTCTCCCACATCAAATTGAATGTCTAATACCAGATCAGATGGCCAGATTCCATCATGTCATAGTCATGATGAATGTCAAGGTCTCTATTCATTTTTTTTTTTCATGCCAGAACCCAGGACATGCTTGATGGAATTCAAGCATTTGCCATGTGACGGATACAGTCAGGACAGTGTATGATTGATATATTATGTAGACTCATCAAAAGTTTTAAAAAGCAACAACAAAAAACATCTCATTTCCCAGAAAAAAAAAGAAGAAGATTCAGCCCCAAAGTTTAAATTAATTTGTATTTCATGTAAATTTTTTGATATTCTCTAAAAGCCATGTCTGTGGCTGTACATATTTTTTTTTTGTTTACTCGTGCTTGTTTCATCTTCGTAAGCTCACTTATTCTGTTCATGATTTGCATGTCTGCAATATTCTACATACATGTGATTTTTAAATAATTATTGCATTAATCAATTGCATTGATTTGAATGAAGTACATCAGAGTAGTAACTCAAGAAAAGTCTTGCCTCATCCTTACTTCCAGTGTTGCTAGAGTAAGTGAGCACTATGTGGTTGGATGTCCATAATATGCTCTTCCAACAGACTATTGTTTCCCTCAGGTCTCAAGGCACTTGAGGCAATCCTCAAATCCAATTAGACCTTGACTCATACCTTTTTGTTCTAGTTTACTTTGCAGGAAGTTATTATGAAACTGATTGAGTAAGAGTTATTGAGGAAGTTCTTTATTTTGAGTTTTTCACAGACTACAGCATAGCTTTAATTATTATCGTTTCCTTCCCCTCCCCTTATTAGGTCCTGTGCAGTAGCAATCAGCTGTTTGGAAGTTCTTTGTGTGTGTGTTGAGGGGGGGGGGGGGGGGGGCTGTGGTATATGATATCAACACTCTTTCAGTTATGAAACCTTAGAAGAGCATGTGATGGTAGTTCACAGAAAGATAGAATTTCCTGCTCTCAACTTCCAGTGGCAATGTTTGTAGGATGTTATGATCCTTGGGTTTAAAAAACATCCTGGTAGAGTACAGGTTATTCAGATGCTAATCTATGGGGACTGACATCAGAGAATGTGAAGACTAGAATGAAATTGTATCTTCCCCTTGTCTGCACTAGGAAATGTTCCATTCAAAGCAAGGTACCCAAGATAATGTTGCATGTTTTGCTGTTAACCCATTCCATACTGAATTCTGAAATGTTCCATTCAAAAGCAAGGTACCCAAGATAATGTTGCATGTTTTGCTGTTAACCCATTCCATACTGAATTCTGAAATGTCCATAAACTTAATGCACATGCCACCAGGTTCCTATATATAGCGGGTTAACAGTGATAGTGTGTAAAGAGTAGATGAACTTGTATCTCCTTTCTTTATCTTCTGAGACCAGTTCATGAAGGATTGGTTTTTAGACATAAAGTTCTTTAAAGGACAAGTTCACCTTCATAAACATAAGGATTGATAGAATGTAGCAATATTAGTAGAACACATCAGTGAAAGTTTGAGGAAAATCAGACAATCCGTTCAAAAGTTATGAATTCTTGAAGTTTTTGTGCAGTAACCGCTGGATGAGAAGACTACTGCAGTGTATGTATAACTTAGATGTCACATGCGTACAATACAAGGAAAATATAAAGAGAATTTCACAAAATTCCATCTTTTGAAAAAAGTACACATTCCCCTGACTCGTTACCGACAAATGTTATGGGTAATATTATTCCCCCCGCCTTTAGAAAGAGGCAAGTCAAGTGCTCTTTTATTATGCGAAAAAAGTGAAAATATGTTGAATTTTCTTTTACATTTTCTTTATACTGTTGTACGCATAAAAACTCGCAAGCTGTAGTAGTCTCCTCATCCAGCGGTTCCAACACAAAAATTTTAAAAATTCATAACTTTTGCATCGATTGTCCAATTTTCCTCAAACTTTCACTGATGTGTTCTACTAGTATTGTTGCATTCTCTCAATCCTTATGTTTATGAAGGTGAACTTGTCCTTTAAAGTTCAGACAGCTTTCTGAAGTAAAAGTTCCCAGATAATGATATTTATGTAGAGACTTTTTTTGTTGCCTTTACATGAAGACATTGAAGAATGACTGCCCATGTAAATGTTTCAGTTGTTTCAATTTGTTTGAAGTTATACTCTTTTGTCAGAATCATGTTTGAGAAAATTATGATTATCATATCCAGCTGTTTCATATGTACTCGCTCACTGTGTTGCACCAAAAAACTTTATTGCCGCGTGATATGCATGTGATGTAAAATGATTCATATTACAACTGTCCAAAAGCTCAAGCAAATCCATCAGCACTCACACAAAGAGCTATGCAACAAACCAATCGTTAAGCTTATTAGTGTGCATAATTGCTCAAAGAAAAACTCAGTAATTATGATTAGGTTCTTAATCAACAGAGCACAGGTGGAATATGTACAACATGCTGCTAAACATGTGGATAGTTTTACACTTCAGCTTTGTTTATGTCTACTTTATGTTCACCTTAGAAGGAGTTGAGAATCCCTTTAAGACATGAAGTACTTCCGAATAATTCACTTCCTCAAGTTGAGGCTTCCTGGCCAGTCATACATGGTTGGAGTGTGTCTCTGTCAGGCAAGAATTTTCTCCTTTCCTTCCTGGCTCATACATGTATCTAGAGGACGCCTATGGTGGGCCAAAACTTACAGTCCTCTTGGGGTTTCTTGATCCATTCAACGTCTCCATCTTTTCACTGTTCTTCCCACTGCTGAGATGTTCGTTGTTCTCGCAGGGAAATGCCATCTTTATCTCTGACACTTATGATAGAAAAGTGGTAGATATATAATCGCTTTTTTTCACACAGTTTTCCTTCCTTCTTTTAACTAAATTTGTGTAGAATAGATTGACATGATATAGTCAAGCTTGTCTTACTGGCAACCTGTCTAAAGCATCCATGCACTGTATACCCACAGCAAGTGCACTTTTGGAAACTAAAAGAAAGACACCCTGTATATGGCACTTGGTCAACTAAACAAACAACCTTTCACTTTGAATTGAGGCCCCAGACTTCAAGTAGAGCCTTTCCTGTAAGTAGGGAAATAGTTTCTATTCTTATTATATCTAGAGTTTTTGCACCTCACAGAACTTTAGGCCCAACAAAGAGTAAGAGTAAAGGGACTAAAAACAGAACACACTGTTGTTTTTCCTGTTCATTTCTTAGATTAGAAGTTTTATGGCATAGCCATACTTCAAATGTTAATTCAGTGTATTTCGTGATAAACTCAAAGAGGTCAATTACCTGTCTGTAAGGCCACCTGCATACAAAGGACACCCCTACGTTTTCTACCATGGTTGCAGCATGCATGTGTGACTGTATATCAATCAAACAGCCAGGCCATCAACATTTTGCACTGTATGTTTGTCGTTGACTGTTCATTCTGGGAGTTTTCTGACTGTGCTGCTGCATCGGTTGATCATTCCATCATTCATTAAAGCACTTCACCTGGGGCGGATCCAGAAATTCTGTAAAGGGGAGGCGCTTTTATACCAAATTAGGGGGGTCGCACGCCCCATTTTTTCTTTTTATTTCCTTTGTTTTAATAAAAACCAAAGAGGGGGCACGTGCCCGGTGCGCCCCCCTCTGGATCCGCCACTGCTTTACTACAAAGTGAGATTTCATAGATGCTACTCCTCATGGGTTCTACCCAATATCTCCATTACTTTCAGCTGAGCTGACTCTTACACCTGCCAATAATGGATTCCTATGAAAGTAATAATGTGTTGTATGAGTGTGTCACTGATTGTTTTATCCACCTGTCAGCATTCATTTATTTGATATTTCTTCTATCTGTCCCCTTGTCTCTCCATAGATGTGACTGTGCCTAACCCCCTCCCCACCCCCAAGTTTGTGCACACACACAAACACACACACACATGCAACCATGGCTGTTAGCACAAGCACACCTGTGAAAAAGGACTGGATGAAAAAAGGTAAGACTCAACTGGATCATATTGTACCAAGTATAATTCAGGGAAAGATGACTGTATGCTGAGAATCAGATGGGGATTACTGCTAATTGTGGGGCAAGAAATGTGCACCTGTTTGGAGTGTTGAAAGGATGAGAAATATTTACTTCATACACAGTATGCTTCCTCATAGCATAGCCGTTATGGTTTCAAGTTTCTTTATGTATAATATATATACATATAAGTATACATTTGAAGGGTTTGTTTGCAAAAACCGATAAGTCCATTTTTGAAGATTTTGAAGTACGATCTCTGTCATAAAGTACAAAATAATACCTTTTAAATGATATATTGGTCACTACATATAAAGGTATATTTTTGAAGTTATGGTCAAAAGAAGCAAAAATTTTCTTATTATTCTCTTTATTTTTCTTGACCTTTAATCGCAAATATCTCCATTTGGCAAATATGGACTTATCGGTTTTTGCAAACAAACTCTTCATTTGTTAACATATAGACGATTAACACCTGTAGCTTTAAAATATTCAGGATGACTTGGGAATAAGACTTTTTTCTTGATTAACCCATTGTGGACGGACTGATTTTACTAAAACACGCATTTTCCATAGACACCTGCCCGAGTATACTCGGGACTCATCCTCAGTCCCGAGTATACTCGGGACTCATCCTCAGTGGGTTTAAGGTGGCTATCCAGATTAAAGGAGGGAGAACATTGAGTAATCCATCAGCTACATATTCATTTATATAGAAATCAGATGATATGTATGTCCCATTAAACTATGGAATATAGGCCTATGTTGTATATGAATATATATCAAAAGAATTTCTTTAAAAAAAAATAAAAGCAGTAATACTCTCAGACACAAAACTTTTCCAACTAACTTTTTAGATTGATAGATAATTAGACTGATATACTTCAACATATGACATGATTTTTAGACAGAATGGTTCATGGGTTAATGATGTCTGAGCCTGTCAGCTTTGCAATCTGTTGTAGCTTGGATTCTTCAGTGAAAGTTGTCTCAAAAGCACACAATACATGTTGGGCTTGTTGGGCATCAAAAGCATTTCTGTGATGTATCTCAACAAAACTTATGATCAATTCCACATGATATTCTAACACCACAGTCTTAGCAGAATGTGGTTACCTCATTTCACTTGTTACTGACAGACAATGTCGCTAAAACCTGAAAATCATTGCCAAAAATTGCCCAGATGTCTCTCACTTCAGAAACAAGATAATGACATCAAGATAATGATACCCTCTTTGCCATGGTCAAAGAGTCAATCACAAAACTTGGCTGTCCGTGGGAAGATGTAATCACTGTCTGAAGGCACCTGAAGGATGAGAGAATTCTGTCCAAATATAAATTAGATTTTGAAGAAATATGATATGAACCTGCAAAACTAGAGTTGACATCAGCACATCTTATCAACTGTACTCTTTCTTTATTTCAACAGACCTGTTTAACTCATTGAGGACAAGTCCCAAGTATACTTGGGCAAGTGTCTTTGGGAAATGCATAGCAAAATCAACCCATCCTCAATGGGTTAATACCACAACAGAATTATTCCTTCACCAGAAAGCTTGGCAGAGGCTTAGGTACCTACCTGAAATTAATGTTAAAGATTAATGTATGTGAACTGGATAGACCATGTATTTAGATGTACTTTGTTGGAAGAGATGAATTGAATGGCTTGTAATTGGGTCCTCTGGGTAAAACCTCCATAGATATGAATATATCCAAACATTGGTCTTGTAAATTGTGAGCCATACTTCACTAGAAATAAGTATGACATGACCTCACACTTAAAATGTAACTACCCAATTAGCCCTCATTTTCACAGTTAAAAATTGTATTGTTTCTTCAGGAGACATGCCTTCATGGTCATCTATTATACACATTTTGATGCAGTACTGTTTTGCTTGTCTTGACAGATATAACATTTTGTTGTAGTTGAAGTGGTAGTAAGTAGGTTATTAAAATGCTCAAAGAAAAAATGAAAGAGTCAAGAAACATTTCAATCTTGAAAAATATTTCCCAAATCTGATGAATGACTGATTATCTAACATTTCTATGGACAGATTGCACATATTGACTGCTTTATGATGTCAAATTGGCAGCTTGTTCTAAAAAGCCTTATCTTCGACAACACATGCCTTTCATCTCATGTCTCACCACATATTTTCAAGAGATATGTTACTGAATATTCTTTTTTTCTTGTTTGGGGGGAAGTGTTGATCATCCTTCTGTGAACTCAGATAAAGTAGTGCTAGCCAAGAGCAGACACCCATAGAGTTTTGTTTCCTAGAAAATCCAAATGTCTCTTCTTTTATCTTGTACTTAGTGAACCTGTAGCCATTACCCTCCACAAGAGGAAAATATGAAATACATGTACTAATCCAGAATCACAAGTGCCTTAAGATTATGTTAACATATATTTTTTTTTCCTTATTTCAAATAACCACATTTTGTATAGACTTAGTATGTATCATGTTGTTCATGTTCCTTTTCAAATAAAAGTGCACCAGATATTTCCTTTTTAAACATGAAATATTCTATCAAACAAGGTGAGTGTTTACACAATCATTACTTAGCAGTCTGATAGTGTCTAGGCAGTGTAGGGGTGACACTCCTCCTGAGGGAGAAGAAAAAGAAATATCCTTTCATGATTGTTTGAGGAGTTTTAGTACTTACCTCCAGTAATCACTGAAATTCAAAATCACATAATTTTTCAGATGATTTAATGTTGCACTTATTCAGTCTTTAAAAAAAATATTATTTTTTGTTCCTTTTGTTGTTGTCTCACTGAAGTCCGTAGGAGGAAGCTAGTGCTGGCAGTGCTAGTTCTTTTGGCCGAGGTACTGGTATGCATCACTCAAATCATCCTTGGTGTGTGGGTCTCCATCACTGTGGAAAACATCCATGCAGGCTCCTACTGGGCATCAGTTTTGGTGAGAATCTCAGTCAGCCCAACCACATTTTTTTTTTCATCACTTCTGATATGCTTGCTTTCATAATGCCCATTATGAATTCATGATAATTAGATTCTAGTAACTAACAAGTGTTTACTGTTTGAGGCTTGGTGCTGTAAAGCACTACTTGTAGTGCATTTGACCAAATATTTGATGCAGAATGAATAGTAAATCAAACTACCATATATGATTGCTAGATTACTGCAAACACTACAAGTGTGTGGATATTTAGTCATATTAAAAAAAATACAACATTCCACTGACTTAATCATGTTTTGTTTCAAAGCATTACTTTTGTAGAATGTGGAACATAATTTTGATCAATTGTCATAAACATTCATATATCAATATTTGATAGTTCTGTCATAAAACAAATATAGCACAGAAAAAAAACACCATTAATTTAATTGAAGGCACCCAAGTATATTGTGTTTGTCAGCAGTTTGAATATCACTATTATCACGAGCAGTAAAAGAAATCAAAAATTACAGAAGAATAACATATTATTAGATATTGGGAAAACTTATTAGCATGACAGATTAGTCATCTGCAGTCTTGCTGCTTGAACTTTGAACGTATTGTCAATCTCATTTTTTCAGTTGTTATACTTTCCTTGTATGCAAATTCCTATTGTTAAAGGAGGTTGCCAAAATAATCTTCAACCCACATAGTTTCAATGTAAAATTTGTTGCCTGTAGGAAGTATACTTCAGATTCCCATATTCAACCTTATAAGGAACTTATTTGTGCTACTGCATGTTTGATCTAATGCTCTAAATCTGGTAGGTTTTCCCCTGACGTAGATCCGGGAATTTGTGGCCAGTAAATGTCACCACAACAGATGATATGTGATATTCTGTCTATTGATCCACAAAAAAAAAAATGTACACAAACTTATAAGACATACACAAAACTGCTCATTTCGTTATAAAGATGCATCACATGTCTTTGCAAGATCATTGATCAACACTTGTTGCTAAGCAACATGATATGTTGTTATCACTCAAGCAAGGGTAATACTTTGCTATGTTGCTAGGTTTTGTTTACACAGACTTTGGCAAGCATGGCCCGCTATGACTGCCTTCATTTCAAATTTTGCCCTCTATAGGATTACCCATGGTGCTGAACTTTTAGTGTATTATTTTCAATTATGTCCCACACAAGGAAACCTATCAGAAATTGTGTATTTCTTTCTTTCTTTTTTGCTTTTCATACAGTCAGACATTCCCTAATATTCTTCAAATGTTTTAATTTCTAGTTTCCCCTCTTCACTATTTTATAATATCATAGGAAAGTGGCAACTGTCCTCCAATTATCGTTAATCTTCAGGTCTATGAAATATCTTCTCTATAACATGTTTATTGCTAAGGTCCAGACTTTTGGCAAGTTTTGCAGAGGACAGATCATTTCCGTATCCCATTTCTGTGATTTACACGTAACCAGCAGCAGTCAGAAACAGTTGCATACCCACAGCACACTTTTGTCTTCTCTTCCTTTGTGTCTATGGCCGTCATCTGAGAGGTGGGCAGTGGGATAGGTCCCTCATCCAGTTCCTTCCTTTTGACACAGGTGTCTCAACTGCTGACTTCCTCTCAGCCTTCCGAATAAAAACGACGGGCGGAAATCACTGTCAAAGCATTCCCAAATAATGACAGATCAGTTCACAAAAGAGTTCAGCATTGTCCTCTCTTTCTCTGTCACAGGACTATTGTAAAAGGAAGGTGCATCTGTGCCTATGTGATATATAAAAGGTTATTCTGCCTCTGACAAAGATTCTGCTAGGATCGAAAGCTGCGGCCGTTTTTTGACTCCATAAAAGAAATACCAAAGTATCTGTGAATATTGTAAATACGTTATATTATAATCTATATCAATGAAAGGACTGGCCTTGACTAGCCTGCACGCTATTGCTGGTTCTTTTCTTTCTTTCTTTTTTGCCAAAACTGTACTTCAACCATTGACTGTTGTGACTATTTTGACGATGTTTGCTTTGGTAAATAAATTTCATTTCATTTCATTTCATTTCATTTCATTTCATTTCATTTCATTTCATTTCATTTCATTTCATTTCATTTCTAGCCATCAAACTGTGTTCCCCTCTTTAACCTTCATTTTCATGAGAAATTTGAAAAGAAAGTAAAGAGCATTTGAGACCTGGAAATTACCATATTTTTCTCTGAAATTTTGTGACTTTAAAAAGAGGCGAGGATAGCTTGAATCATTAAAGTAGGAAAGGGACATTATGACAGTGACCCATCAGCAAACTTGTAAACAAAAGTCCTGTCAAATCTTTGCATGGTCAAAACAGGAACAAGAGATTATGAGCGACTTTGATTTATTTTGTGATATCTTGTTGTCCTTGTCAAACAGAAAGTTGGCAAGATGATCCAACAAACGGGATTTCTGTTCTTTGGCTGAGATTGTCTTTGGATTTTGAAAATCCTTTTCAAAATCCACAAACACTTCTCAGTTTTCTGTTCACCCAATGAAAGTCCTTTTGCTAAAATCATGAGAATTAACTACAGAGATATGAAATAATTAACATGGAGAACCACAATGATTCTGTTTAAATGCTCATGTATGACGTAGTATGTTGAAACTGTAGACAGAAGAAAACCAAGTGAACCATGTAAGGATCTTACAAGTGGTAATATCTTCCCTAGCAACAGGCATTACTTGAAATGAAGATGTTTTGATATGTTTATCACAGCATACATATGTCATACACTCAGACTGTTGATGCACATGGGATCAAATTTAATCCTGTTCCTTTTTCTGTCCAACCACATCTGTTGGATGTTTATCCAGCCAAGAATGTCACAAGCAATAGGTATTGCTCATTTTCAGCACATGGAAAAACTATCTTTAGTCTCTAATCCTACTTAAATTGAGCATATTTTCAGTACAATAATGTAGTTACAATAGCTCAGAATTAGCTGACTGTCTGAACTGTACTGTCTGTTGTTTATAGTATCAAAGTGGGCATTCTTCTCTTTCTCAACTGAAACATTGAGCACTTATCAATAAGTTCTCAGACTAAATCACCATGAAGATTCTTATCCTCTATTTTCATCAAAGCAATGGATTATATATTTTTCTATATGTTTGTACTTATTTGTATGTGTATGAGCATATTTGATGGCTATCATTTGCTTGTATCAATGCCAGATTTTAAATCCAACCTTGAAGATTGTTCAAGTCTGACCCTGGAGGGTCTGATCCATTGTAGTAAAAGCTAGCCCTGTCAAAATGTCCAACCATGAATACACTGGCATCCCCCTCAAAAGGATGTACCAGTCTGGTAACTTAGCAACCATGATAAAATATAACCTGCTGCACACGACAACACTCAAACTCAGTCAGGCAGCAACTCTATCTTCTGCTTTGAACCGGCTGTTCCCCTTTTTTTTTCTCCCAGATCTTTATCACAAATTGAAATATATGTACTTTTATAAAAATGTGCATTTATAGTTGATAACAATGTGATGTGATCACTTAATTATCAGTCACTACTAAAAGTAGAGAACATGTGAATGAAATGTGTTCAACTGTTAGGTTCTACAGTGCTGTTATGGTTGATATATGTCTGGCATCAACCATGATGTATCTGTGTGATTTTGTTTCTGTGGCAGCAATTATAACTATGCTGATTCATTCTTATTGACACCAATATGTTTTATTTGAATTTGAAATAATGTGTAATTTGTTGCTAATGATATAAAATGTATCAAACCTGGCAGTGTTACCATAATGCAAGAAAGAGAGAGAGAAAGAGGAATCATCAGAGAGTTGTATTTATTTATCTATTTATTTATGTATTTATGTATTTATTTCTGTTTTGTTATTCTTTCTAGAGTCATGTCATTCTTTCACAAACTGATAATCAAAGTGATTTTTTTTTTTTATTTATCAATGGTTTAGATATATCAATGTCCATCTTTTCATTAATTATTTTCATTAATGTCAAATAGGAATCAAGCATCACTTTTTAAAGCCTAGTTCCATCAGTTCAAAGCATAAACATTGAATGTATTGAAATATAAGGATTCAAGATCTTTCAAGACCTTTGGTTACAAATCAGTTTGTTTAAACACAAATGACCAATGAGTGTAAATGTAAGCATTGTGGGGCAAGTCAGAGGAAAAATGACCATTTGAATTTTAAGAATCATTAATGTGACCCCTTAATGTAGGATCACCTACATGTAGGTTCTGCATTGTTTTGTGTTAGATAATCCTTTTCCTTGTACACGCTTTTTGCTTGAAGGAAACACTTCTGCCTGTATTCATGAAGGTAGTTTAAATCAAAATCATTGTTTAAATTTATTCTGTGAATTAAGACAAGCATGACTTTCATTGGATATCTGTAGGCATACGCAGTCTATCTGATGTATTCATGTAGAAGAAATTTGCATAAACCATGCACTAGATTAACCACCTGCATGAATATGGGTCATTTTTGTTTGATGCTGATTGAGATATATAAAGCATAGTACTTGAGAATTAAGTTTGAAACAGTGAGTTATGGAAAACTGTTCAGAAAGCCATGGAGTCCGTAGAATTAAGTAATTTTGATGATTGTAGTCGTGGGATAGTTATATTTGGTCTAGTCTGTGGAAGTTTAGTCTCCTCTGTAAAGTTGATTCATCATAAACAGCAGTAGCATATACAAGAACACATCTTCCTGTGTCTGAAATACCCATGTCATGTCCATTAGCAAACCTGACTGTAGTGATGGGAGGGTTAAATGGTTGATCTACAAATTTCCTGATAATCAACTTCATTGTGTTTATATCCAGCTCCTGATAGGTGCAATCGTGTCTCTAGAGGGCCTCATCTTCCGGTATGGGCGGCAGAAGGTCCTGGCCATGGGGGTAATGCTACAGGTGGTTGGTATCTTCATGGCCCTCATTGGAGGTCTCATAGAGGTCATTGCTGCCATATTGATAAAGGTTGGTACCCAATTATCTTAAAGGACTATTTTTCCTTGCAAAGAAAAGCTTTCTTTAAGATCAAAATGGTGTGGGAGATGAGCAAGAGAGCAAAATAAGACAAATCTGAAAATAATGATAATCTGAACAGCAAAGTTTCTGTGTAGTCATCTTTTTTTACTCCAAAGTGTACATAAAGCATGAAGTATACACATCAGTTAAGTTTCATGAAAATTTCTACAATGATATGTTTACACATTGTGTACATATGAAAGAAAAAAAAAACCAAGCAAACATGTATTACAGCTTTTACACATGTCTCCATTCAAAGCATGATTCAATAAAGTTCTATTCTGAAACTTGTGTTTGGCTCTTTTTTTTTTTCCAGGAGACGGTCAATTAATCATTCAAGAATGTTGTGTAATAAGATTGAGGACAATACAAAAGGATTAGACATTTACTACATTGCTATATTATAGCATAATTGCATATCACCTTTTCTGTATGTGTGAAAGAAATGAGTGAACTGTGAGTTCAGTGGTAATCCATTATATCTTATGAAAGCACTGAAGTATTTCAACTGTGCTGTGCTGTGTTTTCCTGATATCCTTTTATTCTCTGGTTGTGTCCACAGGATGTTGACTTCAGTCAGTGTTCCTACTCAAGAATCGGAGAGGCCAATTGTACAGCACAGCTCTCCTGTGATGTGGTACAGCTGAGTTACCCGAAGAGCTGCTACTGCTGCTTTCTAACCAAAGAGAGGGAGGAACCGTGCTACTTCAGAACAGTGAGGTGCGATGACTTAAGTTTTGCCATAAGTGATCATATACAAATATTGAATGTTTATGAGGGCAATGGACAGAATCTTTCATGAGGTGAAAGATGAAATGATCCATTTCATCTTTCACCGTCCATTGCATGAATGAAAAACGTTTATTATTTGTTTTATATAATGCCTAAAATAGATCATTGTCATTTGATGTTTTATTAATTAAGAAACAAGAGAGAATCTGAGATCGCGAGAGTGCTCACTGAGCGCTTTACGCTAGCGCACTGTCGCACACACACACACACGCACACTGCAAACGCAAGCGTTTGATGTAAATCGTACGGACCCAAAATTGCATGGCAAATGGAGCCACAATTGCACGGATGATGACATCATAGTGAAATGGGCCAAATGATCAATGTCAAACAACCAATCAAATGACTAGGATCTCCTCAGGCATTATATAAAGTGTGCTAATCGGCATTTGGGTTTCCACCAAAGATATTTCCATGACAGGTTTGGCCTTAGTTGTTTCAAACAAGATTAGTAATTCCTTGACAGTGATACAAAAAATCATTAAGGTGATATGGTATCATCGTTTTTGTTTCTCAAGTTTAGTAAAGATTTTCATCTTCTGTAGAAGTAGTTTACACTGTCTGAATGAAAGTTAAAAGACAAGGTATTTTTGGCTCATTCAATATTTAAGATGTACAAAGTTTGGAGTTCTTGAGAATATGAATGATCATGCATCAATTATGTCTACCTGTTAGATGTTATGGAAGTTCTTTGCATTGTAAGTACTTGTGACTTCTACTTGGTAGTCATCATAAAACTAAGTTTTGGATTAAGGGTGTAAGGAGAAATCATATAAGTGAAATGACTTATCTTCTTGCTGTGCAGTTTTTTTGAACCACCAAGTCTGTATGCTGGAGTGGATTCCTGCCATCAAGTCCCTGATGAGTATCTCAGCTTTCTCTGGACATCAGTCTTCTTCTGTCTATTCTGCTGTGTCTTTGGAATCATTGCAGCCACCAGCACCTACTCCTATCGAAGAGCTGTAAGTCAATTCTGTTAGTTCTGGTCTCCCCTTCTTTATCAACATGTAACACCATGCCATGTCAGTCTAGACAGCTATTGAGGGCGGCCATCTAGTTGTCTGCAGAGAGTCAAGTTGTTATCACCATTGATGCATAATATTGGAAAGGATTATTTCCTTCATCTTTACGCCAGGGTTTCACTCAGAATTCATCATAGGATTTTGCTTCTAAGAAACAGAGGGGATATAATTTGCCCCTTGAAATTTTGTGCAGTGATTTGCCCAGAAAAAAAAGGGGGGGGGGGAATGAGAAAAATTACTAGATAACATGAGCTGTGTTATAGTGAACTACCAGTGTATGGCGTCTTAGAGCATTCAGCATTCAAGGTGGACAAAGATATGAAAGATGCCTCAACTCAAATGTTACCAAGTAAATGTTTCAGTATTGGAAAATGTATGCAAATTTTGTATTGGATATGTGGATAAATGTCTTTTCTAATATGAATTTTACTCAAATTTTTATCGAATCATTTTCAGTTTGCTGAAAGTTTGAAACCCTACTGGAGTTAATAGTCTTGGGTCAAAATTTTTGTCCGTAGTAAACAAAAAAAAGAAATAATCTCTTTTCAGTAGGTTTTCCACATAGTCCTAGTATATTTTCATGATAGTGATATAAAGAAATGGTGGCATATTGGGAGGAGGTGGAATAGAATGTGGCGTAAATCACAAAGTTTATTCACTGATACAGTGTGTAGAGGTGTGGTAGTGGTCATCATGTTACCTGAGTTTGACATCACAGGTAGGAGACAGAGTTGTCATCTTGACTGAATTTTAATACAAATATGGCAACTTAGTCAGAACTATTAATGTGTGTCACATTCTCCTCTTAAGTAAAAGGGAGAAATCTGACAAAAAGTATCTGATAAGACAGTATAGTAGAGACAGTATTTTCCAATAACAACATGTCTTTATTTTATCCCCCATCACTGTTTGTGTTTAATTTTGGTTCATTTCCAGGCTAAGCCAAGACTTCCAGACATAGCAGTGGCTGCAGTCACATCTCCAATGCTGTCAGACAGCAGCCAAGATAACAAGACAGAGAAATCAGCAAGTTGCAGTACTCTAGACATTCCAATCCCAGCTCCGAGAAGCTCCTTGATACGTTCATCAAGCCAATCCATGGTCAGTGAATCTCAACGGCCCTCAACTCCTGAAAAGGCTTCCACATTGCCCAAAAGACAGAAGAGGCGTGCTCCAGATATTCCAGGGAGGCAGTCTCCTGCATCTTCCACAGATTCACGTCCCAGCTCCTCATGTACAGGGTCAGTGAAACCAGCAGATGGCAGTCCAAATATCTCAAAGCCACCATCGGGGAGCAGGGGAAGGCTAAAGGACAATGTTTCAAGATCATCTCAGGGCAGTCCTGGACCCTCAGGAGTACAGCCACAGTCAGCTGTCACAACACCAAAGCCAACAGACAGCAGAACACATTTGAAGGCTGTGAGACCAAAGTCATCCATTGTTAGTCCAATGCCTTCTGAGGATGTCCAAAGTTCCCCTTCGCGGAGTTCCGTACGAAGTGGAAATCTCTTTCAATCACACCCTGAATCTTCTGTAGCTAGTGAAGACAGTCAATTACTAGAGCTGGTGGAGACATCTTCCACCAGGTCAACCCCTGGTGGTGCCAGCCAGTCTTGTGCAGGAACAAGCAGTCCTGCAACATCTTTAGACAGATCCAACAATGCTGCTGATACTTCTTCAAGCCCACCATCTGGAGCCACAGCATTACCCAGCAAGACGGACACAAAAGGTGGTGCGAAGAAAAAGAAATCTCACAAGGGTCCAGCACCACAGCCTCCTACTCCACAGCGCACACAAACGAGGCAGTTACCACAACTGGAGCCACTGTCAGAACCAATGTCCCCTCCGCCACCATTTGTACCGCAGCCTCCACCTACCCCTCCCCCTTCCTTCATGGATGTTGCACCCATGCACTACCCCCATCATCACCAGCCACCACCTCATCAGCAGCCAGTGACGAACATCCACCTAACGCTGACAACCACACCTATGGGTGCCAATGTCCAGATCCCTATGACAACACATCAGGGCTACATGTACCCCAGTCAACCATCAGCACCTTGTTTATGAATGCCTCATTGGCTCTTGCACATCATTGTACAGCAGTTCTCCATGTCCTGTTGACTTCCTAGAAACAAACTCATTGCTTACCAACTCAAAAAGTCATCCCCAAGGCAGGCCTGGTATGAGGGATGAGATGGAACTAAGAGGAAATGGCATGAAGTCATGTCTGTTGCTCATTGTTATTTTTTAGTGAAGCATTGTCTCATTGTGACCTTCATTCATCTGTCATTGTGACCAGTTGAAGAATGCCATGACTTGGTTGTTCACAAAAAAAAGAGAAATTAGAAAGTCCTAAAGCAAGTGCTTGAAAACATGGATCCTCATCTGGTTCTATGTTTGCAGTAGCAAAAGAAAAATCACTTTTACCAACAAGAAGTGAATGATAGTTTTTGCTTTTTCGTTGAGAATCAATCATGCAAATCAGTCTAATTTTAGCCTCAACTTGTTCATTTCCGCTAAGCCGCACTCCTTGAATGAATTTGGAGGAAAAAACTGCAATTATCACTAACATACACTTTGTATGTTTTACACAGAAGATAAGTTTTTATTTCATTTAGTTTTATTTTCCATATCCAAATAATACAAATTATTGCAAAGTAAGTTACAGTAATTATTTGTACAAGCAGGTAAAAAGGCATGTTTGGATAGTACAATAGAGCAAATACAAATCTGTATTATTCATTGTCTAAAAATACACAGACAGGGAATATTTATCCCTTTCAGTTAATTAGTGTTAGAGATCTGTCATAAGAATTGCTATTCGAGATCACTGGTTTTGTTTGGGGACAGTTGTAGCTTTGTTTACAGTTTTTTTTTTTTTTTTTAATTCAAGTCCATGCTTTTGTCATTTCTTTCTCCCTGTGTTAATATCAAGATAATGTATGGGTTAGCACACTATTTACTTATACTCTTCCCTGTGGTAAATGAAATAACATTTTGAAATAGACATTTTGAAGAGCACAACTCACATGGAATTCAAGGGAGAGAGGGAGAGAGAGGGAGAGATTGAGTGTGTGTATGTTTGTGTGCTTTGCTATCTTGTCAGGCAAACTGAATAAGGCCTGCAACAGAACTCATTATCGTAACATATGCCTTTATCCTTTAACATGAATGCCTGCCTGTATGTTTGTCAGTGTGCAGTATGATTTCCAAACATATGTCTGCTCCCCATTACCATTGTGTATTTGTACTTAATTTTCTCACTCTTTTTTGTAAGAATCCAGTTCTTATATAGGAGAGGAAATGCTGCAAATCACAAAGCATATACCTGATAGTCTTTCACTTTTTGAGTTGTCAGGGACTTTCCTTTGGGTTTACGTACTGCTTATTTTGTATCTTACAAGTAAAGTGGATGTAATGACTTTGACCTCTGTCTAGTCAAACAAAAGGTTTCTCTTCTAAGTAGGTTGTATCACAACAGTGCAGTGCTGTTTGAATTTTCTCCATATTTGTTTAGTGACCATCAATATTTTCAAGCAATGCAATTTTTTTTTTCAAGAATTTATCTATCTATTTATTCAAGTATTTATTTCTTAAAGAGATGTTGCATTCTTGTGAAAACAATTACAGATGGTTTTACAGATAGTCAGTGGACATCAAAGCTACAATGTATGTACCCAATGAGGTTATTATATAATCCTTCGAGAGTGCTATGTTTGATGATTTACAGACATACTTTACAGAAGAACAGATAAGACTGAGTAGTCTCAAGAATCATGATGAAGACAGCTTGAGTACATCTTCATCGCATAACCTGTGTAGAACCAATAAGAAATATAAGCTTACAATGAAGGTGGCATGTGGGACAACGGTGACAAACAAAGTAGATTTTGAGTAATACAGCATGAACTATACAGACCAAAGAAAATGAATTTAACTCACTTCATTGAGAATTGTATAAAGTGCAAGTTGTTTATATGAACAAGGATGCTGTCTGACGAACTTGGAATTTTAGGTGAAGTTGAAATATTTATGAGAACTGCCAAGAATGAGTAGAGAGAGAAAAAAGAGATAGAGAGAGAGGTAATTATACAGATAGACAATGAATGTGAAAAATGAATTTGTATGAAATACATAATTGTTTGTGGAAATATTTTATAAATCATGTGATGACAAACATGCACAAATTCCCCCCCCCCCCAAAAAAAAAAAAAAAAAATCAAATTAAATGCCGTATTCTTGATTTACTACTAGGCCCATAAATGCTCACTGCACTATATAGTTCAGACTAATCCATACAGCATTCTAAATTACTGCATGGAATTGTAGCCTAAACCTGTATTTAGCTCAGTCCTTGATATTCCCAATTATGTGGTATCTCATACACAATGAAATTACACAAACCAGAGGTGAAATTAGGCGATTGGGCATTTGCAAAATTACTGAAGTTGTGATCTTCTGTGGAGGATTACCACCTGGCTTCATGCAGTGTGTTTTACATATATGTACATGTGCTGACACATTTCTTTCGTGTAAATTCTGAAATCACTATATTTACCAAAAATCCATATCTGTATGCTCCCAAGAAGTGCAAACTTTTATCAGAATATGCCAGTCTTTTTATTTTTCAATATATTAATGCTCACATGAAAACTGGGAAACTGGTGAGTGGGTTGTTTTTGTTTTTACTTTCTTTTTCTGTCAGGGAAAGTATGTATTAGTGTAAAGTGAAAATGCTGGGTCAATTATCTCTCTCATGCACTTGATGCAAAAGAATGGTGTATGGACTATTGAAAAATTGATAATGATAATTTGAGGTAGTCTTCCTAGACTGTCAAAGTGTATCTTTGGTCAAAAACTTATTTTTGATATGTGAGAGTGACACATTTCAGTAATCCATTACACCATCTTTCAGAGAAAATGGGTCATTAATTAGTGAAATAATGCATCTCAAAGTTTCCAAACACACTGTGTCTGAGAGATTCAGGAACCGCTGTGGTTTTGTAACCCACTGCAAACAATAGGGTTTGCTGTAGTCTTGCCTCCCAGACCCATTGTGTCTAGAAACTTTGAGATGCAGTATTTCACTAATTGATGACCCCTTTTCTCTGAAAGTTGGTGCAATGGACTACTGAAATGTGTCTCTTTCACATATCAAAAATATTGTTTTTTTGGCAAAGATACACTTTAATATATCATTGCATGAACTCTTTCAGGTATAATACCTATTGTTTAGTAGTGTGTTGTAGGTTTTATTATTGCCTTCATTTTTTACTAAGTTGACTAGTGCCTTACAAATAAAAGTTCATTTCTGTTTTGCACATGTAATGCTTGGAGCTAAGTGTGAGCATATGTAACTATTGGTACATATATATAGCTTTAAATGGCTGACATTCTAAACCCACAAAAGAAGAAAAGTGTCAAATATTTTGCTCTATAAATCTAATCAGAATTAGATTTCATTATATTTGAAGTATGCATGGTAGTCTTTGGAGCCTATGGGAAAACTCACTATGTATAGTCATATATGACCAAAGATGTATGGAGGTTTATCCAAAGACATTCTGGATAGCAGAGATTTTATTATTATTATTTTTTTATGCCAGGACAGTGGCAAGTGAAGTATCGCAACAAAATATCTTGCAGCTATTCATCTGGCAGGTTGGCAGTGGTGCTGTTGCTATTTTTGTTTACATGTTAGCAGGTTGGTAAGGATGCTATCATTAATTTTTTTTCCATCATTATTTTTCATTACCTTTCTGATCATTTTAGCTGTTACCTCTACTGTATTATGATATAATGGCTATATTTCATTAACTGTGAACGTGAAAGTGAAACAAGTGAAAAGTGCTTTAAACTTACAGTAGTGGATTACACAGTCTGTATATTCCTGGCTGTAAATAATGCAGTAACATGTCGATGTGATTGGACATTTTGAATTTGTATGAAGTCAGACATGGACAGTGATAAGAAGTGCAATTTGGTATTTATATGCTATTTAATGTTTTTTATTCGAAGTGTATTTGTATGTTATAGCCACCACACTGCGATGTATACCCTTGCAAAGCACATACTCTTGTAAATGCAAATAATGTAGTGGAGATTCGTAAGTCCCCGTAAATCTTTTTTATATATCATTGTCCGTATGTATTTTCATCCCTTTTGTACATTGTTTTGTACTTTTGTGATTTTTGTACAAAAATGATAAACTTGTATAAAATTACCTATTTATACTCAGATCAATTACAAACCATATCAGAGACTTCAGGTTCTCCTCCTTCATATAAAGAGAACATGATGTTTGTAAATCATATACAATGCCAATTAATAATTTGTTACAAACCAGTGACGGTTCAAATGTCGTGAGACACAATTATTTGACAGAGTGAAATCTTACATTTTTCCCATTTCATTAGAAAATGAAACTTCAATTGTCATAAATGGTATGACTCATCGGCATTTCAGGCTTTGATCTAAAAGTACCAGTATAAAAGAAGAATATGTGCTTTATTCTCTAGATGTCATTTATGTATAGTATGTACTTGAACTGATGGACTAGTTTTCTCACAAATTCAGGAACATGTATGCAGTGTGCTTTGAAATGGTGCAAATTAATGTCCTGTTACAATGTGAACACTGATGTATCTTAAAGGACAAGTTCACCTTCATAGACATGTGGGTTGAGTGAATGCAGCAATATTAGTAGAACACAACAATGAGAGCTTGAGCAAAATCCAACAATCCGTTAAAAAGTTATGAATTGTTGAAATTTCTGCTCAGTCACGGCTGGATGAAAAGACTACTGTAGCTTGTGATGTCACATGAGTACAACGATATAAAGAAAGAATGAAGAAAATTCAACATATTTCCATTTTTCTCCCATAACAAAAGAACACTCGGCTTCTCTCTTTCAGAAGGAAAGGGGAATGATATTACCCTTAACATACGTCGGTAGGAAGTCGAAGAACTGTGCACTTTATTTAAAAAGTAAAGTTTTGTGAAATTCTCTTTTTATTTTCCTTATGTAGTTGTATGCATGTGACATCATATACTGTAGTACTCTTCTCTTCCAGCAGTGACTGCACAAATACTTTAAATATTCGTAACTTTGATGAATTGTCCAATTTTCCTCAAACTTTCACTCATGTGTTCTACTAATATTGCGGCATTCTCACAATCCTTATGTATATGAAGGTAGACTTGTCCTTTAATGTTTTTTCGGTGATGTACATACAACACAGTTGTGTTATGTATATTTGGTATATATTTCAACTTGCCCTTATACATGATATGTTACAGAATTCCTGAACAAAATGGTGCTACATATTGCCTTTTCTTTGTGTTCAAGGCCTTCAAAGGAGGTATTTTATGTGGACTGATATCAGAATGAAATAAAGATGCATAAAATGTTCAATAGCTGTTTTGTAAAGTACTGTACGTATCTTTCCAAGTGGCAGAGTACTAGTATGTCATGAACATTACCATCATAAATCAATTCCAATCATCTTAATATATCATTATATCAAGTCCATTCCCAAGCCCAGGGAGAATGGGCTTGATTTCTGGTTGGCAGGTCTGTTCAGTGGGCAGTGTTTACTTTAGATGGATCCGCTAGCTTGATGATTACTGACCTCAGATGAGATGATATGACCACATGTCTATGACAATAAGTGATATGACAACACTTATCAGTATTTGATTAGATAAGAAATAGAAAAGAAGATGACAGACAATTTTAAACCAAACTTATACATTGCCAACTAGTATGATATTGGACAAAAATAAAGACACACAGGGTAAATTATCAGCCTTCCCAAAGTCTCATTCAGTGTCATTAGCCACTGCCACACTGGCAAAAGAAGCAATTAATCGTTAAGATCTCAAAGTTTTGCCAGTGTGACTGCAAACTTCTCAAAAACTTCTCGCAAAACCTCCCACTTAAACTAGGAAAATTTCAATCCTCATGTGACCAGTTCACCTACCCATTTCTGGTTTTACAACAATGTAGCATAGCAACGAAAAAAGGGATGCATGTATACATGTATGTGGTATGAACAAAATCATCCTTTTCTTAGCGTCTCAAGTGGGTGGCTGCTATACAGGTTTGACAATACTGTGTAGATATATATACTTATATACAGGGCTTGACATAAGTGATGGCCTGATGGCCCCTAAAAATTAGTGTTGAGCCACCAAATTTATATTATGATAGCCTGATTGGGCAACTAGAATTCAAAATGGATTGTTACATTTCCATATATTTTGGATCACATTTTATTTCTTTTTCAGGCCACCAACATTAATGTTTTTCAAAAATATATACACCATGCATCACAAAATTATGCATGCTCTAATTTCACACAGGGACTCAAAATAGGTGAAATGGGTCATCCATATCAAGCTTCATTTTGATTTGTATATTTTCTGAAAGAACAATTAATCTACATTATTTTAAAGTTTGGGATAATAAGTTTGGGATTTCTAGAATACTTTTTTTTTTGTGTGTAGACTAGAGTGACTATATATATAGGTGCACTGTAGTGGCCCCTTTTCATTTTTCATTAAAAAATCCTTTAAAAAATCCTTTAATTGAGCTCTGCTAACTTTTAAAAGGATGGTACTATTACACTTTAAGTTAGCATCTGTCATGAATTGAATGTGCTTGATAAGTGTGAACATTTTCAGCTTAATCTGATAGTCTGTTCATTTTGGCTGCTAGAAGGAGTTTTACAGTGTCTTTCTTGTTGTTGTAGTTGTTTTTTAGTTCATTGCACAAATGACAGCATGAGGAGATTAAGCACTTTTGAATAGACTTACACTCCAAAGCCTCTTATCCCTGAAAAACAATTAAAAAAAAATTAAGGCGAAATTTCATTTGTTCACAACCAGAGAAAACTATACCTTGAATGAGCTTTCGCCTGCTGTCTGTAGGCGTCTTCAGACTGGCGTTGACTCGCCGTAGATGGGGTGTCGGGAGTCGGCAGTCATACAGTCAACAAGAGGCAGAATCACTGGGGAAGACGTACTAGGTGTTACAAAAAAACACTTTTCGTCCTTAATAGTTCAAAAATTATATATCAGATAACACTGACATTGATATGAGCAATAGCTGAATAGTATACAATTTTGTTGGAGGTAATTTGAAAACGATAGCATAAGTCAGTTTCATTAAATTCAAGATTTATTGTGAAGTTATATAGGTTTCAGATTTTGCTCTGTTTTCAACCCTCTGTACAAAATTTTAATTTTGCACAGGGGTCAATGGGTGTGTATGGCAGTGTGTGATTAACACCCTTACAATGGTCCTGAACAATTAATGACCAGGATTGGAATGCTCTATTACATATTCACGTGAAATTCCACTGTCACATTCGTCCTGAAATGTAGTGGATGCAAACACATGAAAACATGTGCTTATCATTTTTTGTTTTCATGTGCATTCACTTTACCCTTCACCATGAATTTAGACTAGCAGCGCCCAGGGCAAGCCATCATAAATTATAAATAAAGCATTCATGTGCCTTGGAGCGAGAGTCCAGAAGCCTAGTCAGCAGAACTCTGAAAAGGTGGTATTCATGGTATTCACGTCTATTGTTCAGGGTCATTGTAAACACACACTCACATACATATCATTGGTTCTAGTGTAAATTTCAATTTTGTACAGAGGGTTCAAATTTGACCAAAATTAATAATGAATTTAATGAAACTGATTCATGCTATCATATTCAAATCACCTCCAACTAAATTGTATATTATTCAGCTATTACTCATATCAATGACGATGTAATATCTGATGTATATAGTTTTTCGAAGTATTAAGGATCAAAAGTGGAATATGTTTTTTGTAACGTCTAGTATTTCACAAGGGCCAAGAAGAAGGAGGCAGATCTCACTCCTAAAAAGTCAGCCATAAGTGATCACGTGGCTCAGAAAAACCACACCATTGACTCGAAAAAGAGCAAGTAAAGGCGTTTTCACATCAGCCCGATGTTTCGAAATATTCGCGCTATTTTTCTGACTTGGGACATTAAAAAATATCTCGAGCTTGGATTTTTATCGGGCTGTTGTGAAAACGCCTTTTGTGTCCAAAGACTGCAACAAATTCACACCATGTATAAGAGAGGCTGTCCACATCCAGCTGGGCCTTGAACACATGATGAATCGTGACTATTCAGCGTCCATTCCCATTCTCTCGGATTGTAACACTACCGACACCCCATCTACGGCGAGTCAACGCCTTCAGACAGTAGGCGAAAGCTCACGCAAGGTAAATAGTTTCCTCTGATTGTGAACAAATGAAATTTCATCTTAATTAGAGGAATACCAAGCAGATGAACCTCTTCCAAGAACTTTTCCAGAATGTTTACTTTTTCTCAGTTTTTGAGATAAGTGAGAAAAGTCTATTTATATTGAATTATACCTCATTTTATAGCTTCGAGTCTCCTCTGTCAGAATCTGCCCTTTACTAAAAACTATATATATATCTGGCAACTGTGGTGGTTTCGTAGTACGGGGTCACTCACACACACACAGACACACACACAGACACACACACACACACACACACACACACACAGAGAGAGAGAGAGAGAGAGTGTGTGTGTGTGTAATGATAGTGTGTCGCTCCGCGCAGTTTGTGTACGACATTTTCGAGATGTTCGAGAGTAACATGTTACAAAATGACAACATTTCGTCGACGAAATGACTAATTTCGTAACGAAATAGGCCATGCGACACTTGGCGCCCAATACAGCTCGCACTAGATCGCAGGCTCAGGTAGCCACAGTGGGAATTCGGCTTTACAATGTTGTTTGTGAATATCGACAGGGAGGTGTCGACAATATTGAAAAAAAAATGACAACAACTAGCACTGACACTTTTACTAGATATCTTCTTTTTTTAATGAGCAAACAAGTCAGAAATCAATTGTGAGGCAATGACAATGTCATCGTCACGTAATACTATGTGTTTGTGACGGCCATTGCAGTTTTGGAAAATGCAATAAACTTCGATAGTCATTAGCTTTCCATTCTTTAATTTTTGGATTCAACTTCTGCCAGTATCTGCTTGGTTGTTTACTGTTCTGCTTAACAATAACACATTTATCGTGACAGATAATGTAGCGATGTTAGCACTCCCGACGGCAAGCTGCCTCACATAGTCGACAGGCAAGTATTGTGACTTATTAACAAGCCCCCTGGGAGCCGGGAATGCTGGGGGTGCTGCAGCACCCCTGACTTTTTGGAGTAGGGGGGCATAGCACCCCTGTGGAAAAAAAATAGGGGTGCGGAAGATGAGGAACACGATTTCAGGACAATATGAAAATTTACTTGAAGTCCAAGTATAATTATGTTGCGTATAGACGGGAAGAAAAAATCTTCATAAATCAACTGAAAAAATTCCACCCGCCCGCCCTCCCTCCCAAACAAACAAACCAGGAACCCACCCAACCAACCAACCAACCAACCAACCAACCAACCAACCAACAAACAAACAAACAAACAAACCACCAAACCAACAAATCAACCAACCAACCTACCAACCAACCAACAAATAAACAAACAAACAAACAAACAAACTAACCACCCAACAACAAAAAACTCGATAAAGAGCGATACCCCTGCCACCTCCTCCTCACGTCTCTTCGGACCACCGCTATAGCCCCAGAATATTCATTTTCATTATTTTTTCATTGTATGATATTGTAAAATTTCTTTGTAAGTATGCAACCTAAAGTGCACTAGATTGCTGGATTTTAATTCTAAAAGAGCTAAGGTTCCCTACTATAAGGGGAAAGAGGTGACAAACAGCACGAAACAGCCATTCTTATTATTGATTATTTGTCTTAGTGTTTTTATTGATTTTTTCCTCAAATATGACAACTCAAGTGTACGTCATACATCCCTGGATCTCAATTATGTGTGTGTAATCCTATACATGTATTTAAAATTATGCATAATATCCACGGACACGAGGAAGAACAGCCGTGCTGGCTGAAGCATGTTCCGTACTAAAATAAATAAATTCAATTCAATTCAATTCAATTCAATTCAATTCAATTTATTTTCGTATTTCTCAATGAAGGAATGTACATCAAACTAATAAAGTAAAAACATAGTAACATCCGGCTTGGATGCACAGTAAATTAATGTGAACATAATTATAAAACATAGCGGTCAATCATCGTACGTTTGGCTCATATGCATAACGCTAAAGAAATATGATGGAACGTACTTACAAGCGAGCTTGTTAAGCGTAGCTCCCAAATTCTGAACAGTGTAAGATACAGATGAGGAGCATGGATGCAACGTATAGGACCAAAATAAAGAAAAACAAAAATGAAAGGCAAAAATACCCGGGGCAATAACAGAATCTTCTCAATACAAATAGTGATATAGAGACAACAACATTCTGCAGACGTAAGAACAGTTGATTTAGCAATGTTGACAATAGTGTTATAATACGATTTGAATAATGCTGAAAAAAGAACAACTCGACACGCGAGTCCTCGGAAGAGATACGGGAAGCCTAAAAAGTAAACATACACGTACTAACACTCAATTTAGAATTAGAATTAGAATTAGAATTAGAATTAGAATTAGAATTAGAATTAGAATTAGAATCAGAATTAGAATTAGAATTAGATTTAGATTTAGATTTAGAATTAGAATTTGAATTTGAATTAGAATTAGAATTAGAAGTAGAATTAGAATTAGAATTAGAATTAGAATCAGAATTAGAATTAGAATTAGAATTAGATTTAGAATTAGAATTAGAATCAGAATTAGAATTAGAATTAGATTTAGATTTAGAACTAGAATTAGAATTAGAATTAGAATTAGAATTAGAATGAGAATTACCAGCCAGTTTAGCACTGAGATGAATACAAAAAGCCAGCTGTTCACGCGTTCCGAAGTCTTAGGGTACGAAAAAGAAAAGAAATGAAATGAAATATACACACGTATGGTTGAAGTTTTAGTTCAGTTTGATTAAAAGCCATATGAGGAAGTATTAAAACGTGTTCAATGAGCGACTCCACACCATTTCCAGTTACTTGCATGGAAATAAAATCCAACGAAAGTTGTGTTACGGATTCCTCGATCACTCACCATTCACTCAACACAGACGTCTAGAAAAAGATCACTTTCTCACCTATTCGGTTGAATTCACATCCTTTTGGTATTTTGCATACTGTTCTCCTCTAATCATCTCACAGAAACTTCTTGATGTCTCCATGCAAAAACTATTAGTTCGTTATTCCGAAGGTTCTAAATACCGAAGGTTTATTAATCTAAAAACGAAATAAAGTTCGTAAATCCAAAGGCTCATTATACTACGCACCTTTTCTTTTTCTCTTTCTTTTTCTTTTCATTATCTGATTAAACATCCTTGGTTTAATTTCAAACTATCGAACCTTCGGAGTTTTGAACCTTATTTTAATTTTCGGATAAACAACCTTCGGAATATAGAACTTTTATTTTATTTTCGGATTAACGATCGACCCTTCAGAATAATAAGCTCTATTTCATTTTCGGATTAACGAACATCATAATAAGTATACGGAATTAATATTTGTGCGTTTAGTAGTGACGAACCTTCGGATTAAAGACCCTTATTTCGTTTTCGAAGTAACAAACCTTCGAAATAACGAACATTACCCTTCAAAAGCACTAGTCCATCTTATTTCCCTTGTTTCACTACGCAAATATGACAAAGTGTCTTGAATTAGAGTTCCTCCAGCAAGGCAGCTGTGGGAATGATTAGGAATTTTATCTGCCAGTTTACTGATGTGGGCAAGATTTTTTTTTTTTTGTTGTTGAATTGGCAAGCTTCAAGTAAGCTTTTTTTTTTGTGTTTGTGTGTGTTTAGGAACATTTATGGTTGACTTGAAAAAAAAATAACATCAAAAATATGAGTGAAATTTCAAGCATTTGATATCAGTACATTATCACTTTAATGACTTCGGAATCGTATTAGCGATCTTTTTTTTTTTTTTATTCATTTAAGTGGATAGAAGGACAGAGAACTGATACACACCTGATACCTCAAAGAGGATATACTATAAAGTAGGCAGTGAGTATTATAGCCTGCTTGTACACCGTACACCTTCTTCTTTCGTAAAGGGACAAAAAGAAAGTATAACCTCTCAGGAAAAGGATGCATACAACTAGTGTTTGCCAATTTGAATACGGGATAAGTACATTGATTACCGGCCATCATTTTCAAAACCTACATAGGTGCATAAAAAGACAAATAAATATTGTAAGATTTCCTGTGTATAAAAGAGATACTTCCTTGTCATGATAGAATCACCAGACGACAAAATAACATTACTTGAAAAAAATTGTAATGAGCAGTATTAGTGTCTTCTTATTGGCTTACTGCTGGGTAATGTTGTTGGTATGGTTTGGTTTTTTTTTTCATAGAGAGAACTCTTCGCAGAGAACAGCGCAGACGCATCTTTCACGCCGTCTGCTCTGTTACGTTTTATGTATGCGCACTATAAAACTATTTCTGACGTCATGATCAGGAGGTATGTTACGCACCTAAGCGCAAGGGACACGCCTTCATGGTATGCAAAAGTATGCGCGTTGACTTGACAACATATCCAAGGTAACAGAAAAACAAAGCAAATACTAGCGTGTACTCAGTATAGCATTACTGTGCTGACTTCGATCGCAAGTGTTTTGTTTCTCTGATATTTTCGTATTTCTGCGCTCAGAGAGACGACAAATCGTATTTTGTCAGGTCAGTATTGGTTGTTTACACTCCATTACGCTACATGTGTTATTACTAGCTTTTTGTTCACTGATTTTCATGATTTTCATTTCTACTCGAGATAAATCAGAGATACAAAGTCAAACAAAGGTCACGCATTTACACTGCATTGTACACACATGGACGCAGGGACACATGCAAAAATATGAATGGGGTAATTCATGACTGCGTACGATAGACAACGACATTTACTACACTATCATTAACTGAATCTACACTATCATTGAGTCTTTCATCTGGTTTTTTTGTAGATATTGAGATCTAGTCTGACAGACGATAGATGGAGATGTTTCCCAAGTCTCAAATTCACGTTCCCGTACCATGGGAGTTACAGAAGAGGGCTCGACATGTCGAACCATGGGTTTGGGCGACCGCAACGTCACCCGTGAACAGCCCTGCAGATGTAAGCAAGACTGTCCTTATACACACTATATGTCACATTGTTATATTATGCCGCTGCAATACAAACCATTACGTCTCTTTACGATACCCTAATTTTCAGTGCTTCAGAATATTTGGTCCTACAAATCCACAGTAACATTTGATACAGATAAACAAATTTGAAAATGTTGAGGAAATACACAAAGGTAATCGAATTATTGTAATGAAACTATTATATAACAACTACAATGTATCATGAAAAGTATGTCACTGCTTATATTTTCCGTAAGTCAAGAACCAAACAAAGTGTATGCCTATACGATACGTGAATGTGGATGATTCAAATCACTCCATACAAGCCGAGGACTCGTTTTAATGTTTTAGGGCCTACTGCGCCTATAGATCACATGTTCTCTTATTAAGTAAAAGTAAATGAATAGATGTCTTTTCTTGAAATAATCAGTAACAGGGGAAAGACAATGCAAAGTGTTGGATACAGATTCTCTTATCTAATAATTTTGACAAATGATTGGCCATAGAATTTACTTTAGTTTAATCGGATGTTTACAAGTGTTGAGTTATATAATGGAACAAGATGATGTAAATTCCAAGTGCTTTTTTATTTTCAAGATTATTTACGGGTAAGTGATTATGATTGTGTTCTTCATTTTCCCATTAAAAAGCTCGCTGAGACAGCCCGCAAAGGTCCATCGCCGCCAGTGTACCTGGCGGGCAACCTGCTCCTTCAACGCTTGCAGGAATCTCTCAAGAACAAGCAGATGAGGGAACAGATTGCAGTATGTTAAAGACCTAGAGCTATTTTTAAATGACATGTTTTTCTCTTTTTATCTTTGATGAGGTTCAAGATGCAAATCAAGGGAAAGCACAGAAATTTTACACTAAAAATAGTTTATGTCAACCAAGACAAAATCAGAATTCAAACTTTTACATTAAAGGGCCTATATACACTCAGCCATCATCTCCTTGAAAAAATAAACTAATGAATCAAACAACAACAAACAGATATGATTATATAGGCCTAGGTAGAGCCAATTTCTGTTTGATGGTTGGTATATAAGCCAGTAGCGCCTATATTATGTTCTAAAATTATCATTTTCTCACATGTAAAGAGGCTATGATTATGTTGTTCCATTCTCATTAATTAGTTACTACATGTATCATACGATCGATTACATGAATGCCGAAAACATTTTCTAAATTGTATCTCCTCATTACTGACAGGCTTTATCCAGCAAGTTACACCATGCTGAGAAGAAGGTACAGCGGGCGAAGCGGACTGCAAATTTCATCGGGGACATGGCCAGCCACTCCCTTAAGAAGGCGGCTAGAGCCCAGGAGGAGACTCGACTGGCCGAGCTGATGGTGAGACAGGCGGAAGCTCGTGCTTCTCGTGCCGAGAAACGGATGACAGCGATTCAGGGGGATATACGAGTAGCCGAGACCAACTTGCGGCTGATCAGAGAGAAGGTGATGATCGCTGAAGAGATCGCGGGGAAAGCTCAGCAAAGGGCGGTATCTGCAGAAGAGAAACTGGCTCTGGCAGAAGAAGGAACTAACATCGCAGAGGAGAAATCTCGGCTTGCCGCGGAGAGAGCGACACGAGCCGAAGATAGGCTGATCATCGCCGAGGAGAGTGCGAGGCAGGCAGGAGAGAAGGTGATCACAGCCGAGGAGAGAGCGAGGCAGGCCGGAGAGAAGACGATCATTGCCGAGGACAGAGCAAGGCAGGCCGAAATGAAAGCGACAATGGCCGAGGAGAGGGCGAAGCAGGCCGAAGATAGGACGAGACGGGTCATGGACAAGTATCTAGATGCAACATCACAGATCGAGATCTTGAAGATGGAGCTGGCTCTGGCTAAATCTAAGAAAGATCCTGCAGGGAGCCATCTTCAGGTGAGTACTCTACTAGGGCGTTAGAAAAAAAAATTCGAAGACATCTATTAAAACGACAATCCGAAAATAAAAGAGGAAATAGAACATCTTATAGCAAATAAGTAGATCATTGTATTTATTAAAGTTATGAAAGTTAAAAAATTAAAACAAAGAATAAATATTTCCCCCTTTTTTTACCTATCCCCAGGATCTTCAGGCTGTCGTGACTGTCGCTTCCTTGGCCGTTTCTCCCTCTCGTACTCCGCCTTCGTGGTGAGAATACAAGTACTTTAAAAGCTATGTATGCTTAAACGCAATGTATGTCCTTCTATATTACTATTTGAGACTTTAAAACTATGCCTTTAAACATTCTAAGTCGATAACATACAATCAAAATAAGAGTAGAATGTAACTTACACATCAACTGACGCAGAAGGTCCAATGAAGAGACAAGTGACGCCGGCTTATATTACTTCTTTGATCCCATGCCTCAACCCCCCCCCCCCCCACTCTACCTCAAAAAATGTTTTATAATTGTTCAGATTATGACGGGTGAAGTCGGCAACAGTGATTTTATGCATTACAAATAGCTATTGATAGAATGATGTCATTTTAAACGCTTACCTTTAATCGTCCTCTGTGCTCTTCGTAAATCAGTACGCCATGTCAAGCCGCAGCCTCGGCACCTCCTAGCACCCTCCTGTCCCCATCCTCACACGGTTCGACACCAGTCGGCACCGCTGGTTATTCGTCACCCAGCCCATCTCCTGCGTCAAACTCCCTATCCTCTGTGTAAGCTTATGGCTTTTTAAGTAATGATTCTTGTCAAATGAATTTCGTACTTAATGGAACTTTTTGCATTACACAGTGGAGTTGAATGTAGGATATCCAGCCATCTTGTCAGTTGGAAAATGGAAACAAATAAAAGAGTACGGTTACATGACGAAGAGATAACAATGCATCGTTTAACATAGAACTGAATTTTTACAAAAAGAATATGGCAATTTCCCATGTAAACTATCTTAGTTTTAACCTTCATTCAATGACAAAAGACGGCGTTTCAAATCGCGCAGAATTTCGATGATAATAACAGTGAACGTATGAGTCTTCTCTCACATTTTGGAAAAACTTCTCCTTTTTCGCAAAGGAAGATAAAGAATTCTACCGTTAGTTTCCCTCTGTAGATATATCTCTTTCTCTCTCTCTTCTTGCAGACATACGCCCCTTACATCCAAACCGACATCTTCCCATCAGACGCTGGCAACCCCCACTCCTCGGTAAGAACTGTAAAAATCACAAACGTTGGAACCAAAGTGTAATCCTTCGACATATCGAAGGCTGGCATTATATATCTTGTTCTTGCAATTATAAACATTTTATCATTCATGTCAGTACGCCAACATCACTCTTTCGTAAGCAATGGGTACACGTGTGATTCCTTAAGGAAAAAATTACGAAATTAGTACGACTACAGGATTATTTTGTATTCTCTTTGCCAGGCCTACCAGCACTCCATCTCAGGTGGGTACGACGACTGGGGCCGTTGCCAATAGCAACACCACGGCGAGAACTCCCAGCCCGCGTGGTGCTGCTGCACCATCTTCACCATCCACTTCCAGCAAATCTTTGGTTACCAGCTCCTACATTTGGACCACCACTGATCTTAAGGAGTTCCACCCCACCAAAGGCTCCATCATCCTTGGACAGGGGTCCTACGGCACGGTTTATCTCTGCCGTCACCGCACCACCAATAAACCAATCGCCCTAAAGACTTTCACGCTGCCCTCGTCTATTAGCCAGATGACCAAGAAGGTAACTTTTCTTGTTTCAATCCTTGTTTACCTCTACATTCCATCAGGGAATTAATAGTTTCTCTATCTCAGTGCTTCTCTGTATTATGTTAGAAAAGCAACGTTTTTATAGATCGTCCATTTGATTTCAAAAGTGTGGTGACTATTTGTCTAATATGCTGATAAGGATCAAAATGATAGTCACAGGGATAAATAAAAATCAAAGTGATAATGAAAACAACGATAGATGATGAAAACATGGATACAAGGTTAGATGTGAACATTAATATTTACGTTCATCATTCATTACTTTTCAGGTAGCTGAGATTCAAGAGGAAGCCGCCTTGTTAGACTTGTTTGGCAGGGAGGAGTGCTTCCCGACGTACCTGGGATGCCTTGAGCTCGGTACTGGGTGTATCGGCCTCGCGATGGAATTCATCGGTAAGCTAATAACAAACTTTGTAATGGTTGACTATACGTAGCTGGGATATATCTATGTCATTTGCACCCAAACAATTATAAGTATGAGAGAATTACAGTAACGACAGGACGTAGAACATGAGCACCAAAACGACTGATGTCGAAAATTCAGGAAACATTATTAGTTGTGGCATTCAAATTTGGGGAAGGCAGTTAATATTATTCATAAGAAACTACGATGATGTATTTTGTGCAACTGATTTGTGATTCTAAGCTAGTGCTAGGTCATATTGTTTTCATCCCGACTCACTGAAGTCATATTCACAAATTCACGGTGAAACCGGCGTTATTATCAAACTGTTCCCAGGTGACGCGGTAACGGGAGAGACCGTGACTCTCCACAAGGCCATGCAGGGCGGGGTCCCTACCATCACCCACACCAACTGGCTCCGTCTGGCATTAGACATCTGCCGAGGTCTTGAGCTCCTTCATCAGAGAGGATATCTGATGAATGACTTAAAAGAGGACAATGTCTTGTTGGACAAGTCCCCTTTAGGTGAGTTCAAGTTCATTAGACCAAAACACATTATGTCATGTCCAAAACACTCGATCCCCCATTTTTAACGAGTTTTTTTTTTTTTTTTTTCAAAAGAGACTTACAAATATTTTGATTTTAATCCCTCCTGTAGCACACCTAACGCATCGACGGACAGCTAAGTTTTTAAGATTTACCAGATTCATAGATTGATGAAAATACTTCCCTCCTTTACATTTCAAAGCGGAGGTTAAGGTGTGTATTTCCAGCCATCATTCATTACCCATGAATGCATTTTTTTTCCCACTATACTCCAAACGCACACACAAGTCTTTTCATTTTTCTTTCTCCCATGTTGTTTCTTCGACTCCAGGTCGATGGCGGGCCAGAGTCATCGATTTAGGCATGGTTTCCCGTCAGTCGTCTTCCTCCCCCTACTATTTCACCCCCGAGGAGAAGTTGCGATATCTCAGGGGGGAGTTATATCAGCATATCGCCCCAGAGGTCGCCGTTCAAGATCAGGCGACCGACGTCCTCAGCGATGTCTATCAGGTGGGTCGCCTGGTGAACATGATGGGGCGAGCTGCAGGCGACGGGACTTTAGTGCTCATCGGTGCGCTCTGTGGTAATCCCAACCGAGCTTCCAGGCCTGCCTTAGGAGCTGTGGTCCAAGAGCTGGAAAGGATGGTATAGATGTGATGCATCGGAGTCCGAAAAGATCTCTTAATGTCTCTTCATTCCATTCTTTTAGAAAATACTTGGTTAGAAACACATTTGTCATTTTATTGACGCAATCAACAGCATGTAAAGACAATATGAATTTGACTGTTAAGCACCGATTTTGTCGATAATAATGAGAACTGACACCACGATGACGAAATCGAGATAATCGATTAACTTCGAACCAATGTTTGAACAGAAAGGTTGGCATGACACTTATTTACGCAAACAACAAGGAAACAAACTGATATTTGCGTAATGTACCAATCCCATTCTATGTGTGCACTGTTCAGTTATGAATTACCACCGTCTGCTTTTACCAGATAAGTAAAATAAGTAACCAGGTCTTTCATTCGAAGAGGTTTATGACATCTTTTTGGACTTTGGTGCAGAGGTAAGCATGTTTGTACATATTCCTATATTGTTATCTTTCTTCTTGAATCATTATAGCTACGTCACAGCGATGATGATGCAATCATCAAAGTATACAAAAATTACTGGTGAATGAAAGATGACTGGTTCATATTGGCTTGACTGCAAAAGCCCGTGACTATGCAAAGGCAACCAGCTGGGCTGTGATCATTGAATAAAAATTACATTGTTACGGTAATAACCAAAATGCAGCAGCTGCATGTAAAATATTTAGTCTACAATTTGCCTGCTTGTAATGGTCACAGATGCAAAACGCTGATTTCGGTGTCTCATTGAAAGAGTATAGAACAACACCGAAAACTGCAAAAAAGAACGAGAAACCCCCCCCCCCCCAACTTTCACAATGATTTCTTTAAATGATGAATCTTCTGTGATGGGACATAATCATGTTCAAATTCAGTGACAATGTCGCTTCAAGTTGGCAATCTCTTTTGAATCACTTGGGGCTCATGCACAACCACTCACTCAGACAAATATTGCATTGTGGGAACTGAGATGGAGTATGATCCAAGGTTGTCCACCACAGTGTAGATCGAGGTGGGGCTCTTCACTAAATTACAACAACAACGACAAACAGCAGGTAAGTTGTAAGGAGTTGAAAAACCAAAAGGTTACCCACCACAGTATAGAGCGAGATGGGGCTCCTCACAACACAACAATCGTAACATCACAAGCAACATGTATGTTGTCAGGAGCTGGAAAACTAAGATGTTGCCCATCACAGTGTAGAGCGAGGTGGGGCTCCTTACAACACATTAACAACAAGACAAGCAACAGGTAAGTTGTAAGGAGATGAAATCATAAGAAATTCTCCATCACAGTGTATAGAGCGATGTGAAAAGAGGCTTTTTACAAAGCAATCATTATACTGTATAAGCAACATCACATGCAACAGGTGTGTTGTAAAGAGATGGAAAAACTATAGAGGTCGCCCATCACAGCGTAGATTACGAGGCGGCCGGGGCTCTTCAATAAATTGCAACAGCAACAACAGACAGAGGGTATAAGTTCTGTTGTAAGGAGATGGAATACTAACAGGTTGTCCATCACAGTGTAGAGCGAGGTGGGGCTCTGCACAAAACAAAAATAGAACAGCAGCAGCAGCAGCAGCTACAACAACAACAGCAAACAACAACTAAGTTTTAAGGAAATGGAATAGGCCTACTGAGAGGTTGTCCACCCATCAGAGTGTATAGAGTGATGTGGGGGCTCTTCACAAAACAACAATAGCAACAGCACAACCAACTGGTAAGTTGTAAGGAGATGGGAATACTGGATAAGAGCTTATCCATCACAGTGTAGAGCGAGGAGGTGGGGCTCTTCACAAAACAACAGGAATAAAACAAACAGCAAGGTAAGTTCTAAGGAGATGGAATACTAAGAGGTTGTCCATCACGGTATAGAGCTAGGTGGAGCTCTTCACAAATAACAATGGCAACATCGCAACAACAGTAAGTTGCAGGGAGATGGAATACTATGTGATTGTCCATCACGGTGTCTCTTCACAAAACAAGGGCAACAACACAACCATCGTAACTTCTAACGAGATGAAATATTACGAGGTTGTCCAGGCTCGATGGGGCTTTTCTTTAAATAACAACAGCAACATCACAAGCAATTAAGTTGCAAGGAGATGGAATACTACGTGGTTGTCCATCACGGTGAAAAGCGTGGCGGGGCTCTTCACAAAATGATAACAGCAAACACATACGCGAAAGACACCGTTGGCAGATGAAATTACGTTATCAATCAAAATGAAACACGATGATTGGCTCTTCACAAACTAACACTGCCTCTATATCAAAAGCATTTCCGATATTGATTTATTCTAATTTGGGTTAGATGACATGCCGTTGGACTAGAAATGACCACAAAACCAAGTCGCAATGCCGAGGCTTGAAACAGTCCACCACTCCACCTTTCTTTGAAGGAAGAGAAATTAACTGCAATTACAAGGAGGAATGATTTTTAGCTCACCTGAGCCAAAGGCGGTGGGGAGGGAGTTCAAGTTCGGGTCAAGTTTTAAAACTTTCTTCATCTTCTTGAAAACGCATGGTCAGAATTTCTCCCAATTTGACAAGTGTTATCCGCTATACGTAGAGTGTAGAATATGATTTGCACAGATATGTGCACAATACCCGGGATGGGGGGGGGGGGGGGCGGAGGGAGAGAAAGCCCCCAAATTAAGGAATCTCTACAAATATTCTTCTCTAGAATCACAAGCGATAATCTAAGTTAGATTTATGTGAAAGTAAAATTGGTGACTACAGTGTCAAGTTTTCTCATATGGCCGTTCCGGGATGGGCTTTTTTTTGGGGGGGGGGGGGCGGAGTAGGGGAAGAAATTGGGGCCTTATTGGTAAAATTTGTCTCCGAACTTGGCAGGCATTATCACAAGAGTGACAATATTATATTCAATACAAAGACCCTAAAATCCTCAAATTAGAGAATCGAAAAACCAGAAATACTCTGGGTAAATACATGAATGCACTTTCCTTGTGTTATTCATAGTAAATCCAGGGGTCGGGCAGGATCCAAATTGGGGGCCAGTTTTCACATTTTGATCTTTTTTTTTCACTGCATGGTCAATTTTTTTGAAATACTCTGCAGGTATTTTTGTCATTGTGATGGAATAGGCCTATACAAATGGACACTTTGCCCCCCTCGAGGTCCTCAAAGCTCTGTTCCCAGGTGATAGTCTGTAAGAATGCATGGTAGGTGAACTTAAGATACAGTATTCAGGTGAGTCAGAGACACCCCGGGTCTCTTGCTTTATTTGTTGTTCAAATTGACACGATTAGCATTTGTTATTTTTTTCTTTTGCCGCGTCTGAGGATTTATTCAGGATTTCATTCAAAATACACAATCAAAATAACATTATCATAACGATCTCACATAAAAGTGATACAAACACAATCGTGCATTAGAGGTTCAACAATTCGTTTGGTAGTAATTGTTCGTTTTTCCTGAGTGTTCTTCTATGTTTCATAAAACATTGTATTTCTATTCTCGGTGTAATTTCTCTCATAAGTACATGCTTTAAAGAACAGCTTCTTTTATCATTACTGGTTTCATTCAGTTTGAAAATAAACTTATAAATACTCCAAAATGCTATTGTCTAAAACAAACTATACTGACTCTTGCACTGTATTTTCAACAAATGTGAAACGTTGATATTTGTTAATGTTGCATGGTATACATCTTGTAATAAACTCCTTACGTGTAGAAAAAAAAAATCGTTAAGTTTGCATTCAATGAAGGCATGAACGATGTCCTCTTTTACGTTGCAGTTCGGGCACAAATCATCACAACTTAAACCCCATTTGAATAGATTACTTTTAACTGGCAATAAATTATAAAACAATATCAAATGAAATTCTCGCAGTTTATTTTCTTTTATATATTCTAAATTATTTCTGAATACACTTGCCCAATCAGCTTGGAAATTAAATTTGTTCTCCCAATATACGGAACATGTATTGGTTAACAAATTCTTTGAAGGTATCAAATTATATAAAGCCTTGCTGCTTAGATCCATAATGAAGATTACTCTTTTTGAAACACACACACTTGGTATGCACAATACATTTTCTTTTCTGATTTAACTATCTAACATTTCCTTATTTATCATGTTAATCCATACTAATGGTATTGCTGTTTTTAATGTTGCATAATCAAAAATTGCAGTACATTTTCTTCTTTTGAAATTAATTTCTGACATAATGTACTCCAGAGACCGGAAGCCATTTATTGTTTCTAAATCTCCAAAATAAAGTATGCCACTTTCATACCAATCTACATAAAACAGCGAATGCTTGTCAAACAATATAAGTTTGTTATGCCTAACAATCTGATTTAAAACATTAGTTGACCCACTGTTTGCACTGTTGATATCTTTCACTGTAGTACAATATCGTATTTGTTCCCATGCCTGTAAAATTTCTTTATAAAACTTTGGATTTTTTTTTTATCAACGTCATTAATAATTCTCGTGTTGTAGTTCCAATTCAGCACCAAAATCTCCCCTCCCACACGAGGAAGAGTTTGCATTTTCAGACCTGAAATTCACTGAGCCATCTGGTGCACACTTTTGGTGAAATTTTGGATTGTTTTCCTATCAAAAAACAAGTAAGAAAAAGAAATATTCATAGATAATTGAATGACAGTAGTATAGGAGGTCACTTTTGGGGAGGTCCAGGAGCAGGAGCAGGAAGATTAAACAATAGAATATGAAATATGAATAGTTGTATTGTTCTTAAGCAAAGAGAAATGTGATATCATATTCTATTGTTTTAGATCATGCTCATGCATATTCTTTTGCTTTAACGGTACGCTACTGTCGACAACGTGATGGTTGATTGTTTTAGCAATATGCTATTGTTTTAACGATATGTCTCTGTGTGTGTGTTTTTCCCCACGCTCATAATGATTCTTTTGTTTGAACAATATCTGATTTTAGGTAACATGATAGTCTACTGTTTTAGTTATATCTTATTGTTTTAATATATAACTTATTATCTCAGGGCGATCTTACTCTTCCTTATAGATATTCTGTTGTTTTAATGAGACCCCGTTGTTTTTAGCAAACCCCGGCCAGCATGCGCTGATGTCATCGGATGTGCTGTAACGTATACGTGTTGACGATATCCATTGTTATGTCATAGCCGTGACAGCATCGGACACGCTTGGATAAGATGGTGAATTCGATGGAAGTATTGTACCATCGTGTGAAAGAGAACAAGACAAAAATTGTATATTCTCAACGGGTGTGGGGTATTGGTCTGTATAACTCGATAAAGATGTGAAAAACTGATGGGTCAAGTTTCGGATGCCTTACTCTATCCGTATGAGACTAGTATGCTTTGGTAGCTGTTGCGTTACCATGCAGTTCAAGTCATTTACCCCTCCCTATTCTAGAGTCTATAATGGAAAGATCCTTGCCATGTTATATTATGTTGTCTGCATCTAATAAAGTACAAGGAAACGAGGACAGTATCCTCATATCTACACGTACACGAATAGTTACTATACCATGGAGAAAAAATAATGGGGGTATAAAAATGAAGCTTTTTTACTGTATACAAGTTTTCATGCATTCAATTAGCCAACTACCCGTGGTATTATTACACTATCAGTAGCCTATGGCACTACTATAACAACGCATACAGTTGATATAAAGTAATGACATCGTCTTTTAACCGAAATGTATTGTTTTCTCTCTTTGCTCATTATTTTGCGTCAATTTTCATGAAGAGGATAAAAGTAGTGCAGTTGAAAGAATACTAACAATTAGTAGTGAGCCTATCAATTTTTGGTCTTCTATGCGATTATTTTGTCAGGGAGTAATATTAAAGTATTCCTGTACTTTTCAAATTATACCTATTTAGATCTATTATACTATGAGTGTAAGTATCATTTGTGCGCACGTTTCTAATTGATAGATAACATCTATAAATATAATATATAGAATAAATCACACGAAGTTTGTTTAATTATTTGACTAGGGCCTAGGTTGTGTATGTTTTCTTTATTTTCCAATGATCATCATAGTGATTTTAAAAGAAAAAAAATCCGTCCACTCGGTAAAGAAAAAAATCGAAATGATAAACCCATTGCTTTTTTTTTTAATGTGAGAAAAGTTGCATTTGTTTTTACGCGGACGTGATTTCCACTAGTCTGTATTCGTACAATTTAAAGCTGAAAAGTGCGATCGTTAACGGTTGCTACTTCACGTACATGTTTCATATTCTCTATCCAATCATTTCATTTTTGCGACAACCTTATACGAAACAGTCATTCACGGTTCGTGGTTCACAACGTTGTTTTTTCCCCTTATGTTTACGTTGCCATTAGCCAAAGATTTGGGGGTTAAATATTCTAGTGAAACTTGTTTAACTTACCAATACCCCCCCCCCCCTTCATTCAGCGCATGAGTTTATCCTCACTGGTAATGTATGTGCAAAGAAATGAAACGAACCCTGCTACATACAGTGCATTACAAAGAGCGGGTGTCATGCGGCTGTACTCACACTGACCAGTGGAGATCGCGCGTGGCTACGAACAATGCCTTTTCCCTGACGTCATTATGCTTGGACAAAAGGACCCGTTTGCGTGTCCAAACGAGTTCAAGAAATCGATAATAGAAATCCCCCTCCCCTGATATCCCTGACAGTGAACATGCCTCTTCTTCATTCTTTCTTAGTAATTCGTTTAAATCATTATTTTCTCATAAAACTTGGTGGGCACAGTTTTGTTCTCGTTTTTTCGTAATTCTTTCTTCGTAGATACGCATAAACGTGTTTTTTTTTTTAGCCATCACACATTCTAATATACATATATATATATATAGGCCTATATAATTGTTTTAATTTTATAAAGGTAAAATATTAAATAAAATACCGATACATGTTTTGAAGATCATTCATTGAAATTAAATTATTATTCTTATCGATTAGAAATAACAGAACTGAACCTCTCTTGGACAAACGCGAAAAAATAAAATCACACAATGTGTCATGCATTGTTTTGAAAGTATTCTGGTCAGATACATACACATACACACGTTAAATATATCTATCCTCTTCACTTGTTCTACTTCATGATGAAATGACGAAATGGTAAAATGGCCAAATGGCCAAATGGCCAAATGACAAATCGACGAAATGTCGAAGTGGCGAATATAAGTACAACATGCCCGTCTTTATGGAATTGACTATGAATAATGAATCGCATGAACCAGGATTGATTTGAGTATTTACATCGCTTCATGAAGTAATACATATTATGTACAACTACGTCAGGAGAGAAAGTGACACATCATTCTATGAACACCGCGGATAAATTCAAACGTCACGCAAACCTATATTTACAATGCATTATATACAGAGCAAATTGTCAAAATATTCAGACGATGAAACGTTGTAGTGGTAGTGTCAGTCATTATATCATGCGGATAAGTTCAACGGGACGGCTAGCATTGCACATTTCGAATACGTGCATACAGAATATTATGTATATTATGTACAGTCCCTCACATGTGAACATAGACCTTACAATCTTATATTCGCATTGCTGGATCGTCTCAATGATCAGCTGATGAAGTGACCGATTTTGGATGTGTAACGATGTTAGCGTTAATAAAATCTTTAAAAAAAAAATCGGCATTCGTAGAACATATTAAGTACGCGTGTGTACATACTTTCACATCACCCCATATTTTTCTCATTCGCATCGTTTCAACAGACAACCGTACCAATGAAGTAAACACGCAATCTCAACCACATTCACCAACTGGAGATATCGGAATTAAAACACATGGAACTTTTTTTTTTTTCATTTTCATTCATTCAGCTAGTTTACTTACAATCAGCATACACAGCATCCATTTATTCGTTGATATTCTAACTATAAAACTTTTGTCATACTCCATTACACGGTAAAATAGATATAGAATTCAAAAACAATACACTGCATATCATTATGTCATTTACCGTATTACTTCTAAACCATGCCCGGGTGTATATTTAACGCGGATATACAGACACTGAGGAAGTCCATGTCAACTCGATGATATTTATTTCACTTATTACGTTAAGTGGTATTGTGCTTTACTGGGTCATCACGTGAAACGGCGAAACGGTGAAAGGTTGAAATGACGAAACCGTAAAACGACGAAAGGTGAAAGTGGTGAATTGTAGACTGGTAAATGGTATCTTTAATTTCATGGGGTCAGGCAGACAGGTTGTATTGTTAAGTAGCTGCTGTACGCTTTAGTTTATTTAATCAAAAGCACGTCGAGCCTCAAAATATGTCTTACATCGGATGAATTAACATTGAATGAACAGTTAATTGTGTCTAATTAGCTTATTTGTATTATTTACAGAAACGAGTATGACATCCCTGGATTGGTGAGGGGGTTCGGACAAATTTGGCAGGACTGAGTCACGAATTGTCCTTAAGAAAAAAAAATACATCGATCTGCTATAGTTTTTTATGATGGTGGTTGTACATAATTTTCAACGAGAAAAAAGAGAGGGAGAGAGATAGACAGACAGACAGAAGTAATAGTTTCAAACAATGTAATCACTATGGGTTCCCACAAAACTTTGTAGAAGTTATATTGGTAGTATCATAATGTTAAATTTTTTTATAATAGAACAGAAAATAAATACTGCTTGAATTATTGATAGTTAAGCATGGAAATCGACATTGTGCCATCATTTATAGAAAACCCTATAGTTTTTTTTTTTATACATAACAAGTCATCCGTAATCAGATTGACTTCCTTATCACCTAACATGCTATGGATAACATTTTGAGTTCAAATAACATCAGTGAAAATAAATCAAAGTACATATTCCAATGGAAAGTTGGGGGAAGTGACGATAGGGAACTTTAAGATTTAAATTTCACATCTGTGGAAAAGCGACATTCAACCAAATTCAAAAGAAGTACAATGCCATCTCAATTTGTACACTTTGCACATGGAACGCCATGCTTTGAACTCACATGATTCAAAAGAAATAAAAAATAATAAACTGGTCAAGAGAAATAACATATGTTAATGTTTTTCCGTGTTTTATATGTCTAGATACGTGGTATTAATTCCATCTTCTGCCACTTTGCGTTTGGGGTAGAAGAACGTGAATGCACTTCGTTCTTGTTTGTACGTAAGTATGTGGTTGTCTTTTACTCGGAATCCACGATTGATTGCCGAGTCCGTTGTTCGCTCTTGCAATACTCGCTTGTACTTCTCAAAGGTAATGTTGTTATTTCTTTTGTTTGCTCCCTTACAGCTAAATTTGTCTTTGGAACCAAAGCCATACCATGTCTTACTGCACAATGCTACAATACCTTGGCCTTCCCATTCAAGTTTGAAAAGACCCGGCGTTCGTTTATCATAACGTTTGTGCTCCTCCGTGTCAGTGCGAGGAAGCCAGTGATGTTTCTCGACTTCAAACTGTTGTCGAAGCTCGGGTCTGACCAGACTTTCAATACTCGAACCCGATAACGCAAAGTATGCCGAATCTGTGTCCATTTGAACATATTCAAAGTCGGATCTATCCATGAAAACATCAAGAAAGTCAAAGTAGAATTGTAGCATTCTCAGCTTTGCATACTGGTACACGAAAAAGCCAATCTGTATCGGCAAGTCGTGCGCAATTTTGCTTTTGGATAATTCAACATAGTCATAAGAGGTATATCGTGTCTCAGTCTGATGTTGATCCTGATAGCGAATGGTGCAAGGAGTTTCAAAAAACTAATAAGAGTAGAGCTAATAGAGTACCTTACGTTGGTGGAATTGTTCAAATATATATATCACTTTAAAAGACCTATCGTTTCACAATCACTTCTTCAGAAATCATTAACTGCAATGGATCTTGAATGCGTGTTAGTATGCTTTCTTATTTTTGTTTTTTGTTTTTGTTTTTGTTTTTGTTTTTGTTTTTGTTTTTGTTTTTGTTTTTTTTTTGGAGGGGAGGGTTTAGTATCAATTCACTTGAACAGGCGAAGCGTAATAGTTCGCATAGTTGCATTCTCGCTACTTATGTACAGTATGTTATATACCCGAATGTGACCTTGTAGTTGACCTGCGCGTAAGGGATAATTGGATCCTAGTTGTTTTGAAACTTCAAGGTAGATCCATTGCTATCTTTATAATGGACCATCGGTATACTCGAGTACTCCTCCGTCGACCTTCGATCGTGCGCTAATCGGATTTATGTTCTTAGTAGACTTCAATGACGGGTCGTCGATATACAATAGGGCTGTGGGCTTCGTTTGCTCGCTAATCTAATCGGATTCAAGTTGTTTTTCAAGATCATAACTGGCTTCTGTAATGAATCGTGGCTAAACCATTGGGCTGACCTTCGACTGTATGTGGCATTGCACAAGGCTTTCAAAATTCTTACACTGGAGTGAGAGTTAATCATCCGTGATACCCATTGTTGACATTCTCCCTGATGTCGCAATGATGTCGCAATATCTGAAAGCTTCTGACTTGCCCAGATGACTCATCCTTTGTAAAGTTCGATCAATTCTTTCGCTCTATGAAAACAGGAGCAACAACCAAACGTTATTCATCTGCAGTCTGACCGTCTAAGGAGCAGCATCTTCGTTAGAATTCTTCCTTACAAGTTTTCACTTACCTATGGTATCATGGAAAAGGTATACAGTTGCAACATATGTGGATTGGATTTTAATCGCATGTACAACTTGAAAAGACATCAACGTACAAAGCATTGGAGGGAGGAAAGAGTGATTGCAGTGTGCGATGTCTGCGGGAAAATCTTTTCCCGTCTGGATAATATGCGGGCTCACCGGAAAATCCACGATCAACCATCAGTTCAGGGAGTAGAAAATGAAGATGGTAATGACGGAGAAGGAGACCAAAATCCGTCACGACAAACGAGAAAGCGACAGCGGACAAACGACAAAACTGATGAGCCCGCGCAGCAGGTGAGTTCATCTGGACTCGAACTGCCAGATGAAATCATCAAAGAACTGGAACCCACCCTAGTGGATGTTTACCATGCTAATTGGATGCATATCAAATCGTCGGTGAAAGAAGGTAAGATACTCGCCAAGTACAATTGCTTCTTGCCCAAACTGGATATAACAAACCTCAAAAGCTGTGCCGAAGAAGTGTTTTCAAAGCAAAGTACCGCGTTTAAGATCAATGTGGCCTTCGGATTTATTCTCCTGAACAATGAAACAAACGAGCGGAGATTTTATTATTCATCGGGGAACACACGACTATTTGAAAAACACCGCTTTTGATAAAGGATCGTGCAACATTTGACGCCTTTATCAAATCACTGGAAGAAATGGATCCACTCGAATACGCAAAGATGCAGCGTCCCGATTCAAAATGGACCGTTGATGCTGTAAGCAACGTGACATTTTTCGTCTACAAGTTCTGTGATCATCCCATCGGGACTTGTTCTTTTCTACCGCCTTATATCCTGGAAAACAAGAACGTCGTGTCGCTGATGAAAAATCCTAATACTAAAAATACTTATACGGATAACTTGTGCTTATTTCGCTGCATAGCCCTTCTCCTGGGTTATCATCGGAAGGCTCTCGAAAAGGCCACCCTAGATTTGTTCAAGATGTACACAAAACAGTCTTGCAGTAGCTTGAAGGAATTAAACTGAGTGACCTTCATCACATCGAGGATCTGTTTAAAATCAACATCATGGTATATGAACTCATAGAACGAGATAGGAAAAACGGTGAAATTCAAGCGGGGGATCCTGATGAGGAGAGAAAAGGCGGAGACATAGTAGCGAGGCTCGTCCGTCGGAGTTTGAAGAAACACGAGACTACTCTGTATGTCAATCTTCACGAAGATCATTTCAGCTACATTACCAATATCGATAGATATACTCACTCGTTTCAGTGTCGCAAGTGTTTGAAGTTGTGGAAGACTGCGAGGCAGCTACATCGTCACGAAGCCTCCTGCGTGTGCAACGGTACAACCGATGTGTATCCCAGAGGAGTCTTCGTGAATTCACAATCGGTATTCGACAAGATTCGAGAGGAAGGCATAGCGATTCCGAATGAGTGGGATTATTTTCCACATTTTGCTGTCTTTGACTTTGAATCTTATGCAGAAATGACAACTGAGAAGTCAGGCGGTGATAAACTGACGTGGACTCGTGAACATATACCACTTAGCGTCAGCGTCTGCAGCAATTTGCCGAATTATCAAGACCCCTGTTGTTTTGTTAGTGGAGGGGAACCAAAAGAAATAGTGGGGGATATGGTGCGATATCTCATTGAGATAAGTCAGGAGAGCTACAAAATCTTAACCCAACAATTTGATGGAGTTATAAGCGAGTTAAGGGAAAAGATTCAGACGTTAGGGGGTCATGCCGAGAGCAAAAAACAAAAGTCTTACCTAGAAAATGTGCTATCTACTCTAACAAGTCATTTGAAACAGATACCCGTTTTTGGATTTAACAGCGGAAGCTATGACATCAACTTGGTAAAGCGACATTTGCTCCCATACCTAGTTGAAAATGAACCAATCAAACATCTGGTCAAAAGAAATAACAATTACATGTCCATTGACACCGAACATATACGCTTTTTAGACATAACCAACTTTCTAGCACCCGGTTTCTCATACGATCAGTTTCTCCGTGCCTATGACTGCTCCATGTACAAGGGCACATTTCCCTATGAATGGATGCATTTGAATAAACTTGACTATCCATCCCTTCCACCCAGAGAAGCTTTCAGTAATACTCTCAAAGGTACCACTCTTACCGAAGAAGATTATGACCATTGTCAAGATGTTTGGCAACGGGAGAGAATGTCTACGATGAGAGACTACCTAGTATGGTATAATAACTTAGATGTCAAGCCCTTTGTAGAAGCCGTCGAAAAAATGGCTGAAACATACCGCAAAAGAAACATCGATCTTTACAAGGATGGTATTTCTGTTCCTGGGCTAACGTTGAAATATCTCTTTGATATTAGTCCATCTGCCAACTTTGCCCTATTTGGCAATCAAGACCAAGATCTCTACAAGACTTTCCGTCAAAATCTTGTTGGCGGTCCCTCTATCGTGTTCACGCGATATCACGAAGCGGGTCAAACGCATATACGGGGTGGTAAACTTTGTGAAAAGATACAGGGTTACGACGCGAATGCTTTATATCTCTGGGCTCTGAGCCAAGATATGCCCACTGGTTATCCAATGCGTAGAAAGGAGGAAACCTCCTTCAAGAAAGAGAGAAAGCCTTTTTCGATTAAGGCTCAAGACTGGCTAGATTGGGAGGCGCAGAATCGTGGAATAAAGATAAGACACGAAGGCAACGGTTCAGAAAAACGCTTAGGTCCGCGTATGCTACCAGTCGATGGTTGGTGCTCAGAGACTAAGCAAGCCTTCGAATTTCAAGGCTGCTATTTCCACGGTCACGCTTGTGAAAAGAATCCTCGTCATGCCGAAGATGAGATGCGGCAAAAATGCGTCAAAACTGTGGAGAAGAGAAAGTATCTCGAAGAATTGGGGTACGAATTTATTGAAATGTGGGAATGTCAGTTCGATGACATGTCAAAGGTTGATCCGAAGCTCAGGCACTTTCTTCGCGAGAGAAAGAAACCACTCGATTACAAATCGAAATTATCCCTAGACGAAATCATTCATGACTTACTAAAGGGCAAGCTGTTTGGATGCCTTGAATGCGATATTCATGTTCCCGATCGTCTGAAACCATACTTTGCGGAAATGACACCCATATTCAAGAACATCAATATTTCTCGGGATGACATCGGGTTATACATGAAAACCTACGGGGGAGAGCATAATATCATGAATACCCCCAGAAGGAGTTTGATAGGCAGCATGTTCGGCGAGAAAATTTTTCTCGCCACACCACTCGCAAAATGGTACCTGGAACATGGCTTAGTAATCACTCGTGTGTACCAAGTAGTAGAATACACACCAATTCCATGCTTCGCTGAATTTGCCGACGCAGTGTCTGACGCGCGTAGGGCTGGGGATAGCGACCCTTCGAAGTCTGTTATAGCGGACACCATGAAGTTGATGGGGAATTCATCCTACGGGAAAACCATTACTAACAAAACCAGATTTCGGAATAATAAAATTACTGATTCTTCCAAGGCTAGTCGCCTCATCAATGACATTTTGTTTCGCGACTTGAACGCCATCACTGACGACTGCTATGAAGTTGAATTGTCCAAGAGCAAAATTGCGCACGACTTGCCGATACAGATTGGCTTTTTCGTGTACCAGTATGCAAAGCTGAGAATGCTACAATTCTACTTTGACTTTCTTGATGTTTTCATGGATAGATCCGACTTTGAATATGTTCAAATGGACACAGATTCGGCATACTTTGCGTTATCGGGTTCGAGTATTGAAAATCTGGTCAGACCCGAGCTTCGACAACAGTTTGAAGTCGAGAAACATCACTGGCTTCCTCGCACTGACACGGAGGAGCACAAACGTTATGATAAACGAACGCCGGGTCTTTTCAAACTTGAATGGGAAGGCCAAGGTATTGTAGCATTGTGCAGTAAGACATGGTATGGCTTTGGTTCCAAAGACAAATTTAGCTGTAAGGGAGCAAACAAAAGAAATAACAACATTACCTTTGAGAAGTACAAGCGAGTATTGCAAGAGCGAACAACGGACTCGGCAATCAATCGTGGATTCCGAGTAAAAGACAACCACATACTTACGTACAAACAAGAACGAAGTGCATTCACGTTCTTCTACCCCAAACGCAAAGTGGCAGAAGATGGAATTAATACCACGTATCTAGACATATAAAACACGGAAAAACATTAACATATGTTATTTCTCTTGACCAGTTTATTATTTTTTATTTCTTTTGAATCATGTGAGTTCAAAGCATGGCGTTCCATGTGCAAAGTGTACAAATTGAGATGGCATTGTACTTCTTTTGAATTTGGTTGAATGTCGCTTTTCCACAGATGTGAAATTTAAATCTTAAAGTTCCCTATCGTCACTTCCCCCAACTTTCCATTGGAATATGTACTTTGATTTATTTTCACTGATGTTATTTGAACTCAAAATGTTATCCATAGCATGTTAGGTGATAAGGAAGTCAATCTGATTACGGATGACTTGTTATGTATAAAAAAAAAACTATAGGGTTTTCTATAAATGATGGCACAATGTCGATTTCCATGCTTAACTATCAATAATTCAAGCAGTATTTATTTTCTGTTCTATTATAAAAAAATTTAACATTATGATACTACCAATATAACTTCTACAAAGTTTTGTGGGAACCCATAGTGATTACATTGTTTGAAACTATTACTTCTGTCTGTCTGTCTATCTCTCTCCCTCTCTTTTTTCTCGTTGAAAATTATGTACAACCACCATCATAAAAAACTATAGCAGATCGATGTATTTTTTTTTCTTAAGGACAATTCGTGACTCAGTCCTGCCAAATTTGTCCGAACCCCCTCACCAATCCAGGGATGTCATACTCGTTTCTGTAAATAATACAAATAAGCTAATTAGACACAATTAACTGTTCATTCAATGTTAATTCATCCGATGTAAGACATATTTTGAGGCTCGACGTGCTTTTGATTAAATAAACTAAAGCGTACAGCAGCTACTTAACAATACAACCTGTCTGCCTGACCCCTTGAAATTAAAGATACCATTTACCAGTCTACAATTCACCACTTTCACCTTTCGTCGTTTTACGGTTTCGTCATTTCAACCTTTCACCGTTTCGCCGTTTCACGTGATGACCCAGTAAAGCACAATATCACTTAACGTAATAAGTGAAATAAATATCATCGAGTTGACATGGACTTCCTCAGTGTCTGTATATCCGCGTTAAATATACACCCGGGAATGGTTTAGAAGTAATACGGTAAATGACATAATGATATGCAGTGTATTGTTTTTGAATTCTATATCTATTTTACCGTGTAATGGAGTATGACAAAAGTTTTATAGTTAGAATATCAACGAATAAATGGATGCTGTGTATGCTGATTGTAAGTAAACTAGCTGAATGAATGAAAATGAAAAAAAAAAAGTTCCATGTGTTTTAATTCCGATATCTCCAGTTGGTGAATGTGGTTGAGATTGCGTGTTTACTTCATTGGTACGGTTGTCTGTTGAAACGATGCGAATGAGAAAAATATGGGGTGATGTGAAAGTATGTACACACGCGTACTTAATATGTTCTACGAATGCCGATTTTTTTTTTTAAGATTTTATTAACGCTAACATCGTTACACATCCAAAATCGGTCACTTCATCAGCTGATCATTGAGACGATCCAGCAATGCGAATATAAGATTGTAAGGTCTATGTTCACATGTGAGGGACTGTACATAATATACATAATATTCTGTATGCACGTATTCGAAATGTGCAATGCTAGCCGTCCCGTTGAACTTATCCGCATGATATAATGACTGACACTACCACTACAACGTTTCATCGTCTGAATATTTTGACAATTTGCTCTGTATATAATGCATTGTAAATATAGGTTTGCGTGACGTTTGAATTTATCCGCGGTGTTCATAGAATGATGTGTCACTTTCTCTCCTGACGTAGTTGTACATAATATGTATTACTTCATGAAGCGATGTAAATACTCAAATCAATCCTGGTTCATGCGATTCATTATTCATAGTCAATTCCATAAAGACGGGCATGTTGTACTTATATTCGCCACTTCGACATTTCGTCGATTTGTCATTTGGCCATTTGGCCATTTGGCCATTTTACCATTTCGTCATTTCATCATGAAGTAGAACAAGTGAAGAGGATAGATATATTTAACGTGTGTATGTGTATGTATCTGACCAGAATACTTTCAAAACAATGCATGACACATTGTGTGATTTTATTTTTTCGCGTTTGTCCAAGAGAGGTTCAGTTCTGTTATTTCTAATCGATAAGAATAATAATTTAATTTCAATGAATGATCTTCAAAACATGTATCGGTATTTTATTTAATATTTTACCTTTATAAAATTAAAACAATTATATAGGCCTATATATATATATATGTATATTAGAATGTGTGATGGCTAAAAAAAAAAACACGTTTATGCGTATCTACGAAGAAAGAATTACGAAAAAACGAGAACAAAACTGTGCCCACCAAGTTTTATGAGAAAATAATGATTTAAACGAATTACTAAGAAAGAATGAAGAAGAGGCATGTTCACTGTCAGGGATATCAGGGGAGGGGGATTTCTATTATCGATTTCTTGAACTCGTTTGGACACGCAAACGGGTCCTTTTGTCCAAGCATAATGACGTCAGGGAAAAGGCATTGTTCGTAGCCACGCGCGATCTCCACTGGTCAGTGTGAGTACAGCCGCATGACACCCGCTCTTTGTAATGCACTGTATGTAGCAGGGTTCGTTTCATTTCTTTGCACATACATTACCAGTGAGGATAAACTCATGCGCTGAATGAAGGGGGGGGGGGTATTGGTAAGTTAAACAAGTTTCACTAGAATATTTAACCCCCAAATCTTTGGCTAATGGCAACGTAAACATAAGGGGAAAAAACAACGTTGTGAACCACGAACCGTGAATGACTGTTTCGTATAAGGTTGTCGCAAAAATGAAATGATTGGATAGAGAATATGAAACATGTACGTGAAGTAGCAACCGTTAACGATCGCACTTTTCAGCTTTAAATTGTACGAATACAGACTAGTGGAAATCACGTCCGCGTAAAAACAAATGCAACTTTTCTCACATTAAAAAAAAAAGCAATGGGTTTATCATTTCGATTTTTTTCTTTACCGAGTGGACGGATTTTTTTTCTTTTAAAATCACTATGATGATCATTGGAAAATAAAGAAAACATACACAACCTAGGCCCTAGTCAAATAATTAAACAAACTTCGTGTGATTTATTCTATATATTATATTTATAGATGTTATCTATCAATTAGAAACGTGCGCACAAATGATACTTACACTCATAGTATAATAGATCTAAATAGGTATAATTTGAAAAGTACAGGAATACTTTAATATTACTCCCTGACAAAATAATCGCATAGAAGACCAAAAATTGATAGGCTCACTACTAATTGTTAGTATTCTTTCAACTGCACTACTTTTATCCTCTTCATGAAAATTGACGCAAAATAATGAGCAAAGAGAGAAAACAATACATTTCGGTTAAAAGACGATGTCATTACTTTATATCAACTGTATGCGTTGTTATAGTAGTGCCATAGGCTACTGATAGTGTAATAATACCACGGGTAGTTGGCTAATTGAATGCATGAAAACTTGTATACAGTAAAAAAGCTTCATTTTTATACCCCCATTATTTTTTCTCCATGGTATAGCAACTATTCGTGTACGTGTAGATATGAGGATACTGTCCTCGTTTCCTTGTACTTTATTAGATGCAGACAACATAATATAACATGGCAAGGATCTTTCCATTATAGACTCTAGAATAGGGAGGGGTAAATGACTTGAACTGCATGGTAACGCAACAGCTACCAAAGCATACTAGTCTCATACGGATAGAGTAAGGCATCCGAAACTTGACCCATCAGTTTTTCACATCTTTATCGAGTTATACAGACCAATACCCCACACCCGTTGAGAATATACAATTTTTGTCTTGTTCTCTTTCACACGATGGTACAATACTTCCATCGAATTCACCATCTTATCCAAGCGTGTCCGATGCTGTCACGGCTATGACATAACAATGGATATCGTCAACACGTATACGTTACAGCACATCCGATGACATCAGCGCATGCTGGCCGGGGTTTGCTAAAAACAACGGGGTCTCATTAAAACAACAGAATATCTATAAGGAAGAGTAAGATCGCCCTGAGATAATAAGTTATATATTAAAACAATAAGATATAACTAAAACAGTAGACTATCATGTTACCTAAAATCAGATATTGTTCAAACAAAAGAATCATTATGAGCGTGGGGAAAAACACACACACAGAGACATATCGTTAAAACAATAGCATATTGCTAAAACAATCAACCATCACGTTGTCGACAGTAGCGTACCGTTAAAGCAAAAGAATATGCATGAGCATGATCTAAAACAATAGAATATGATATCACATTTCTCTTTGCTTAAGAACAATACAACTATTCATATTTCATATTCTATTGTTTAATCTTCCTGCTCCTGCTCCTGGACCTCCCCAAAAGTGACCTCCTATACTACTAATGACTTAACCGTGGTATTTCAGCTCTTGCTCCGCCTGTGTGACATCTAATGTGTAGGCCTACTAATAATAGTGGGGCCTATAACCGGTGCACCCAGGATTTGATCGGGGGGGGGGGGGGGGGGGGGGGTTATTATGCGAGGGATCGAAGCGACCGAGCCCGAGCGAAAGGAGTGAGCGAGGAGGAGGAGGGGGGGGGGGGGTGTAGGTGTAGGTTACCCCCTCACACGGTGAGAACTTTTGCATTTTGATGTTGTAAATGGTGCAAATTGATGTTCCCCTCCCCCTGTGAGAACTTTTTGCATTTCGATGTTGTAAATGGTGCAGTTTCATGTGTGTTTTGGCGTGTTTTTCCTGCTTGACGCAGTCCCACTTGTTAAAGGTATCGGTATATTTTGATGTGGATTATCATTGAACAATATGCATGTTTTTGCGAGTTTTATCGACTTGAAACAGTCCCACTTGTTTCTAAGGTAACAGTATATTCTGATGTAGATTACACTGAATGATTTGCCTATAAAATGGTATCATTTCAAGAAACTTATTGTATTAATTCTTACAATGAATATCATGAATATCATGAACGCTGGCTGTTAAGCAATCAAACAGAAAAAGCAAGCACACGAGGGTCTAGATATAAGGGGCATTTCTCCCACACGAAAATTATTGTGCATTTTCAGACCTGAAATTCAGCGATCTGGTGCAAACTTTTGGTGCAATACTTAGATTTTTTTTCCAGCACCCCACCCCCCCCCCAAAAATAAAATAAATGAATAATGGAAGTAAATAGGGATTTTTCAGGGAAGTGTTAAAATCACGGAGTTTAGCTCTTATTCCGAGTGTGCATCATCTGTGTGTATAGTATACTGTATACAAAGTCTAGTGAGGTAGACCTTAGGGGGAGGGTGTGGGAGGGGGATTTCCCCTCCCATTCGACGCAGCTTTTGCGTTATTAGAATTGAAATAAAGCGATATGAAGCACACGTTTCGGGGGAAATTCGGAAATTGTCATTCCCTAAAGTGTACTAAGTGTGTAGAGGGGACCAAGCAAAAGGGAGGGTGGCAATTCAACTTCTCCCATATTCGAGGGAGCTTTTTTTTTCAGTTTTACAACTGAAATTCAACAATCTGGTGCACACTTTTGTTGGAATATCTGGAAATTTGTCAATCAGAGAAAGAGGGAGGGGATAAGCCCTATTCCCCCTCCTCCACGAGGGAGATTCTGTATTTTCTGATTGCATTTAAACGTTTTGGTGCACATAATTGTGGCATTTTTGGAAAAATGTCTATGTTCAAAGCGTAGCCACAGTCTAATGCATGGGGGGGGGGGGGGGAGCAGGGAGAAGGCGTGGGCGAGTGCTATCACCACCCTTTCCGTATACGAGGGAGCTTTTGCCTTTTTAAAGTTGAAATTGAGATATCTCGTATACGCATATTTGATGGAATATTTTAGAAACTATAAAAAAAAAACTGATCTGGAGGAAAGAGTTGATTAAAAGGTGATATTCCCCTTGTACATGAAGGAACTTCCGAATTTTCGGAATATAAGTGATAAGTCTTGTGCACTCAGAATTATTCAGAATTTTTTGTAAATCTGAGAAGTGTACTAAGGCTAGGGAAAGGGGCACAGAGGGGAGGGTTTGGAAGGGGTATCCCCCTCCCAAGCACAAGAGATTTTGCATTTTTTTAAACTGAAATTCAACGACGGTGCACACTTTGAGTAAAATATTGCAAAATTTTTGATCTTGCTAGATGAAGGGTTGAAAGGGAGACCCGCTTCCTGTACATGCATACAGTACGCACGCATTTTTTTTTCCGCCTTCCAAATCCCCGGTTCAGGATCGACGTCTCTGCATTTTTTTGTTTTTTTTTTATAGAAAACTGTCCAAATAACTTATCCAAAGTGTGCACCAGATTGCAAATTTCAATTCTGAAAATGGAAAAAAAATGTATCTCGCGTTGGAGGGGGATACCCCCTCCCACCGCCTCCCCCTTTCGGTCTTTTTCCTTATTTCTTTTGTAGCTTGACAGATTTCCAAATGTTTCATCTTAAGTGTGCACCAGGTCTGCCTAAAAATTTCGATAAAAAGAGATCATTTTTGGTAAAGAGTTCCGCAGCATTTATCATTTGGGCGATTTGTTTCACAGTAGACTAACTTAAGGCTCCATATACACAAGTGTATACTCTAATTGATTTTCTTTGCTTCCTGTCACCATGTTTACGATAGAACAGAAGGTAATCATTGTAATTTCGTTTTTCAGAAGTAGGGAGAGCACTGTCACGACTCAACGACAGTATCGGCAGGCGTTTGACTTTACACAGATACTGCCAGAGGCTGAATAAAGACTAGTTGTGATAGTGGAATTTCTCATGAATAAATAATGAATCATTCAAACCCTGGCCATTGTTCAGGACCATTGTCAGGGTGTTAACCACACACTCCCATACACACCCATTGACCCCTGTGCAAAGTGAAATTTTGTACAGAGGGTTGAAAATAGAGCAAAATCTGGAACCTAACTCTGAAATTAATCATAGATTTCATGAAACTGATTTATGCTTTCATATTTAAACCACTTTCAACTAAATTGTACACTATTCAGCTATCACTCATATCAATGACAATTTTATCTGATATATAGTTTTTGAATTATGAAGAATCAAAAGTGGGAAATGTTTTTTGAAACACCTAGTACATGTACTCGATTAATATTCGAAAATGCCGTATAGCTGCGTATAGTAAAGTATAGTGGGAATCATGTTTGTTCGATTTTCGTGCAGTGTGTACCATCTCCCGTTTATGAAATGATGAAAATTTTGGTCTGGATTTGCCCTTTTGCAAAAATGAGCATGTAGACGGATATTCTGATGCAGTGTTGTGCATGATCAAGATTAATATAATGTTATTAAACAAATTAGAAATGTAATCAATTTTACTTGATTTACCTAAAACTTGACCCCCAGTGGAGTTGTGTCAGTTTTTTATTCATATATTCAATTTATAGCTTTCTTGTAACAAAAATACTTCGTTCCAATGTAATCTCAATTTAGAAACCGTTAATAACATTGCTGAGATGATTGTGTAGGAGGAAGAAATCCTCCCTACATGGGATAGGGAGTTGATGGTGTGGGTGATGGTGTATTGGGTCAACTTGACGGCGCCAAAAGCACATTAAAGTAGGACACGCGTGCTACCTTATGTGACCCTCCATGCCCAAATAGCGTATAGCGAATAGCGAATAACGAATAGCGAATACCGTATACCGTATACACTATACTTCTATATGTGAACCCAGCCTACGAAACAGCTGATTTTGTTCATAGCACCAATGAAGACACGGTATTTTGTCAATAGGGCAGTCAGTGGACATTTTGCCCCTTTTGTATTTGTAGTATAGTTTGCCCCACATAACATCAGTTGGCGGGAATTCGTATGCATTTGAATAAGATTAGACTTATGACTGGAATCCCTTGACTAGGAATGTTAACCGCACCCACTTTGGGTCGCGTGACAGGATATATTGAGAAACTGCTGATTTTGTGAGAACCAATGAAAACGAGGGATTTTCTCACATGGGCGTTGAAGAGAGTTTTTACTCCTGCCATTGGCTAGGGGGTAGATTCAGTGAAAACAGGGAGGTGGGACCACCTCCCTGGTGAAAAGTATTAAAGGGGAGAGCGTCGATAGAGACCAGCCTGTATCACCCTTGCAGGAGAGTCTTTGCTTCATGGAGGAGTAGTGCATGCTGAGGAACGAGTCAATTTTCCCTGCAGCAAGGCATCCGACATCATGCCGGTGAGGAGTGGGGAGGACCAAACGGCCGTTTCGTGGACATCATCTCTCCCAGGAGTCGGGCAGCTAAATTCTACTTTTGCTCCTTTGTACCGGCATTCAAAGGAAATGTAAGTAATACACATTTAGCCCTCTATCTATTTATCTATCTATCTATTCATTTGCTTCACGAAATAACTGTAGACTGTATAGATCTTTGGTCTTAGTGAGGAAAAAACTACACACAGTGTGTGCATCCAATGTTTTTTATGTTTACAAGTTATGTTATGTAACATTGTTTGTGTGGAAACTGTATTAACTGGTTATTTTTATCTTTATGTCTGTCGTATCAAAGGTGAATGCTAGTCGACAACCCCACCATGCCGAGTGTCCCAACAGCCTTTATGGGGGACGTGCAGCCAGTGAGACCAATCCAAGCTCGGACACCTGCTGGACCGACCATTGTACCACGGAACCATCCTCAGCAGCAGACACTTGTCCACCTGTACCCGTCACAAATGGGCCATTAGTAGTTTAGTCTGTCTTTTAAATCTATGCCTGCAATGATATTGTGTCACTTGTGTTACGGTATAGGGGGTGTCCAATATGCCACTTTATCTCTTTCATCTCTTGTGCAGGTTCCGTAACCATTTGTAGAATCTAGCAGTTAGCTCAAGTGGACATTATTTTAGCAGAATGCGGTTTTAAGCGGTGATGATTATGTATTGGCTGTAAGCTCTCATTGCCTTTTGGGTTTTTGAATTCCATATTTGGGACAGAAATTATAGAAATTTGCTATGCTACTACATGCCATGTGCCACCATATCATCTATATCCTCGACTACCGTTTGGTTTTCTTTTTATTTGAAAGAGTAAAACTAAAAATAACAAGTGAGAAAAGTAATACCGATTCTGATCCGTATAGTGAGATGTAGATTGCAGAAAAGTTAATGATCAATGTCATGTTTTTATGTCTCTAGTTAACAAGACTTCTACAGGTTACTTGTCCAGTCTACGACCCAGAATGCCGAGCATCCCATTGCCTTAGTGGGGCATACAACCAACGAGATTAATCCACTCTCAAACAACCCATTACTAGAGCTGACCGTGAGCCATCTTCGACGGCCGGGGCCTCCCCTCCCGTACTTCACATTGGTCATTACGGTGGGGACGACTTTTACGATCACGGGTAATGCATTTAAAGTCTTTATTAAGTGACTTTGGCTCGTCTTTTTGGGGACTGTCTGATTCTTTGCTTCATCCCAGATAACTTTATTTCTTTATAAGATCTGAATGATCTTAGGAAGGCAAATGACTGCGAACAACTTTCGCTTTTAAAGGTAGGGGATACCTTTTACAGAACTCCCAAAATGCAGCAAAACATTAAATATGAACCTCAGGGGACTTGTTTAGGCCACTGCTTAGAAATTTGGAAGTCAACAGTTATCTACAATTTGAATAATGCACAAAACTCAACCACTCAGTAGTTCTGTGTGTCAGCCACACTTAAGCCTTTTTGTTGCAGTCTTCTGTATTTTTTAGCTATAAACACAAATCTAAAAGTATAAGAGCTGATGTAATAACATATAGAGTGTGTGGCAAGAATGTATATAGAAATGTTTGTAAGTTTTGATGAACTTTATTCACAAAATATACATGATGGACACACATGCAGTGCATGGGTCTGCAAAGGTAGCCTAGTAATGTACTGGAATTTACGGTGAGCCCCGAAAAGAATTCAATTCAAAATCTAACGGTCAAAAAAAGTTACTTAATGTTACCTTCCACTTTCACTACTTTATGGGAGTTTCTAAAATGATACTCTCTTCAACATACCACTGTGTTTATACAACTCTTCATTTAAGGCATGCAAATGGGATTCCCTACCTTTAATTGTAGGCCTATATACTTTCGGGGGGAACTGCTGTTAAAAGCATTTGTACATCACGTAAGGTTAGATAATATTTACAATCCGTTTTGGTATTTCCTGCCAGACGATATAAATCTATTCATATCCTAAACCATAAGACTGAATGGAGGCTCCAATAAATGAATTTAGACCCTTCTTTTGGTTTTGATTCTCTTCCCGAGAAACCAACAAAATAACTGGCGACGTGCTTTGTGATGTATGTCGTATGTACAACAGTATTCTCTGTTGCCTGGAGACATTTAGCTGAATAACGTGACTTACCCTCTAATAACGACAGCTTCATCTTAAGACTTGAAAATCGCTCAAAGACCTGGTCAAGCATCAAATCTTTAGTATAAATACAGATTGATGGACTTCTTGTAGATATCTTGTACAGTTGATTGCAAAAAAAGAAGAAATAATGTTACGAAATTAAAATAAAAGTTTATTTTCAGAACCTGTTTTTGTCTTTTATTTTCAGAGTGTCCAGATTGAAATGTGACATCCATCTCATTTTGTATGCAGAGTATATAAGATAAAATATGTCAAAAGTGCAGAGTGTACAAGACCCCAGGGGGTGTGCCGTCACAGTGCCTACCCAGTCAGCACTGTGACAGCACATCCCCTGGGGTCTGTACACTCTGCACTTTTCACCTATTTATCTTGTATATACTCTGGCATACAAAATGAAATGGAAAATAAAATTCATTTATTCAGGCTTGTAATTTTGGGAGTGTTGTGAAGGTGCAAAGTGTGAAATGTGACATCCACTTCACTTTGTATACATCACAGTATACAAAATTATTTCAAAATAAAGTGTGTGTTGGTGTGACTGAGTGACGTGTCCCATATCATGTAGTAAACAAGACTATGCAAAACGATATAGAAAAATATCAACTTCTTAAAAGACACAAAACACTCGACCGGACAAGACACAGTACACCCAGGGGGTGGAGTTTAAACAAGATACACTCTTGTTTACAACCCATCCATTAGGTGTGGCGCATTCTTTGATACTGGGTCTTGTCTGGTCGAGTGTTTGTGTCTTTTAAGAAAATTAATATCTTTCTATATCGTTTTGTAGTGCAGTACTGAGCTACGAGTGTGCCCCACGCCCAGGGGGTGGGGTGCAGAGCTACGAGTGTGCCACGCCCAGGGGGTGGGGATTTTTTTTCACTTGAGCTTTGACCTTTCACCTCATGACCCGAAATCACACTTTGGAGAATCTTTTTTAGCCTTACACGTATGCACGTAGTTTCGAGAAAATCCCTTCAGGCAATGCATAGATTTTGGGAAAATGGTGAAATATTGGGCATTCGATCTTAACCTTTTGACCTTTGATCTTGAGTATGTCCACTCAAAAGTTGATAGACACAACTTCGTCCATTCATACACATACGTCTCAGGGCGTCACCAACTTTTTTTTTCAAGAGGGGTGCGTTTTGACATTTAATGTAACGAGTTTTTTGGACAGACATTTGGAATTTGATAGGAAGCTGTCAATCCCCAGACTTTTAGTGTTTTTTAAGGGAAATCAAGCGGGGAAAGGGCACCGGCGTAGGTAGGATTTCATCTTTTTTTTGGGGGGGGGGGGGATGTCCCCCCTCCCAAGGTAAAAACTTTTTGCATTTTGATGTTGTAAATGGTGCAATTTTGTGCATATTTTTGCTTGTTTAGTCGACGTGAAACAGTCCCACTTGTTTGAGGTAGCAGTATACTCTGATGTTATTGTTTAACAATTTGCCTATAAAATAGTATCATTCAAATAAATTTCCTGTTTAATATTTACACTGAATATAATGAACGCGACCAAGCAAGAGCGAGCGGATTGAGCGAGGGTTCGGGTTCGGGAGGGGTTGTCCCCTTCCCATGGTGAGAACTTTTTGCATTTTGATGTTGTAAATGGTGCAAATTGGTGCATGTTTTTGCTTATCAATCAACTTGAAACAGTCCCACTTGTTTAAGGTAGCAGTATATATTGATGTAGATTATTATTGAACAATTTGTCTATAAAATAGTATCATCCAAATAAATTTCCTGCTCAATATTTACACTGAATATCATGAACGCGACCAAGCAAGAGCGAGCGGATTGAGCGAGGGGGAGGGTGTGGGAGGGGGTGTTCCCCTCCCACGGTGAGAACTTTTTGTATTTTGATGTTGTAAATGGTGCAATTTAATGCAGGTATTTGCGTGTTTTATCGACTTGAAACAGTCCCACTTGTTTAAGGTAGCAGTACATTTTGATGTAAATTGGTATTGAACAATGTGCCTATAAAATGGTAGAATTTGAATAAACTTCTTGTATTAATTCTTACAATGAATATTATGAACGCTGTCTGTTAAAGGACAAGTTCACCTTCATAAACATAAGGATTGAGAGAATGCAACAATAATAGTAGAACACATCAGTGAAAGTTTGAGGAAAATTGGACAATCGATGCAAAAGTTATAAATTTGTAAAATTTTTGTGTGGGAACCGCTGGATGAGGAGACTATTACAGCTTGTGAGTCATATGCGTACAACAGTATAAAGAAAATGTAAAAGAAAATTCAACATATTTTCACTTTTTTCGCATAATAAAAGAGCACTTGACTTGCCTCTTTCTAAAGGCGGGGGAAATAACATTACCCATAACATTTGTCGGTAACGAGTGGGAATGTGTACTTTTTTCAAAAGATGGAATTTTGTGAAATTCTCTTTATATTTTCCTTATATTGTTGTACGCATGTGACATCTAAGTTATACATACACTGCAGTAGTCTTCTCATCCAGCGGTTACTGCACAAAAACTTCAAAAATTCATAACTTTTGAACGGATTGTCTGATTTTCCTCAAACTTTCACTGATGTGTTCTACTAATATTGCTACATTCTCTCAATCCTTATGTTTATGAAGGTGAACTTGTCCTTTAAGTAATCAAACAGAAAAAAGCATGCACACGAGGATGTACATAAGGGGCATTTCTCCTCCCACACGAAGGTGATTTTGTATTTTCAGACCTGAAATTCAGCGATCTTGTGCAAACTTTTGGTGCATTACTTGAATTTTTTCCAGCCCCCTCCCCCAAATAATAATTTAAACAAAAATAGTTTTTTTTTCCCATGGAGGTGGTAATGGCTCTTATTCCGAGTGTGCATCATCTCTGTGTATGTACAAAGTATAGTGAGGTAGAGTTTAGAGGAGGATGTGGGAGGGGGATACCCCTGCCCCATCGCCCCCCCTCCCCATCGCCCCCCCCCCCCCCTTGCTATGCCAGTGGGAAAGGGTTAATTGAAAGGAGATAATATCCCTTCCCCCACGACGGAACTTTTGAACTTTCATAAAGTTAAGTGATAGATCTGGTGCACACTTCCGATGAAACATTTTTAAATCTGTCAATCTATAGGTGTATTAAATCCATGGAAAATAGACCGAACGGGGGAGGGTGTGGGAAGGGGTATCCCCCTCCCACATGAGAGAGACTTTGCTTTTTTAGAATTGAAATTCAGCAACCTGCCACCTGGTGCACACTTTGGATGAAATAATTGGACAGATTTCTAACAGAAAAGCAAGAAAATCTTTTCATCTCGGGAATTATAATTATGCGGGGTGGGGCAAATGGTGCGCTTGCCCTTCCAATATCATGGGGCAACTTTTTTTCTGTCAAAAAGCAAGAAAAATCTTCTCATCTTGGGAATTATCAATTATGGGGGAAGGGCAAAATCATATAATATTCTTACCCCTCCAATGTTTTTATGGGGGCAACTTTTTTTTTTCCGTCAAAAAAGCAAGAAAGTCTTCTCGTCTCTGGAATCATGGGAGGGGGTGGGCAAAAGGATATACTTGCCCCTCCATTTTTTTAATGAGGCTAAGGCTCGCACTTGGGCTCGCATTATCAATATGGATTGTCAGAAATCACGTGCTGTACATAGACCCTACGTACATGTAAGTAGCACACGTACATGCAAACGTGTACGTACTCAGTACCGTACGGATGTACAGTCAGGCGCGCCGGAAGCAGTTTTGGATTGGGGGGGGGGGGGGGGCAAACATTGTAGGGGGCTCAAGATTAGACCATGCATATGTTACACAATATACACATACACACACACACACACGCACACACATCTATTATATATATATATATATATATATATATATATATATATATGTAAAGTGGCGTACGGTGGGTCGAAACATGGGGGGGGGGGAACCATAAAGTAATTTTGACGGTTTGTATGCTTGTGCGTGTGTGCGTGAGCAATAATGGGACTACAATACATTACGGAATGTGATACATTCAACAACGCAGTCATTGAGGAACATTGTAAGTTTTCCTTACATGGATTATGGAATGACGGTGTGAAACGATCGACAAATTATATACTGTCAGCAACATAAGGTGAATGACATAACAATAAAATGCCAGCGAGCTTGAAAATTTTGATATTCTACAGTTCCAAAACTGGAGTTTTAATTGTAGCTACATATTTCGCTTTGAAATAAATGGGGGCGCATCGGGCGCAACTGCTGGCAATTATTGGCAGCAACATTAGGAGAATGGCATAACGATTCAATGCGAGGGGGCAAAAATGCGTTTTTCCCGCCCATTTTTTGGATGCCCCCCCCCCCACTTCCGGCGCCTATGTGTACAGTACGGTCGATAAATAGTAAACACTGTAGAATACTAGCAGATATGTATAAAATCAGTGCTGCCAGAACCCAGGGTGCGAAAAGTTTTGCCCACGATTTTTTTTTTTGTCCCTGGTGAAAAATGAAAAAATAAAACAATAAAAAACAAGAACAATTCTTTAGCGTTCGGCGTTGAAGTCGCTCGCAGACTAAAGTGGTGATTTTTTTTTTTTTTTAAGGGTCTGAAGGGGGTGCGTTTGCACCCAACGCACCCCCCTTGGTGACGCCCATGCGTTAAGGTTCATTAGAATACCTCAAACCTTTTTTTTTCTGTTATCTACAGATTTGATGACGGATAGAAGGACAATCCGAAACATAATGCCTCCGGCGACACTTCGTGGTGAAGACATAAAAAAAAACATTCCCGATTGAAGGTCCTTATTGAAATGTGTATGTGTGTGTGTGTGTGTGTGTTTGTGTTTTTCTTTTTTTGGAGGGAGTCTGAGATTTGTCTGATCAAATGGTATCTCAATTGTCAACATGAGAGTGTTTGCTAATTAAAGATATTAACTAAAGCAGAGTCTTTTCCAGTTGCCCTAATAACGCGAAGTTGGTTTATACAGGGCGTATCAAAAAAGTTACACTTTATGAAAAAAATTGTCTAAATTACACTTCAAAATATTTGGAAGATATCTTCATATCTGTGGATGCCCAATAGTCTCATCTACCAAGTGCAATCAACAAAACAAATTTTTGTTTACGCTTGGCTGAACACTGACGCTCTTTGTCCAGAGTGTGAAAAATGACTTGCGCCAAGTTGAAAGAAGATGGAAAATTCAGCCAGCAGTCCAAATTACTAAGTGCTCCCATTCAAACAAATTGCTCTTTTGCTTAAAGCTTTGATTATGTTATGATAGCCTGAGATTTTTTTTGTCAGCTTTATCGTAATTTTAATGATTTCATTTCTAAATCAACTGGTGAGAATTAGAGTGTGTAATTACTTCAAGATCTTTAAAGCACAGTTTTCACAATACACGGACATATCAATACCATATGCCAGTTATTCATTAATGCGGTAGTGGTACCAAATTTATCAACATTCTAATCAGTCATCCCATTAATCAATTGATTGACCAATTAATCAGCCAATCAATCAGTCAATCAATCAACCCATCAATACATCAATCGATATATCAGTTAGGCAGTCATTGAGTCGTTCAATCAATCAGTGAATCAACCCAATAATCAATTAATTACTTTTCAGTCATTGAAATAATCAATCGGCTGATTGAATGATTTAACTAGAAAATAAATCAGTTTTTCAAACACTAATCAGCCTTTAAGCCAAGGGGGGGGGGGGTGGGAGGTGATATTCCTATGTCGATCTGTCACTTTTTATAAAAGATGCATACAATTGTGACTGACTAATTGATTGATTGATTAATTGATTGATGGAATGAATGATTGATTGCTTACTTGCTTACTTGATTTATTGATTGATTAATTAGATTGATTGGTTGGATTGATTGATTGATTGGATAGATTGATTGTATTTATTGAATTGATTGAATGATCTGAGGATGCATTAATTTTGTACTTTTCTTGACTGAGTAACTGGCATGTGGGTTCGATATGTCTGTGCATGATTTGTGATAACTGTGCTTAAAAGACCTTGATGTTGTTAATCAACCTTCCAAAACACAATGAAATCATTTAAAACACGACAAAAAAATCACCAGAAAATTCCTAAACTAGCATAACATAATAAAAACTGTGAGCAACAGAGCAATTTGTTTGAATGAGAACACTTATTTGGACTGCTGCCTGAATTTTCCATCTTCTTTCAATTTGGCGCACTGCTAGCCATTTTTCACACTCTGGACAAAGTGCGTCATAGTGTTCAGCCAAGCGTGAACAAGAACTTGTTTTGTTGATTACACTTGATAGATGAGACTATTGGGTATCCATAGATATGGAAAAGTTTTCCAAATATTTTGAAATGTAATTTAGACAATTTTTTCAAAAGTGTAACTTTTTTTTATACGCCCTGTATATCAGTCGCTATATTGGTCCTTTCGCTTGTTTGTGTTATTTTTTAACGTTGTAAGACAATAAGCTAATATTATTCACATGGATCCCGTAGAAAGCTTCAAGTAATCCTCAGTTTAAAGGGATGGTACAAATTTGGTTGACATGGAGCACCAGGTTTCCAAATTTTTTTTTTTTGTGAGATAATGGGAAACATCTTATGAGATATGAATTAAAGGAGGCTGATTTGATGAAAATTGGTTTTAAAATGGCTGAGATATAAAAAAAACAAAAAAAAATAAAGTGAAGACGTCCTAATGAAAGGTGGGACTTTGAATTCCTCTCAGAATTGTATGCTCTTTAGTAATTCATAAGTGGTTTCTAATTATCTTGGTAAAGGTTAAAATCTAAAACCCCATCTCAACCAAAATTATATCATCCTTTTAAAAACAATTGGACGGCAAACTCATCACACGATAGATTATTATTCATCCAGTCGAAGAAACCTCCAAATCCTTAAGGCCCTGTCACACCTTTCCTAGCAAGCCTTGCGATTGCGGAGAGCAATTCTTGCTACCAAGAGATCCCCGCAAATTGCCCGCACATGACAGTTCCTGGCACGTATCACTCCCGTAGACGCCCGGAGGCGCGCATGCAAATCATTTTCACCCACAGTCATGTTTAGGCCCAGTCACAAAAGTTTTCAGCATGCTAAAAACTTGGCTGCCTGGATGGCTAAATCGGGCGGCTACGGACCTCCGGGTAGAAAAATTGTTCCCCACAAGTCACAAGCAAGGTTTGCCCGGAAAGTTGTTACGGGCCCTTGAGCATGCTCAAGCTTGTTCCGGGTGAGTCGCGGGGATTGCCCCGCAGATGTCCACGCAGAACACCAATAACACTGCCGTAGCGGTAGCAACTCGCAGGCAACTCCCATGCAACTAGCCCGTAAATAGAACGTGAGTAGAACGTAAGTAGCACACGTCCAGCAGGTAAGACGCACGCGAAACTCGCCCAAATCCTTGTCTGCTCGCAGAAAATTACCCTGCGTGCTGGAAAATCCATACACGCAACAAGCCCGCGTAGCTTGCCCGGAAAGGTTTGACAGGGCCTTTGTGAATCAGAAAACAGGACCTGAACTTATACGTCACGGGACTATTCTTCTGGTGTCCTTCAAATGCATCAGGGCAATTCCGCAGTTAGGTGGACATGACATGGATAAAAGAAATGTGCCTCTTTATCTTACTCCTTGATTTAGGTATCAACTAATGCCATGGATGTTCATCAATCATTAAGGTCTTTCAAATTCAGTAGATTTTATTTTTCGTATTTATTGATTTTGCGAGATCTAAAACCATCATCTAAAATGTACATGTGGGACTGGGGATGCTGAAATTTACTTAAATGCAAATTACAGTGGGTTCCTTTGAAATTTTTTCCTCCAAGCTTTGCTAAAGGGTAAAGGATGAATACATTTAAATACTCCAGAAGTCATGTGACATTTTGTCAATTACAAAAGGGTGAAATGACCTGCGGAATTACTCCGGACAAATGTAACGTTACTAACTGTAACGTTACTAACCATGCTTTTGGGGGTCTAGCTAAAAAATCGTCGGTCGAACTGCTAACAAAATTTGCATGAATATTTGTCATGATGCAATAATTGAAATTAATGCAACACTTTGTTTGAAGTAACTTGAGTTTTTGCACACTTTTTGTTACAAGACATTGATTTTTTTGTCATGTCCTTTTTTCGTAACGTTACTAACCAGCCCTTTAAGTTGCCATAGCAATTCTAATATTTCTTGGATTGTATTCATTCTTTTCTGTATCATAAACATGGGGAGGATGAATATCTTTTTGACATAATTTTGACTTGAAATGAATAAATGGTAATTTTGTAGTAAAAACAAATATCTAAATTTGTTCAAATGTAACGTTACTAACCGCGGAATTGCCCATCAGTATTAGGGCAACACATCCCTGGTCAACTGCTGGTAGGGAGTTCACTGTCCCTGGTAAGCTCGCAAGGCAGGGAAAATTCGTCCACTGCATGACGCCAGACGAAGCTCTTGAAGCAAAAACTCAGATCCAGTTTTCTGACTCACAAGAATTTGAAGGTACATCTGACGGCAAGTCTACACTCTCTTTGTTTGACCTAACTTACAGTATGCCTTCACTGAAATTACTCCTTATGGTATAATGATGGGGGGGGGGGATGACTCTTTTGATGATGACGATGCAAAAAGAACATTGGGGAAATAAGGCTACGGTCACAACCCCCAAATCCATAGTGGTCGGCGGCCGGGGGCAAGTTTTTTAGCCAATTTCAGGCCGCCTCCAGCACGCCTATGTCCCACCGATTTCTTAAAAATCTAACAGTGGCCATTGAGAGATGGTCCGGTTGCCCTAGGGTCATCATTCCGTCACTGCTCGGAGAAGATCCCCGATTTCGTCAAGTTTGACTTAAAATCGACCGTTGACGGACGGGAAGACGACAGGGCATCGCTCGGACATCGCTGCTTCTTGATAACATCCGGCTCGACTTCTCCTGCGGCGACTGAGCAGGTTAGGGTCCTACAAATCGGCCGGACGCCATCCTGAGACGTGGCCTTGTATGTGATGTGTCCTGTTTAAGTTATCAAAACGATAATTCAATTCAATTCAATTCATTTATTTTCATTCTTCTTCTTTTTTCTTTTTCAACAAAAACATAACACAAGATAGATCAGGTTTTACATCATAAACAAAGAACATTTGTCTTAATTAATAAATGGTATCAATAAACATAGGAGTGCATACTGGCAAAAAAAAAATAATACAAAGTCATGCTTCAGTTGAAAAAAAAAGGAAGAAAGAATAGAGAGGTCCACTAAAAAGCAAAGCTTGTAGATTGTGAACCACTCATAAAACCCATGAATTACTTATTTACAAACACTTGTGACGAATATAATATACGACAGGACGGGACAAAACAGAAGAAACACAACAACATGACACAACATGCCAGAATAGATGAAAAGTATGGAAGGAAAGAAAGAAAAAAAGAGAGAATGAGAGAATACCTACACGCTGAACAAGGGAAATGGAACAGAGGATGGTAGAGAATGTGCTTCATGGAGTTGGTGCTGCATGCAGCTGAGCAAGGATTGTAATGGCTACTTCTTTACGTAATAATAAATTCAGTGTTTGAATGATTGGTGGGTGGATGATGAACCCTGAGGTTAACAAAAACTATAGCTGTTAATGGAAAAAAAAACATATCAGGGAGGATTTAAAGGAAAGGTAAACCCAAAGAGCAATGTGGATTGAGTGAAAGCAGCAACATTAGTAGAACACATAAATGAAAGTTTGAGGAAAATCGGACAATCGATGCAAAAGTTATGAATTTTTAAAGTTTTGGTGTTGGAACCGCTGGATGAGGAGACTACTAGAGGATATGACGTATGAGTGGACAACAATACAAAGAAAATATAAAGGAAATTCAACAAAAATTCACTTTTCTAGATTATGAAAGAGCAGTGGACCAACCGCTTTCAAAAAGCAGGGGGAATAATTGCTACCCTTAACATATGTCAATATCAAATTGATGGAATTTGTACTTTTCATGAAAAATGGATTTTTGTAGTATTTTCTTTATATTTTCTTGGTATTGTTGTCCACTCATACGTCATAACCTCTAGTAGTCTCCTCATCCAGCGGTTCCAACACCAAAACTTTAAAAATTCATAACATTTGCACCGATTGTCCGATTTTCTTCAAACTTTCACTGATGTGTTCTACTAATGTTGCTGCTTTCACTCAATCCACATTGTTCTTGGGGTTTATCTTCCCTTTAATAACAAAAAAGTTTCAACTTGCGTTTAAAAGAATACAACGATGGGGAATTTTTCATTTCACAGCTCAGTGAGCTCCAAAATCTAGGACCAGTGTATATAAATGTATTCTGAGCCAATAAAGTTCTCAGGAGGGGTAAATTAAACTCATTAGATTGTCTAGTGGGATAATCATGAAAAGACTGGTTCCGTGGGAACATTGAATTAAAAATACTGGGAAGTGCATTTACATTGTAATTAAACATAAACTGACCAAGTTGAAAAAAATACAAATCTTTAATTTTCAAAATCTCAGAGATACATATTGTTTTCGGTTTTGTAGGTAACTCCTGAACCACTCCAAGGCCTTCCCGCGTATTCCATAATGAGACAGTTTATAAAGTAATATTTCATGATTAATTGTATCGAAGGCCTTGGAGAAGTCCAGGAAGATACCAATAAGATGAGAATGATTATCAATAGTGTGCGCAGCGTGGTCAATAAACTTTAAAAGAGCATGAATGGTGCTATGTTTCTGACGGAACCCAAATTGAGAATTTGTAAAAACATTATGCAAATTCAAAAAATTAATTGTTCTTGTAAATATCAATTTTTCCAATATTTTACATAAAAGGTGAAAGCAAAGAAATAGGTCTATAATTACATATATCAGAATCATCTCCTTTTTTAAATAAAGGGAAAACCTTAGCTATTTACATAAAATCAGGAAAAACACCACTTGATAAGGATTTATTGAAAATATATGAAAGTGGGTCAGCAATTGAAGATATAATCCCCTTTAAAATAAAATTACTGATATCGTCATAACCGGCACTTCGCTTGTTATTCATTGCGGTAACAATATCTATTATTTCATATTTTGTTGTTGGAACAAAAAAAAAATAGAACTGGAATTGGATTGACCTAAAAATTCAGAAAAATGTATATTTGACTGCGGTATTTTTTCTGCCAAATTCTCTCCAATCATTGAAAAATAAGAGTTGAAAATATTGACTATATCATTTGGATCTTCAAAAACTTTATTATCATGTCTTATTTTTATAATTTCTGATTTCTTTTTTGATATATTCATAGCCTGCTTCAACACCTTCCATGTATTTTTTATATCATGTTTATATTTTTCTAACTGAATCATATAATATTTTCTCTTTTCCAACCGTATAATCTTCGTTAAAATATTTTCATACGAAGTGTATTTATTTTTTATCTTCTCAGTTTTTTTTTCATTTTGAATTTATAATATAACCTATTTTTCCTATTTATTAAACGAAGAAGAGATTTTGTAATCCATGGTAATTTGGGGGAAGTTTTATAATTAACTGACTTTTCTTTTAATCTGGGAATATATTCATCTAAATGTCTATTAATTATCCCTGAAAAATTCTCAAACGATACATTTATATCATCATTATCATAAACACTAGACCAATCAGCCCTGTCTAGGTTAGCACCAAGACTAGCCAAATTTTCTGGTGTAGCTCTACGTCTGGATGAAAAAGAATGAAACTTATCAACACAATGTTTAAGGTCAAAACATGCTATAATGGGGAAATGATCAGTAATATCAGATAAAATTATAGAAGAATTTAAAATCTGCACGGAATTAGTAAAAATATTATCAAGGAGGGTGGCGGAATGATTTGTAACACGAGTTGGCTTCGAAATTAATGGCAAAAAAGAAGCTGACAAAAACATTTCAAGAAATTCTTGAGATGTATTATCATCATTCTCAATCAAATCAATGTTAACATCACCTATTATGAAAATATTTTTATTAATAAAATGGGGGCTTTTTAATAAGTTTGTTATACAATCCAGAAAATCTTTAGGACTTCATAATATTTTTACTTTGCGGAATGAAAATTTCCACAAACAGGGACTCTAAAATATCATTCATGACATTAAATTCATCACAAACACCATATTTAAATTTTTGAGATAAATATAACGCAACCCCACCACCCGTCCTGTTCACTCTGTTATTAACAATGAAATCATAACCATTTAATGCATACGGCAAATTATCATCAGATGATAACCATGTTTCAGTTAAGCCTATTACTGAAATTTGATATTTATTTTGGTTATCTAATAATATCTGTAATTTATCAAAATGTTTATTAATACTCCTTATATTCAGATGTAACATAGAAAAAGTGCATTGTGAAAAACTCTTTGTAAAATCTTTGAATTGATCAACAGTGACATACTTAGAAGGAGTTTGAGTTAAGTCATGTTCAAAATCAAAAGCATTATATAAATCTTTTGAAGATGCGTTAACATTGTTGGCAATGAATTATCAAAAAAAGCAGACGAATGTAACTTATTACGACTTAATTCCGAAGGGAAGCGTCTAAACAAATCAAAGAGTTCATCGTCATCAAGGGAATCAAATGCTGCATTGAGGTGATTAGCCATAAGGAGAGTCATAAAGTATATGAAGGCATGTCAACTGACGAGTTTGTAAAGGAATGCAATATAATGGCACAAGGGAAGCACTAACAGCCCCGGGTTCACGGATAGTACAGCGAGTAGGCAAATTCACATAGAGATAGATTTCTGGCAACATAAACAAAAACATAAAATACATAAACAGCATAGGAAAAGAACATAGATTACATAAACAATATAGGTAGAAAGCGTACACACAATCAGTCAAAGTCTGCAGGAGAACTTTGACTGGACCAGTACAAAGCATGTAAACGGACATAGAAATAGCTCCCGAATTTGAACAGATTTGCTGTTTGTAGGAAATAGTTATGAATATTGACTAAAAAAATTATTAATTGTCTAAAAAAATTATAATGACTGCAAGCAAGAACTAACATCATTTCGATATTTTGATTATGATTCTGTTTGAAAACTTCCTAACGTGTCACCTGATATTCGATCTTTGTGAGATACAGGAAACAGAAAAGACATATATTATATTCAATTCAATGAAATTCAAATGAAATTTCATTTCCAATAACACATGTTCGTTATCGATACAAATTCAAAGAAAACAAAACGTACAAATCAATAAAGAAAAATATGCACATATTATGGAATTATATTGTTCAAAATGATTGGGTTAACGGAAAAGAGGGACCCATGTAAAAGACAGGCTCGTAGGAATGTGGGCCACTCAAGGTACGAAAACACATACACACGCACACATGTAAAGGTGCATGTGACTTCGTTACCACTATTTATACTCTCTCGTTATTGTACAACAAGTAGGCAGATTTGAACTCAGGTATTTACATTGCTGTTGCTGTTTTGATCTCACTGACTTAAATCAAACGAAGATGATCAACCTTTGCACACAACAGAAGCCCAACAAGATCGTCTGCAAACTGAGATTTACTTCACTTCAGTCGGGAAGACAAGAAGCATTATACTACTACCATACATCCCTCTTTCGTATCATTTCTTCATACTGAGAGAGAGAAAAAAAATCACATCCAATCTGTGGGCCGTGTATGTAGTGTGTATAATCAAGACTGTTTGCGCAATCAATCATTTGATAATAATAGTGACTACGTACCTAACACTACCAAGTATCCTTATCGCTATTCGTCTCAAGATACATCAGGAGATATGACTTTAAGTAGACAGAGTGTTTACATCACAAGCACATACAATGTACTCTGCTGAAGATATTCGCGGCACAACATTTTCGGGGATTGGAGCCGACGGCCTTTTTCGCGGTATGAAATTATCGCTAATTGTCACTGGCATTAAATGCAGATAGTGTTAAAAAAAAAAGAACTTCCGAGAATTTTTGTGAATCTTGACTCTCATGAAATTCGCGAAATTAAGAGGCAGGCGACAATTTCTGGCTTTAAAGTGCCTAGTTATAATGCTAAACACTTAAAATCATTCCCTGTAACATGGTAATTGGTATAGTTTAATGCAAATTCCCTCGTACATATACAATACAGTACGCACAAACATAGTCATATTATAAACTCTTATACACTGAGGTTAAAGACGGCACAGACTCACTATGTTTTGAAATTAATATGCACCTTACTCACTGCTCCAGGCGACAAAATAAAGATGCATGTGTTTTAGAGTTTTATAAACAGTTGCGCAGAGGGATCCTAAACGAAGATCATTGGACCGGTAAACGTGCACCTCTTTTGCAGTTTGTCATCGTGTAAACTTGTACAGCATGTTTCTTGGAGTGTGGTGAGGGATGTTGAAATGTTGATTCTGAATGACATACGATCCTCTCTTTTCCCGTTGGTAACAAGACGCGTAATGATATGCATAGACAGACTTATTTTGCCTACAAAGCACAAAACATCTGCTTATTTGATTATATACATACAGTATAATTCTATTGTTTCTAAGTTATAGGATGAGCATATACATGTACGTGCATCCAAACCCATGTTAGGGACCAGGAATTCATCGCTTTATAATCTTCATTCAATCATTCCTTTAAAAAGTAATATGAACACACAAAAGCGCAAGTAAGAAGAAATAGCCAAAAGGGTCTATATTTTCCGTATATACAATCGGAGTAACAGTAAATCACTATTTGAATTAAGTTTAGTAAAGTTCTTTATAACAAGATGCTTTACAATCAAAACAGCAGATGGTATTCTTGAAGTTGATACCCTCCCCCCCCCCCTCACTGATTTCACTTAAAAACTGGAGATATCCCAGAGCAAAGTGAAGTTAATGGAACCGGCCACCACCCCGCCTTTGCTGACTACATAGCTACACTTCAGCTTATCCATACATTTTGTAAGATGTGTCTGACAATATAGATTAGATCATTGTGGGTGTGTGAAACTTGTAGTCAAGAAGCTACACTTGAGCTTTTTGAGTGCCGCGTCTTGTGTTCAGTGATAATCTATCATGACCCTTATCTGCTTGTTACAGCCTGGTATGGCTAGACTTTGTGCCCAACTGCAGTTGAAACCTGCTCAAGACTATTACAGTTCTTTTGTAAAATGCTCCAGTTAACAGTTGTTTCCTCCCGCGATGCAAAGAAGTTCTTTGAAATACAGTATTGCGCTTCATTCTCTGCCGCGGTCTGACAGTTAATTAAATTTTCCGTCTTCATTGTAATGTGGTCTTTCCTATCGCTTCGAATTGGAATGAGTAATGCTACGGTAAGGTTTTTATGACTTGGTCTTCTGGGAGTCTACTTCAAAGTTCACTGTTTTGTGGCAAGAGAGGCATCCAAGCGCATTTAGCGAGGTGCTGTGCTATATAGGGAGCATCGATCGCTAAAGTGGGTGGTTTTGTATACTCGATATCGGTGATCAAAGAAGACACATCGTGATCATGGCGAATAAAATGGTTGTCAGTATCATCCTCGTGATGATAGGGGCTCTCGTCGCATGCGGCATCGGACTCGGGGTGTACTTTGGAGTCGACTGGACAGAGGAGACTGTCGTGGACGACGACGAACCACCAGTCGATGGTTTGAATCGATTTGACTGTTATCCAGAGCCTGGTGGTTCCCAGGCTGCTTGTGAGAGACGAGAATGTATCTGGCAAGAGACTGATGTCGAGGGCGCCCCTTGGTGTTACTACCCATCCAATTTCGGTTACGTGATGTACGAGGTAAGAACCATTCAGTTGCAGACCATCGTTACAAAAACCCATCTTTCCGAAACTGATATAGGCTAAATATTGCAATATTAGTGCAAATATCACTCTGGTCTTGTGGTTTATCTAAAGGGGAATAAACAACTGAGCATGTATAGGTTAGTTTGACAACATGCCCATCTTCACAGTCTTACCTTTGGAACGGACCAAAAAAAAATAATGTCATGAGATCATAGCTAATCATGTACTGACCTTCTAAAGATAAACAATTAGTACAGCTGATGCTAAACTCTATTCCTAGTTTAAATTCGGAGCGGACTGGAATCCCGGACTGGAATTATTTGTTACCGAGTGTTACACAACAATTGGTTAAAAAAAAGATTTTCATTAAAAAAAAATCAACGAATTACACAAAGTTATAATCTCTATCAAATTTGATGAAGCAGAATTCGATACAGTTAGAATGAGTCCAAAGCACAAACCCCCATGTCGTTCAAAGTTTTGTGGGATATTATTCTTTCTATTTTGTATTGAAATGTTGGACGATGCTTACAGTTACGATGCTTACGATATCATTTCAAAATGTTTCTTTGTATTCACGACGTTAAGTGAGAATGTGGCTGTGTTATTGTGGCTAGTTGGCCCTCAGCAGACTCAGCTAATAATATGATCCAAATATATACTGCAATCCAAACGTAGCTGTTAAATTCTTTGGCGATAATCTATGCGATAGCTGTGCTTGATGGATTCTTTGGTAAATAGAGTTTATGGAAACAACGCCGGAGATAAAATGCAGTTTTTCAGTAATTCTTTGCCGAGATTTTGTAACGGACTTAATATGCTGACCTTTGTACATTGGACATCAAGTAAACAGTGCACCATGAACGTTACGATTTTATGGATGCTAATATTGTGATCCTATAAGGCTGCGTTCACATAGAAGTATTCGGTATTCGGTATTCGGTATTCGGTATTCGGGCACCGAGTACACAATCACCCGCACCGTCAACTCACCATCCCATGCAGTGAGGATTTCTTCCTCCTACATCCCAGCAAATCTTATTAACAATTTGTAAACTGCATCAGAATGTCAGTCTACATGCTTATTTTTGCTAAAGGGCAAATCCAGACCAAAAGTGTCACTATTTCATAAACGAGAGACGGTATACGCTGCAAGAATATCGAACAAGCTCGATTCCCACTTTGCTATACTTTTCGCAGCTATTCGGTACTTTCGAATAGTGCCCTCCTATGTGAACCGGTGTGAGGAAATCCTATCGTTCGATTCAAGCTATTCGCGTGCCCTCGAAAAACGAGCCCGAATACCCGCATAGTATACTTCTATGTGAACGCAGCCTAAGGCTCCTATCTCCGAGTGGCCATCGCGGTATTGAATGCCATGATTTTTTCCCACCAAAGAAAAAGACCATGACCCCATATTTCCACCTATATAGTTTATAACCTGACATAATATATTATGTGATATGGAAGTATTGTTTATAACAGGTAGGTGAACCTCCCTGTGTACACACCTCCTTTTAAGTGATTTATATTCATTCAATTTTATTTAGATAATACCACAAACATCAATTCACCTTGATATTACTGTACAACGCGGCATAATTGCTTTGGTATAAAAGCAGCAGTGGAGATTAACATTTCATGTTATTTTTTCAATATAAAAGTAAAATACTAATAGAACAACAATTACCCCTCCCCCCCCCCCTAAAAAAAGAAGAAGTATTGTTTCTAGAATAAAAAGCCATTCCTAATCCAATTCTCCGTTCCTTCCCTTCCTAACAATAAATATGCCTTTAAGCTATATTTATCCAAATATTGTCATGATATTTGCCTGCAGCAAACAAACAAACAAACAAACAAACAAACAAAACAAAGCAAAACAAAGCAAAAACAATGCCCCCCCTTTTTTTTTTCCTTGTCGGGCGTTATAAATTGGCAGGAGTGAACCGGTAAAAATTACATGGGGATCTATTTTTATTCATTTTTTCATTTTGTTATTCTTTTGCTTGCCATTTCTTTTTTCTTGCTTGTACCCGGCAGTGGCCTGAAAGGTCCATTCGTGACGGACCTGAGTTTCCAACGTTTTTTGATGATGACTTTTTGAGATAATGAGAAACCTTTTATGAAATATGAAAGAGCATAATTCTTAGCACTAAGCAGATGCTAAGAGGAAGAGTAAGAGGAAGTTTATTTGATAAAGATTGGTTTTTTGAAATGACTGAGATATCAAACAAAGTAATCTTAAGGCGTTTTCACATCAGCCCGATAAAAATCCCAGCTCGAGATATTTTTCGCAGAAAATAGTCAGCAAAATAGCGCGCTATTTCGAAACATCGGGCTGATGTGAAAACGCCTATAATGACAGGTGGGACCCATCTTTGTTGTTGAATATCTCAGGGGTTTCAAACCGCTTTGCATCAATTGAACTTTGTATTCCTCTAAGAATAATTCGCTCTTTAACATTTTATAAAGTGGCTTCTAAGAAGCTTGCAAACACTTAGACTGAATGCTCACCTCAACCAATATTATACTATCCCTTTAAAGTCCAGCCCATCACCAGACAGACATCATTCTGTCCTTCATCCCATTCCCCTTCATTCCCAGAACAACAACAAACAAATCAAAACAAACAAACAAACAAACAAACAAACAAACAACATACAAGACAAACATCCGCACCTATAGCCCACACATAACTACCTATCCTTCCCTCCCCAACCATATCCATTACAATTTTACAACCTTGACAAACACACAAACACACATACACACACGCACACACACGCACGCACACACACACACACACACACACACATAGGCACACACAACACACGCATCTGTTTTATCTTGTATAATCATATCTATAAAAGGTACATCCATAAATACAGAAAAATCCCACATTAGACTAATTTGGTGATGGAAAACTCATTTTACAGAGAGAAGCTAGAGTAGCCAGCGGTATTGCTAAATATTGATAATAATAATGAAGATCACCATGTAAATCTCAATCTCAATCATTTCGATTGCTCCCCACATCTCCCGCCAGGATCCCACCCGGACAGAGCTGGGCTGGAGGGTTCGTCTCGCCAGAAGAAGACAGGCACACCGCTACGACGTCCCATCGGACAACATCGAATTAACCGTCGAGATTCAGACGGACAGCAGGCTACACTTTAAGGTATTTATCATAACATACCTTTGTTTGCAATACCGGAGGAGGCCGCAGATTTCATTCAAACTGTCATATCATCATCTTTTCATTATGATAAAAAATGATGATGATGATGATTATAGGAATAATAAACGTAAGCAAATGGGAACTCACCAGAAATGTAAATGATTTATAAGTGAATTTATCAGCGTCCCTACTGAACGAACATTGTCATAGGGCTTTTTATATAGCTCAGTCGGGTAGAGTACCGGGCTAGCATCCGAAGGTCTCGGGTTCGAATCCCGATGGAATCCGACTTTCTTTGCTCAATTTTTGATAATAATAACAAAAATGATAATAATGATAACGATAATCATTATCACCATCATCGTCACCTTTATCCAGAGTGGCTTCTTCAGTGTTGCCACTGCTCTACCAGCGGGCACTGCCATTATCATTATGCTAACGTTGTCATACATTTTATATACACTTGGGTCGAGAGGGCCATGGTGGGGAAAAAAAGAAACTTCTTGTCCAAGGACACAGACACTTGACGAGATTCGAACTTTAGAACCGCGATTAAAAGTAAAGAAACTCTATCTGTTACTCGTTGTAAACTGACAGATTACTGATGCCTTCACGGATCGGTTCGAAGTCCCGTTAGAAGTCGAGATTCCGTCGGAGAGAGCCGCCAACCCCCAATACGAGGTTTCCTACACCAGGAATCCATTCAGTCTGCAGATCACACGAGTCAGTACAGGCACTGTCATGTGAGTTCAGTTTTGTTTGTTTGTTTGTTTGTTTGTTTGTTTGTTTGTTGATGTTAATGACGTTGTTGTTGTTGTTATTGTTGTTGCTGCTGTTATAGACAGTTATACTATGAAGCAGCCTCTGAAATAGAAATTGCAGTAAATCGACTTAAATAAGCACTGAATATCATCATTTTAGTAGTAGCCATACAAAAGAAATCATGTTCGGACACACTCCAGCAGGACCTTGCAACTGACTGAAAATTGCTGACGTAAATCAGTTACGTTTAAAAAAAAAACACCCAACAACAAATCGAAGGAAGAATTCAAGAATTTGAAGAATTACGCACTACCCGCTGTCTTCTATAGGGATGAGAACCAGCGCTGGCTGTCGGATATTGGGCCGAATGCATAAACGCTAGCAATTGCTTGTGCAAGCCTTTTACTCGAATCCGTATGCATAAAAACAAGCAATTGCTTGCAAGCAGAAGCTTTTGCTAGCAAGCACAAGCTATTGCTTGCTGCCCGCAAGCAATTGCTTAGAGACCAAGCATTTGCTGAAAAACGTATGCATAAAACATACCATTTGCTAGTTCTTGCTAGCAATTGCTTACGATTTTCCAAGCTCTGTAAAATGAGCTTGAGCTTTTGCTTAACCGGAACGTTCCCTTTTAAGTATCATTTTCAAATTTATGAAAGAAAGACCACACTTGTGAAGGAGTGGTATAAATCTACAAGAACTTACTCATAAGTAGTGTAATAAACTTTGTCGTTTCAACAACGGGAATGTCCAGTGGTTAGCACGCAAAATGTGATGAAAAACAGGTAGGATGTCTGACTTTGGTGGAGAGCGAGGAGACCTCTCTCCACGTGCGATCTGGTAGATCCGGGCTGCTGTAAGCTGCAGTGATGGGAATCAGCCAGTAATACGTGTGTGTGTATAGATGTGTGTGTATGTGTCTGTGTGTGCATTTCATAGCTCTTCTGCTATGTCAGGAAATGTTTCCACACACACATGCCCTTTCAAATACATGCTGCCACACTCGCCTTTGTTCTTGTGTTCGCACAGGCGTGACATCCCTTTTGTTGAAAACGCAAGCAATTGCTTGTGCGGGACAAGCAAAAGGTATTGGCATAAGCAAAAGATTATGCATATGCAATTACTTGAGCTAGACCTTTTGCTAGACGAGCTTGTGCTTTTGCTTGAAGCAATTGCTTACAAGCAATTGCTTGTTTTATGCATTCGGCCCATTGTGGCTTGTGGATATTGGTCACTCCTGTCCGGGGATCAGGAGGTCGTAAGTTCGAATCCTGCTCGAGTTCGTACGCCCATCATTTCTTTAGTTATGGCTACTACTGAAGCACTGATCAATTCAGTGCTGAATATGTAGGGCCCATGTAGCCAGAAGTTGAGGATCGAAGAGTTCATATGGGTTGGTATAGACGAAACAAACATGCGTTGTAGCCAGGAACTGTTTCCTCAATGACATGATAAACCAGAAATATTTAAAAACTTTTTACGTTCCTTCACGGGCAACCAATAAAAACTCTTTAAAATGGGGGGGGGGGGGGGGATCCTTATAAATGATGTTTGCTAGTAAATCAACCAAACAATAACGAGGGTCCTAAAAGCCTAGTATTTGGCAATGAGAGAAATCAATTGTAAATGCATTCAATGCACAATAGTGAAAATGGCTGCTTCCACATAAAAAGAATGTCAAATCAATTTGAGCGGCCATTCTGGCCACACATGCTCTTTATTTTATTTCAACGTGAATTCCATAGATAGTTACGTCGACCAAACTTCAGTATCATGTCGCTTTGGAAACGAGTGAAGTGCTTTACCAACGGAGAAAAAAGGAGAGGTCATTCGGGAGAATGTGCACATGAGCTAATTACGAACTGACTCATTTTCTAAACTAGATCAAAGTTCTTCACTTCTCCTAGTTGACTGTAGGGGCCTACATAAGAAAATGGCACAATATTCAAATTCACCCTATTTGAATTAAACAAAGTTCACTACAGAGCGTTTTGGTAATTCCTGATTAAAGCTTTCACACGTTTCATTCAACATTCGATGTTATTCCCTTTTACTGTATAGATTTGACACATCGGTTGGTGGAATGACTTTTGAGGAACAGTTTCTTCAGATTTCCACACTCCTTCCGTCTTCTAACCTGTACGGCTTCGGAGAGCACAACCATCGCCGTTTTAAGCTCGACCTTAACTGGAAGACTTGGGCTATATTTACCAGAGATGTAGCCCCTATCGTAAGTTATTCGTACAATGATGGCCTATTGAAATGATAATGACATCTCCACATGGTGAACTCTGAATTGCCAGAGAGATATACTCTTATGCATCATTAGTAATGAGGGACATGAATAAACTTGGATAAAGATTTTTGGATAATTACGAATTTTCTGTCTTCATACTTCACCAACACGTCGAGCGAAGGAAAACACCTCGCAAACCCTTCATACCAACCTGATCATACTAGTAATCTATTTATTTTCGAAATCAGAATTTCTCATTGATTTCTTAGGAACTTATGGCGTGCAAATACGCAAAACGGTCATATTGAATTTGATTTCGTCTAATTCATATTTAACAAAAGAAACCTAGTCATCTAGTGAAATAAATTCTAAGTGATAAGTGAATAATGATTGGCCTATATAAGTGAATATCACTAGCCTAAAATCTCACGTGTTTTGAGGGAAAGATGTTCCCATTCCACTCGGCTGTGTACGTCGTCACACAACATTTGTTTGACAGAGATATTCCATGCCATATCAAAGATATTCATACTTATTTCAGGATCCATGGAACCTTTACGGACACCATCCATTTTACATGTGCGTGGAGGAAGACGGCAATGCCCATGGCGTTTTCCTACTCAACAGTAATGCCATGGGTAAGACATGTTACTTGTTCTTGAGATTATCAAACAGTGTGTATCCTATAGAAATCCTAATCCTACATTATAATCATGTCCTAATCTGTTCCTAATGTCCTACCAACTTTACCTACTATATCCTATTCGTAGCTGATGTATCTGTATCGCATTTCTTTTTATATATAGGCCTACGGGGAAAACGTTTTAATGCGTGAAGACATGGCTACTAAAATAAATCACACATATCTTAATTAGACATATTGAAATATGAAAATACCTCGTCATAACACAAATTGAAATTGTGAATAATTGAACAATAACGTAAGTACAATATGTAACACATTAAGAAAGTTTGAACCCAGCTATAATTACTTTAGGCTTCAATGTCGGCTGATTTCAAATTTTAGATTTTTTTAACTTGAATATAATATAAAGATGCATGGAAATTTATGATATACGTTAGGTACCGCACGTTTCATTTTTTTTAATGGTTTATTGGAAAACAGATTTATTGGAAAATGTTTTCAAAATCTCAATGGACGTTACAAAATGAAACGTCCTTTACAAGGCGTTTGTAAACGTTATTGAACGTTATAAAAATGAAACGTCCGGTACCTTACGTATATGTGTATCATGAATAAGGTCCGATAACGTTTACAAACGCTTTGTAAAGGACGTTTCATTTTGTAACGTCCATTGACGTTTTAAAAATGTTTTCCATAAACCTGTGCTTTGCGGTAAATGCTAAGTCCAAACTTAGACCGTTTATGTACTTTTTAAAAAGTCCTCAAAAAATGTTGAAACGTTCTGAAAAAGTTATGTGTTTGCTGCCGGGTATCAACACATTGTGAACACGGTGTGATTTCTCTTCACACTTTTTAATCCAAGCGTGTGAACATTTTAAACACATTGTTATCATCAATTTATAGTGTGAGACAGCACATTACAATGTGAACTCTCTGTGAAAAACAAACACCACAGCTTGAAACTTTCTTCACACTGCGAGCATTTTCACATATAATAGTCGACTATACACAAACATTGTGAACATACTGTGGGACACTGTATTCTTTGCAGCAGGGATATCTTACAAAACAATATTTATTCTCCTCTAAAAATTTGGCACTTCCCTGAATGATAACAAAGGGATAACAGCCAACATGGCATACAACTCTTTCTCATCATTTAGACATTGTCCTTCAGCCAACACCAGGGCTAACGTATAGGACTATTGGCGGCGTGCTGGACTTCTACGTCTTTCTTGGACCAACACCGGAAAATGTCATCGGACAATACGGGGAGGTATATGACGGTGACGATAGGCCCTATGACCTATAAGATGCTTTAAATGTGAATTAAATACACGTTAAAAACATAGTAAGATCCTAACAAAAATGGTTATCATTATTATAAGTAACTATCACCTTGGTACTGAGAACTACTGGCTATTGATAGGGATAATAATTGTTTTGACGAGGATTACAATGATAATGGCCATGACTGTAATAACAAAAGTAATTACAGCTAATGACCATTGTGGTAAACTCACAGTAATAATGATATTGATGGAAATGTTATTTGCAATTGATGGAAAAAATTACAAAGATATCGACGGCGCAAGAAGAACGTTTTCTTTTTCATCATTTAAAGCTTGTTGTTCGCAATAATATTAAACACATGGTTAGACTCGTTTTTATTGAAACTAGAGCCTTATTGCCTTGACTTAGGCGATTATAATAATGGCATACATGTATAAACACTACAGTGCTGTCAAATACAGTACATTATGCACCCGTGTATATGTGACAAAGACGAATCCTATATACTACATCCAAGCGAAGACTCTATATCCGAACCCTTTTATACCACTACGAAGATCTAAAGGGATGGTGCGAAGATCAAACAATCATTATTTTTTGTTCATGCCTGCAGATTATTGGCCGCCCTGTCATGATTCCATACTGGGCCCTGGGATTCCAGCTGAGCAGGTGGAATTATACCACCCTGGACCGCGTGAAGGAGGTCTGGTCTGAAATGGTTGAGGCTGGTATACCTTATGTAAGTACTGTAACCATCGAAGTGCCGCTATCTTTTTCAATGTGCCACACTACCCTTTTCAGTACAGCACGTAATATGATGAAATATTGCTCATTGCTATTCCAAAACTTTCAAAATCATCAAATGGCAACCCTCCGCACGAAACTTTTCGAATGATTGCTATAAACCATTAAAAAATTGAAAAAAGAACCATGAAGGTGATTTTTCTGAAGTCAGAAATTATTGATATCCTTAACGTCCTTCTGCATATCAGCATGAAAGCGCGGTTTAACGTCCTTCTGCCTATCAGCATAAAAGTGTAGTTTAACGTCATTCTGCATATCAGCGTAAAAGCGTGTTGTACTCTGCAGTGATGCATGCAATTGTGCACCCTTAGGCCCGAATTCACGAAGGTGGAACGATTGAAATCATGGTTTAAACCATGGACAATTTGTATGGAGTGTCACATGGCCTATTTCGTTACGAAATCAGTAATTACGTAACGAAATGACAACATTTCGTCGACGAAATTATCGTTTTATTTTCGTTAACGAAATGAAGATTTCATCAACGAAATGGTCATTTCGTCGACGAAATGACTGATTTCGTAAAGAAATATGCCATACGACTCTTGGCGCTCCATACAAATTGTCCATGGTCTAAACCATGGTTTCAATTGTACCACCTTCGTAAATTCGGGCCTATGAGACTGTTGTGAGTCTGGTTTAAAGTGTCTTTGACGAAATATTTGGACATGCTTAAGACTAATGATCATCACGAGTTGCATGGCACTGCTTGTTTCTTGTTGGGCCTGCAGGACGTTCAATACGGCGACATCGATTACATGGACGGGCAGAAGGACTTCACCTACGACAACGTTACATACTACGGTCTTCCCGGCTTCGTCGACCAGCTGCACGCCCATGGACAAAGATATATCATAATCCTGGTAATAAACTGAGAAGAAATTGCATCATTAGTTGACATAGAAACGATGGAATTGAAGCTTTATAATACTTTTCAATGATGACGATGGTGGAAATGGAGAAACAGAGTGAAAGCAGTCCTAGTGATAGTTTAAATTATAACGTAAGAAATAAATATACTTCACTACCAGAAAGAATTACATAATTTGACGTAGAAACGATGTAATTGTATCCCATTTTCCCCTGGATTCGTGAAGCTTTATAAACTTCCAATGATAACTATGTTGGAAATGCAGAAACAGAACTGAAAGCAGTCCCAGTGATAGTTTGAAGTATAACACAAGCAAGAAATATAATCTACTTCCACAACCAATACGGATATAAACCTTCTTCACTCTTTTTGTGGGTTTAATGTCAGATTAGTATCGCCTTATCGTTTTTATGAAGCGCCACGACTGCCGCAGAAGAGTACAATAGCACTTTACACTCAAAGCACCATCAGACATTCATTATTATGTCTATAGTTTGGTGCTCATCCTTGCCATATTATGTTGATAGGAGCCGCAGTGATCAGAATCGTCATCTTTTTGTTTATTACAGTTAATAACTTATTTTCATCCATCTATTCCATTATTATTTGTCTGATAATTTTCCGAACTGTCCCTTTTTTTCGATCAATCCTATCTTTCTTGTCCATGTTGTCAGTGGCTGCCCTCAGCAAAATAACCATTTGGAATATATAGATCGTTATGAAATAAACTCATTACATTCCTCCTTCTCGATGTCTTTTTTCAGGACCACTGTATCAAGAAGGAAGTTGGTTACCATGCCTACGACAGGGGCCTGAACCCAAACGTCTTTGTCCTAGACCCGGCTGGGGAGAAACCTATAGTGGGCAATGTAGGTTGTTTTGTTGTCATCACTTGCACTATTCGACATCCAGTCACCTCATCAAATGATCGAATTATCAACTCAGTAGCACCCAGTAACTCATGAAGATAATTCATTTTCGCTTTCCTTTTGTGAAATAAAAGCATGCCATTGTGACGTCTTGTCTGACGTAACTCTGTACACTTTCCTTGCAGTCGACCACATTACTAGCTCACATATTTACATAATACATAGTATACAAGTTTGTGAAAATGGCTCGAAAAGTAGGTGTGAGGTGGCAATATCTTAAAGTGAACCTACTGTTGTCAGGTGGGAAAGAGAATTTACCTGCGATGCAGACGCCATAAGACAAAAATGTGACTATGTGAAAGGGCTAGTTACGTGAGAGGTAATTAGTCATAGGTCAAAGATCACAGAACACTGGCAAAATGGCATTTCGGCTGTAACTTCATCTAGAAATGTCGAGTAGTAATAAATTTGATAGTACGTGTAGTGGGAGTAGATATAGATATGCAATTTTTTTCATGAAATTATTTTCGTAATGGGAAGAAGGTCACCGCACTTTTGTCAAAAATGTCACTCTGGAATATCCATCGTTAATAACGTCTCATAAGAGTGACAGAAATAGATCAACAATTGATTATCCAAAATTAAATGGATGGTAAAATAACATGAAAATGTAGATGAAGGGACAAATTCTTATTACAGATATAGTAATTGCCTGGGAAGCGGGTTCCTCTCAGTTGACTGTGGGCACCGATCGAGTTGCTGTAATTAGCCACCAAAACTAATATGTACATGTAGCTGTAACCAGAATGTCATTTTCCGGTCGTCAACTCCACGAGGCATAAGTCCAGTAATAACGTTTTTTTTTTTTTGTTGTTGACTATGCACAACGGCCGGGGGGCAACGGTCGAACTGCTCTTGTTAGCTTCTGAAATTAAACTTAGCAATTCCATGCCTTGACCACTTTATTATCACCTGACATTAGGTGTGGCCAGGGGACAGTGTGTATCCGGACTTCACCAATCCCAATGCGCAGGCGTGGTGGACTGACCTCTGCGCGGAATTTCATGACGTCATCCCATATGACGCACTTTGGATTGTAAGTGCAATGTTGTAATTCATGCATTACCCTCTGGTGCATGTCTTAGAAAGATATTTGCAATGACTTTTACATATGTCTTTTTTTTTCAAGATCATTATTGAAGGAGTTCCGTAACCACTCCCCTCTCTCTTTTTTTTTTCTTCTTCCTATGGCAAATCTTTTAGGGAAAGTAAGTTCAGAAACAAAGAACTGTTTCCATGTATTGATTTGTTTTTGTATTTTCTTTGATATATCAGAAATGAAATGTTTGAAGCTGAATGACCCTATTGGTATTGGGGCTTGCTTATGTCATATTAAGTGGTTCTAGTATATTTTACCGGATTAATCCTTTGTATACTCCGAGTGCTGGTTGGCATAGAAAATCTCATATAGCATTGTAAACACTGACCAAAGTCAATGGCACTGAAAAAGTTAGAGGTACTGTTTACCATTGGGAGCAATGATTAAAAAAAATCAAGTTATCACATTTGATGCATCAAAAAAAAAAATCCTACCATATAAAAATTTTGCAATCAAGCCAAAATATATGGAGATATCACTATTTTCTCACTAAACCATAACTGCAGACGGTTCAGTCTAGAAATAATTTTATTAGATTAAAGCAAGATATTATTCAGAGGGATGAAGGTTCAGGTGTAAGTTTCTTCAATTTGTCTCCCTCTACAAATGAAACTTGTTAAGATCGCAACTGCTGATCTGTAACCAGGGACAGCCTGGTGGTAGTGTCGCTGCCCGGAAAGCAGTAGATGACAGGTTCGAGTCCCACTGGTTCCTTTTGTTTTTCAGACGTGTTTGTTAATTTACAGATCAGCAGTTGCGATCTTAATAAATTTCATTTGTAGAGGGAGACAAATTGAAGAAATTCACACCTGAATAATTTTATTATAACTATTGTTCAGATTTTATATATTTAACTATACTTAACATTGATTATACTGATGAACTTTTTTACACTGGTTGTTTATATCACTAACTCACATTTTAAAACTATTTTGAAGCACTACAGTTTTTGTTTCATCTGCAAATGGTAAAACAATGCCTTTAATGACAGGACACGCGAAATAGAGTCATGCTGAATGCCTGATTATGGTTTACTTTAAAGGACATGAACGAGCCATCGAATTTTATTCCGGGATCTATTGATGGGTGCCGAGAAAACCAGTGGAACTATCCGCCTTACATGCCGAGTAAGTGAACTTTTCATTAGACTTCTCTGTCTTGCGATCACGAAAGTTAGAATACATATCTTTAAATCGCATGAAGTGTGTACATTACTGTATACTTATAAGGTAGCAATGAATGTAAAGTGTAATAACTGTTTGGTAAAAAGACTGTGCTTCAATAATTGTGCTTAAGAGTAGGTTCATCAAACTACGCGTCACAATAAGTCACCAATAAGATACAAAGTATATTCTATCTTTGATCAAATGCCAAATACAGCTACAGACATGCGGTCAGTGCTGTTGGCTGTTATCAATGGCAATGCTTCGAGAATTACGTTATATATACATATCATAATCAGAAACAATTTGGACATCTTTATAAAAGCAGGGGAAATGAAGCAAGTTCTATACATTTCTATTTTTTAGGGGGATGGTGAGTACATTTTCCTTGTTTCGATTTGAACATAAACATTGATGTTAATAATAAGTGTAAGAGTACCGAGTCACATTGGGGGACATGTAGGGCTAAATATAAAAAAAGACTCGGTCTCCTGTACGACATGATTGGCTGTATGTAGAGGGAGTAATGTTCTCACAGTATTATATACATAACAAAGAATTTGATGAACAAAGATATTCATGAATCTAATGAAGCACTTAATCTTGTTGCTACCTTTATTCAGACGTATTGATAGATGAGGGGCAGATTTTTACCAAGACATTGTGTATGGATGCCCAGCACTACGGGGGTGCACATTACGACCAACACAGTCTATACGGCCACACCATGAGCGAGATGACCTTCCAGTAAGTATACTAGTTACTACTTTGGACCCTGGACCGAGTTATCAAACCAAATATTTGCCAATTTCTCAAGTGTACACAACAAAATGCAGTATCTAAATTTATTTTCTGCATTAAAGGAAAAAAAAGGAGAAATCACTGCTTATTATCTGCTATACTTTTCCGTTTCTATCTTTTTCGTTGCTATCCTCAAAACTTGATATACACTGAATTAATCACTTCCAAGGAATGTGGAAATGATGATAATCCTGACAGGAACTTTCAAAGTGATTTCCATCCTGAAGGACTTGGGGTTTCTGTGCTCTCAAAATATACATGTCAATACTTCTTCCTGTTGGGCAGAAAAGAAGAAAATCGTAGTTTAGATAGACGTCAAAGTAACCGATAAATTTCAAATAGCCTGTACTGCCTATAATGAATATCATAAATGATTTCTGTCAAATCTTGAAAATTCTTCTTTATGTGTATTGCCAATGTATAGGACACTGAAGACAGTCTTTCCGGACAAACGTAGCATGGCCTTGACCAGGTCCTCATTCGCAGGCACGGGCAAGTACGCACAGCACTGGCTGGGAGACAATCAGAGCTTCTGGGAGCAAATCTGGTGGAGCATTGTGGGTAATTCAAACTTCATTATCGTCTGCGTCGCTTATGCAGTCTACGTGTCTTAATATACACGATGCTAGTGTGTCTTGAGTGGTTTTATTTCGCAAGCATAAATAAAACATCTGACGCTCCCCTCGCCTCCCTCTTTAGACCCATCCCTGTAGGCCTGGATGTTCCATGAAAATAATTGAACTATATCACGGGAACTTAGGCAATTTCAAAATACAGTTTTAAATATGATTCGGAAGATAAATGTTGTGATTATGATGTTAGCATGGCTCTTTTGTAGAATTAAAGATGCATTTAAAGGTTCTCTCATTGTGACTTGCATGAATGGCAGTCTTATATCATTTGATTTTGATTCTAATCAACTGTATAATCTTTCTCTTTCAGGCATGTTTGAATTCAACATGTTTGGCTTTCCATACGTAAGTTTTGATTGATTTTGTTCTCTATGATATGAAATAATAATCATCTAATTTCTTCTCTCGTGACAAAATTCTCATGACTTGATTTCATTCCTCATTTTTATTTTCTTTAGTGTGAACACTACACAGCCACACCCCAACAGACAGACACACGCATGCATACACAGCTACACACACATACTTACCTGTAAATCGTTAACACGTGCAATTATATTCCTTTGCTGTTACCCTATTAAGGTAGAAATTACTGCTGTTTTTTGTTGATTTTATTTGAGCTTTGGAACTGTTAGGAATTATAGTGATGTAAACGTCATGGCTGAAATATAACTTCATTATAATTATCATGTAATGAAAGCATTCAACAGAGTATTGGGTTAGTTTTGCTGACCATGCTGACGGTGTTACGAAGTAAAGAGAACCTAACGCGTGGTTAGTATTGAATGTTTCATCATTAAATCGTTTCCATTTACAAACAGATTGGAGCTGATATATGTGGATTCTGGTTCAACACGACCGAGGAGATGTGCTGGCGATGGATGCAGGTCGGGGCATTCTATCCGTATGCTCGAAATCACAACGGAGACGGTATGATTGTAAGTATAAATCTGGATCAGCACGTCATCTGCCTCTAGTGTTACTATTTCATTTCATTTTAATTTCAATTTATTTTCATATTCCTCACATATATCACAGTAAAGTACATAAATGCGAAAATTATACAAAGCATAGATTAGATGAAATTTCACCGGAATGTACAAAAGTTTGTTTTGGTATGAACACAAGGTCTGTATACATGCGAATTGAACTGTGGTCATGATGCGAAAAATATGATGGGGCCTGCGGAAAAAGCATTAGCATGTACAGCCGCAGGTCCCGTTATAAATCAGTTTAGGGGAAGTTTAAGATACAGATGTTTAAAAGACCACACTACATCTGGGGGAACCGATTAAAACAAACAAATAAAAAATCCGATCAAATAAGTGTTACTAAATAGAATACAGAAATACTATTCAATCGTAAGGACGATTTTCTTTGTACAACTATAGTGCGATCGTTCGACCCCAGCTGTAATACTTTTCTAATGTTCGTATTTTGGCCCTCATGGTATTTAATGAATGGACACTCATTGCTCACTGTCGGTGTAATATTTAGTGTGACTGGGTCTTTATGTTTTGGTGTTTCTTGCCGGCCTCCCTTGACAAACTTCTGTCGAAAGTGGAAAATGCATTTATATTTCAACTCCAGCCTGAAGGAGCCCCCATTTGGTATCTATCATATCGAGGCAAATACACATCAAAGGAAGCTGACACCAAATAATGAGGTCTCAAATTGAATACTGAGTTTCTTTGTTGGTTATTTTCATTTCCAATTTACAAATAGTCTAAGGTAGTGGGTATACACTAAACAGTTGTTTTTGTTCGTGTTCATTCTTAGTTACACGTTATGATAATAACCTGTATCAGTAACAGTGTCTCAACTAGGAATATGAATTCATCTAGTTCCAGAGTCTATTAGAAACATTACTCCTTTGAAGGAAGAAAGAATAACATAAATGCAGTGCAATTTGGTATTTTAATCTGTCACACATGTGTTCTGTTTTGGGTGGTTTTTTTTAAAGCCTCAACATCCTACAGCTTTCAGCGTGGAAATGGCCGATATGTCACGAGACATATTATTGCATCGGTATAGACTTCTACCTTTTCTTTACACGCTGTTCTACGAAGCACATGCAAGCAGTGCCACAGTCGTCAGACCACTGCTGAATGAGTAAGTTCTTAGTAAAGTCTCCTTTGGGAAGATTGTGTTTTTTAGGTAGGTGAGTCTCTTCTCCCTAGAATTATAGGGGGAGGGTGCTGGTGTCTAAAACAAGTTTCCTAGCGCGATTCCTGGGCGGGAGCCTCTTTTGACGGGATGTTTTACCAACGACATCTTCGTGACCCTCGAATGATACGGTAAATATTGGTAGCTGGTATTCAAAACTGGGTATCGGGACAGTTAGAGCTCTTGGGAAGAGTAGTGGCAAAACTGTGTAGAGGTTGCTTAGGTTTCATAGGCCCATACCATTTTCGGAATACAGATTATCACATCATCTTACAATAAATGTTTAGTACTTTATGGACTTGTTTTGTTTACAAATACACTCCGGTATATTCCAGCCAAAAACATACAAATAATCTACCGGCAAAGTCTCGGAGACAATTTTCTTTTCATTCACAATTCTATTTACGTTAGGACAGATTTCCCTTTTTTTCTTCGTTGCGAAAATTTAATGAATTTGTGACAAAATCTTTGGTGCGTTAATGTCATTCACATTTTATTATTGACTTTTTAGTAGTATCTCTTTGCAATGTTTCTTTCACTCAAAACATAATATAATGTATACATTGATTTCTGCTAGATTTTTTAATGAAATTAGTGCATTCATCATGAAAACCTTACAAAAAGATTACAACATGTCGTTAAGAAATTACTTTGATGGAAAAATAATGAAACATTTGACGATTTAGCATTAACAATAGTTATTTGTTTTCCTTATACAGACTTCACTATTCGTATCTTTCCTTGAATAAAAAGATGAATTTTGTTCAATATTATAGTTCATTTACTTTGCAGGAAACAACAAACAAACAAACAAACAAACAAACAAGTGGAGTGAAACAAGTAAACGAGAATATCACTTGTAATGTAAATGTTTCCCATATCGCCAAACCATTGTGTCTGTATACATATAGCTACGTAATCGTGAAGTATATACAGTGTGCATTATGCATAGTAACGTCCTCTTCTTTTTCCTTCACCATACCCAGGTTTACAATGGATAAAAACACTTATGATATCGACCGCCAGTTTCTATGGGGACCGTGTTTTATGATTTCTCCTGTTCTGGAGGAAGTAAGATGTTTATACTATATTTGTAGATGAAGGGTAAATGGAAGTATATTCTAACACCATATAGATTACATTATCCTTTTGCATGTGTTTTGAACGTCTCTGCATATATCAGTTTTTCGATGCAAATATGAAATGGTGTGATTGTGAAATACTATGTTGATGTTAAATGAAAGAAAGATGTTATTGTTGTTATGAGTGCATGTTCTTACGAAGTATCTATTTTAGTTCCCATAGTGTTTGTACATAGCACAGTCAATTCAAGTAGTAAGGAAAGGGTTAATGGGTTTATGCATTTCGATACAGAACAAAATCAAAGAGCTTTCCGTATTATATATATATATATATATATATATATATATATATATACTAAGTGAAGTACACCTGTTAACTTGAAGTCGCTAGTCTAGCTGAGCTTACAGTTCATGTCAAACTCTCACTTAATTTCAATGAATATCGAAACGTTTTGAAATAGATAAGCTCCAAAAATGTCAACTTGAATAGTTCCGGAAAAGTTCGAAAAGATAGAAAAGTTTATACCCCTATTTCCAGGTTGAATGTGATGATAAACATTTGTATCTTTGATCATTAAAGGGCGAAACTACAGTGGAGGTGTACTTTCCCGACGCACGTTGGTACGACTATTACACCGTAAGTACAGGTTAGAACTAGCATTTATATAATACGTTTGCTTCACTTAAATCACTTTTTCTCTAAATCATCTTTGTTTTTGTGGTTTTGATATGTCTTTCAAATTGCCCCTTAAACAGCCTAAATTACATTGGCAACATTGTGAACATTTCAGACATTATTGTTGATAATTGTTGATAATTGTAGTTATACAAAATACTACTATTAGACTAATAATATTGATAACTGGCATAATTCAAACTGAGTGCAAAATATTGATTGATAAAAACGACGATAAAATTTCTTTTGTTAACCGTTATCAGTTATCGTCACTGGTTATGATTGTGATCACCAATATCTTTTGACAAGCGAACATCGCACACATCTATCTCAGTTATGACCTTTACCTTTTGCTATAAAGGAGCATTAAACGTTATACAGTGACCATGTTGACCTAGTGGAACTGTTTATTTCATTTGCTTTTGACACTTAACATGCAACTTCTTGTACATTGTTGTACCATTTATAAAGCCAATCTTAACATACCATAAGAAATGTACATATTTATAAAATTAATTTTTGGACTAAGAGATCGCTGGTACCCCATTTGAAATGATATAGGCCTATTTGGATTTTATGACAGGGCCAAGAAATGGTAGAGGAAAGGGGTGAATTATCAATCCTCCTAGCTCCAATGGAGGTCATTAACCTTCACGTACGAGGAGGCTACATCATTCCCACACAACATCCAGCCAACACTACGGTTTACAGGTGAGCAGACTTGAGGTCTCGCTAAGATTAAAGATGATTGATGAAAGATTCACATCGAAAAATGCGGTCACGAATATTGCCAACGATTAAAGCCTTTATTGACTGATCTTTAATCTTGGATAGGAAGAAAATATCCTGAGGAGTATGAACTTGTGGTTGCCTTTACAGGTTTTTTACACTGGGAAGGAAAGCACGAATCATTGAGAACGGGACATTTTTTGTGACAGACATTCTTCGGAAGATGTTGGGTTTATAATCAAATATCGGTACCCTGGAGTAATATGATATAGTGGTTCTGGTAAGGTTGAGCAAGCCTGAGTACAGATGTGGATTTTACATGTAATAATGTTGTCATGATTAGTGTTAATTTGGCTGTTCAGACTCTTGCTAATATATCTAAGCATGTGGGTTTCTGTTTTGATAACTGCACACATAGCAAACGGGCATCAACCATGTCGTCTTCAGAACCATTTTCTTCGTTAATCATTATGAACTAAGTTTGCAAGGCATCCCCTTCCTTTCATGTCATCTGATGGACAAGTGTCTTAAGAAACGTACGCACAACTGGCTAAAAGATAAGAGTCAGACTCAATGTGTACACGCGAACCCACGTATTACAATAGTAGGAACTCACACGTATAGTAGTAAGTCATAAGAAGGTACTATGTGAGCTCGCCTCAGTACAGCACCTTAATTCTAATGGACAGATTATGGATATCGGAACATTTAGAAGACTGGGGCATTCAGAGATACTGACAAACATTTGGCTTTGTGCACATACAGCAATTAATTCATAGTAAATCATTTAAATAATTGACTCGTTCTAGTTTACTGATTAAGTTCATCAGACAGATAATGTTGCGATGAAATCAATAAACCATCTGTCACCTGTTCCACTAGCCGTCTCAATCCTCTGGGTCTGATCGTAGCCCTCGATGACAACAACGAGGCGAATGGAACCCTGTTCTGGGATGATGGAGAGAAGAGAGGTGAGTGTTGGTTCCAGAACATTCCCTCTGAGAGGTGAGTGTTGGTTCTAGAACATTCCCTCTGAGAGGTGAGTGTTGGTTCCAGAACATTCCCCTCTGAGAGGTGAGTGTTGGTTCTAGAACATTCCCCTCTGAGAGGTGAGTGTTGGTTCTAGAACATTCCCCTCTGAGAGGTGAGTGTTGGTTCGAAAACATCCTCTGAGACTCCGAGGTGAGTGTCGGTTCTAGAACACTCCCCTCTGAGAGGTGAGTGTTGGTAACAGAACATTCTCCTCTAAGAGGTGAGTGTTGGTTCTAGACCACACAACTCTGGAGAAAACGACAGTTTTCGATTGTGTGCACTATTACTAATTAGTTTGTACTGCTGCCACTTAACCCCTTGTAGCAGTATTTCAATAACCCCACCAAAAGTATAATAGCAGTCGACACATAGCCCAAAGTTTGGCAAGATCTGCACGGTCTTGCCTGTTTTTACTTTAATACTCACTCATTGAATTACCAATTTTGAAATGGTAATAATAATGAATATTCTATAGGCAAAAATGCAAGCGTATACTGCATTACAACACAACTTCGACAGAACAACATGCGATTGAATATCAACATGATCATTTTATATAACGCCGTCTTTTCCTGTGTCTCACTAAGATTTATTCATTATTTGTTTTCTTTTTACCCTGAACAGATTCTTATGAGAATGGAGAATACAGTCTCTTGACTTTTACAGCCGCCGAGGTACTATATCATTGTTTTTTTATCACATATATCAATAACCCATCTTCATAGCGAAAAATAGAAACGTATGTTATTAGTTCAAGTAATGTCCTCCTCCGTTCGTCTTGATTGCTGAAATCACGAAAATACAGTCTGAACATGTCTACAGTAATACTGTGGCTACTAATATTGTAAGGTTACAAGCTAATGCGCTCCTGCTGATATTCACGAATATATACATATTATGTATATATATATATATATATATGTGTGTGTGTGTGTGTGTGTGTGTGTGTGTGTATGGATGATAAACAAAACAAAACATCTAAGACACACGATCGGAGTTCTTTACTATGACAAGATGGTCGCCCAAATGCTCTACTATGTCCATGCATTGTTAAGGCTCTGAGAATAATTGCAAACAGAAAAAGGATTAAAAACTTGGTGGTCGTTATACACATGATACACAGATAACAAAGAATTTTGCAATATGCCTTGCGTAATGGATAGAGAGAGAGAGAGAGAGAGAGAGAGAGAGAGAAAGTCGTGCTGGGGAGCCAGGAAGAAGGAATAAAGAGAAAACAAGCTGGCAATCACAACATTTGTACTCTTTTAAAGTTCTACATTGTTTTAGCAAAATGATATTTGTGAAAAATGAGAAAAAAAGAAAAGACAAGTGAGATAAAATAAAAGGGAACAAGAGAAAATGATATCTAAACATTGTGGATTATTATGGAGGGAGAAGGCAGTAAGAGAGAAGAAGAGATAGGGATAAATGGATATATATATATATATATATATATATGTATATATTATATATATATATATATATATATTATATATATGTTGATAAGATAGTCCACGTGTTGGCAAGATAAAAAGATAAGTAACAAAGCTGCAACAAAGTTCATGCTGTATTCACCAACGGTTTATTTCTTGTGTGAAGAAATAAACCGTTGGTGAATACAGCATGAACTTTGTTGCAGCTTTGTTACTTATATTATATATATATATATATATATATATATATATATATAAAGAGGGGGAGAGAGAGAGAGGGAGAAGACTCGAAATGTTAAAGAAAGCAAAGGAGTTAGACAGAAATTGCTGGAAACGAGAGATCTTATTCTAAACCATTGTTGCATGTAGTAGTAAAATACTGCAAATCATTTTATCACATTTATGCATGATACCAGTATTGAATAAATGACTCTACATCAAGACCACAAAAATCTGTCTATATCGAAGACAATTACTCATCTATTCAGACATGTCAGGGCAATCATTTTAGGTAACGCAGAGATTGCTTAAAGGTAATGATTTATGGAGATTTAAAATGTATTCATTACTTACTCGGGATCTTTTTCTACTCTGTTACCCATGTTGTCACTCATAACAAGTGCAATTTCTGTGATGTCTTTTTCTCTTCAATTCACCCTTTACTTGTCTGTGCAGTTTTTATTCTGTTTCATTATGATTGTTTATGCTTACAGTAATAAAAATCGCTGAGACAAGTAAGAGTTGTGAAGAGAAAAAAAAAGCCTACACAAAATAGTATTATTCATTGGTAGAATCATTCTTTCATTTCTTAATCTATTTATTTATTCATTTAGATGTATACTTCTACTCTGTAGAAGCATGGGGCATAACATAATAATGTATATTTGCTATACTACTGGCGATATGCACGGCAAGCCAAGTCATGTTTTTATCTTGATGTTGTTTTTAACACAATTTTACATTCACTTAAAGGGAGTTCTCTCGGCGACAATCGAATTGGCTGGTTTCATAGACCCAAACAACCTGTATTTCGACAATGTCAGTATCTACGGAACGAGCTTTGTGAACGGAACTGACATAGAGATAACAAGTGGGACCGATGTGATCGATACTTTCGATTTCGACTATAACGAGAACACCAAGGTAGGTTTATTCGCTATAAGTAATTATCCATGTACATATTTTGTGCAATGTTTTGTGATTTGTATTTTTCCAAATGAATTGACAAATGCGGGTTTCGTTTTCTTGCATGTATTACTTCTTGATGGAAAAAAAAATTATTTGAATTGAATTGAATAGATTCAAATTAAACTGAATTAAATTGAATTACATATAAGGGAATACCATCAAAATCAGTCCCAGTTTGCAACTGATATCATGTGTTTTGAAAGTATATCGTCCATTATATTTATAAGGTTTTTCATTAATAGTAGTCTTAATAGTGAGAGTTTCTAAAGTAATTACTAAATGAGGAAAATTATGATGAGATTTCTCTTGGAGTTTATTTTTTTCGCGTAAACCTTGCCCTCTACTGTCTAGTAAATAAGAGAATAATCAGAGCCTTTATGTGACCTTTATATGCGCACTGTCTTTCAGTCTATCTCTCTATGTTCTGCCACGTACATAGACAAACACAAAGCCTGTGTGACTTACAGATGTTCATTTCTATGTTCTTCTTTCTTATTTATGTCTTTCAGGTTTTGAACATATCCGGATTTGCGCTTGACATGATGACACCTTTTACCATAAAGTGGGTTTAGAAACAGCATGATAAACGACAATTACACTTTACACACATACACACAGACACACGCTCACACCACCACCACCAACAACAACAACGCCATCAACACTATCAACGCTACCACCGCCATCAACCGCCATAATGCAGGCAATCTTTAGGGATCGGCGGAGGACACTTTCTCGTGATCCATTAAGTCAAATACCCCAGGTTACCAACGTGATCAAGGGACTGACGGAAGCCTTCAACGTCAACGTTCAATCCGGTTTTTCTCGAGGTTTATAGTTAATGAAGTCTGCTAGCAGCGCCCGTTGCATATTCTTCACTTTGCAAAGACTTCATCATTGAAGCGTCATTGTCTAACAGTGATTACTCTATTACTTCTAAAACTTCGAGCAATCTGAGCAACGAATTTATCTTGTAATGACGAATTGAAAGCTTGATGAAATCTCCAAGAATACAGGTGTATTGTGAGAATCTCTTGCGATAACTTCTTGAAATATCCGATCTAGAGGTTATATTGTTTACAGGGTTACTTCGAATACATGTGTATATCATGTGGATTCATTGTATGCATTCATTCAGTAATTGTGTATAGTTGGTGTGGTGAAGTTAGTCTGATGATTTTACTTATTCTCTTGCAATATTTTTAAAGTGCGACTTCGAAGACTTTATGCGAAGAACGCATTCTCGTAAATTGACTCAACAGGAAGTTTTCCATTTTCCATCTTCTCAGATGGAAAATGAACAATTAGTGTGCAGATAAATATTGCGTCTTGTACCTATACTACAGTCAGGGCTCAGCATTAGCAATATGGCTCGATGGCCCACCGGGCCACATAAGATTGGTATTGGGCCACCAAATTTACATTTTTGTGGACAGATTGGGCAACTAAGAAAAAAAAAATAGAATGGTAATTTTGCTTTTCATAATATTTGTGGCCAGTACATATCTTTTTCCTAACATCAGACTTTCAGATTTAAAGATGGCAAAATAAACTGTAGAGCCCTGCTATAGTGATAAGTCCATCGATACTCACATTCTGTTTTTACTATTGTGTATATTTTGTTTATATAAATGAGAATGTGAAATAAAGCTCACATTACATCATTCATGGTTTCAAGATATTATCATAAATAATTATTGTTCTATTGAATCTCATACAAGTGACAAGATTGTCCATCAACTCTAACTTTGTTGCTTCGGAGGGTCTGATATAAGGATCAACGTCAATTTCACTTGGGCTTTCGAATGGAAATAGACTAACTCATAGCTGCATTGAATTGATGCCCATATTAAGGCACATCGCATCTTTACTTTTTTCTCTCTGGCAAAATATCATTGTGTCAAATAAATAGGTATTCTAGGCATTCTTTTCCGGTCAGCATTATTTCACAGGTATCATTGTGATATGAATTCACATCATGAGAGTACAAGGACACTGTTAAACCTTCGATTTCTTTGTGTATCAGTAAGGTGGGTGTTTTTTTTTTTAAAGAATATTTGAAATAAAGATATACCAATGGCTTGTCCGTTGGAATTTTGTTTCAGTCTTACTCAGTAAGAAGTTTGATTATGTGTGTGGTAGAGTTAATAATCTAATTATAGGTTATTAGAAATGTCCTGTGAACTAATGGAGCAGCAGCATTCTTTAAGCAACACGCAATCACAGATGAAACTTGTATCTAATATTGTTTTACTTTAGTTTTATCAGTTCAGAAAGTATCCCATGTTAAATGCGCATTCTACCCGTACACAACACAAAGATAAAACTATAAAGTACAAAAAGAGGTATGCTTCATAGACATTGTAGAATAAAGTGCGACGTGTCTTTCAATGAGAAGTCAGCGACTATACAAAGAAATACATGTCTATGCTGTAAGTGAACAACATCATGATGCACACAAAAATGGTTACATTATATTGTTCGTCAAGTCTATTCCTGGATTTTGATGGTAATGAACACTTAAGTTATGATTCTCCCACTATCAAAAAGAATAGCAACAACTATTGCACTACTATCAAACTACTACTACTATAGGCCTATTACTACTACTGAAAGCAATGCCCTCATTGTTTTCAGTAGTAGTTTCGTTTTCAACAAACAACAACACAGGATAGCCATGGAAAATTCATCCTACCCCAAACATTGTCAAAAATCGATTTTGAGGTGAATAGGAAGACAAATTCGAATCCAAGATCACTTACGTGAGAACACTCTTTTTCATTCTCCACAACTACACTGTCCTCGATGATAATATAGTTTTTTGATACAAAATACCCGTTATATATATACATTAAAAAATATATATATATATATAGAGAGAAGGGGTCCCGAAGGGGTCCTGATGAAGGTCCTAAAGAGACCGAAAGCTCAGCAATAAACACGCACGTTGATCACTAGATATAATCATAATTACAAATAGATAGGCATCATAGAAAAGTCCCACATAGATCAGTAGTTTATAATCCTACGTGTATATAGTCAAGGTTTCAAGATAAACGATTATCGTGACTATAGGGGCCTACTAACAGTCAATCCACTCCAAGCGAAACTACGCCTAGCTTGTTGAATAATTACACTGTATTAAAGCCGCTAGTAGAGTATACCGAGACACACATTCAAGAAGATAAACACACACAAACAACCCTTTACCCGACACCACTTTGCGATACTAACATTAATTACAGTATAATGTACGCGAAGACCGATTATCATTGTGGATTGAACGCTTCTGATGCGATCAATATAAAGGGCACATCATATCATGTCATCTTGTGTCAATAAAATGCTAAGCAGACGACACCAAGATCTTTGTCCTGTACAAAAGTCAAGATATCGGAAGATGATAAGTTGCCATTGCACATTTTCAGAACTCGAACAGAAAATAATATATACTCTTAACTTCCGTCATATTGCTATCAACCATTTCTACGTATTAACACACCATATCAAAAGAATTTAGGACTTAGATTAACAATGGAGTGGACAACGACGAACAAGATCATTCTCACAGTGGTTACTGCGGCCGTAGTTCTGGCCATTGGTCTTGGAGTCGGACTCTCTGGTCTGAACGTATCCACTGATTATGATTTCGATGTCGTTCCCTTGGATGCTGATCGATACGACTGCCTGCCCGACGGTCCCGACCCATTCGACGCCGGCGAGGCTGAGTCGATGTGTCTCCAAAGAGGTTGTAAATGGCGGGAAACAGAGACTCCAGAGGTCCCTTGGTGCTACTATCCATCCGACTACGGCTACCAGATGGTACGCAAACCGTTTTTTTTTTTCGTTAATCTTTATTCAGGTTCTGAGTGGGAATAATATTGTGGTTCAATGAGTGTGAGGTAGGTCACTTTACCACTTTAATGTTAGGTCATGGAGATAATTTGTTTAAAGAATTACCGTCTATCTCTTTTGGTTGTTGTTTTTTTTTGACATTATCTCGATTCCAGGATTTAGTTTCTTCATCTCAAAAATGAAAAACTAAGAAAAGATACGAACCGTTAACATTGGCTGGACGATCGAGCCGATCGCATAGAAGTGTTTTGCAGCTATAAGTCGCAAACACAAATTGGCTAACTATATTGTACACTCGAGGATCATTTAAAAAAAAAAAAAAACCAAGCCATAAGGAGCATGTTTAAAGATAAAATTGGTTTCAACTGTAACAGGACAGAAATAAGGTTTTTGGAAAAATGGATATATTCTAGAAGGGATAATTTGTAGCTTGGTTACACAAAAGTTACTTACACAAATGTCTCATAAAGTCCATAACGTACATAGAGCAATAAGTAATATATCTAGTAAAGATAAACAATGAAATGCGTGTATTAGTATCTGTCATTTAAGTCAACCGGACAAGATTGTTTGAAGTACAAAGAGACGTTCGCCTATAGACATGGATAGTTCAAGTGAGACTAATTTCAGGGAGTGTCTCTCAAAATGCATGTGGACTTCGAGCACCTTAAATGAAAATAAGGAGGCATCTCCATTTGGCTTGTTTGGAACGTATGTTAAATATTAATATATTGCATCCATTAAGACGCGATTTGTTAGCATTCTGTGTTCTAACACTCGACACTCTCTCTCGCACCTATGGAGAAGAAGAAGGAGGGGAGGAAATGGAAAGAGAAGGAAAAAAGGAACTGAAAAAAGGAAGAGGAGGAAAAAGAATATTATAGATATCTTAACAATCAGAGGGAAAAGACCAAAACTAAAACAAAATGAAAGCAAATCGAGGAAAGTGGCATGTTGATACCGAGTGACGATTTTTTCCTTGTGCCTGTACACTGAATCTTTAGATGGGTTACGTATGGTTTCACATGGAAGCTGCACAACGCTGTTCTCGATGCACAGGGGTGTCGTGTGTCAAAAATGATAGATAATATTGCCATAATCATTACCAAGATAATATTATGAAAAGCTGTAATAACTAGCATGATACAAGAAGCATAACAATCATCAAGCAACTGGACAAATGGGCCAATACCAACTTTGGTAACAACTATTTTATTGAACTTTTAGGGCAAGTTCTCACATTCCGGGACGCTGAGAGATATCACCATGTTGACCTCAATAATACATTTTTCATTAATGCCCTTCTCAAAGAAAAATTAATATCATACCATAGGCCAACTTCCTTCCTACAAAATAGGTGGGGGACCCTACGGAATCAGAAGAAGGAATATCCGTTCTTCTTGAACGGCTTGACACGCCGGAACGGTACGGCGGGGCGGCTCAAACCTTACGGTTCGTGGTGCAATTCATGGAGAACACCATTCGCTTTAAGGTAAGTAGCAGATGAAAACAAAAATGTATGCAGCTGGCAAACTAATTAAATATTAACCAACATTTCCTATGCCGTTTCAAAAGGACTGTTGATTTCCCCTTTATGTCTGCTGCGGGTGTTGCAATTTACTGACATCAAGTGTCTTTCACACCGGGCCTGTGTAGAATTACGTATAGACCGAGTAAAAGAACCAGTATAGCGAGGAATAAAACTATTTCAATTTTCTACCAGATACACCACATTATTATAGTTTGTGTACATATTTTTATCGCTTTGTTGGACACGACTAAGGCACTGGGTTTTTTTTTTTTCAGGACCAAGCTGAGATGCAAAGCTGGGTAGGCAAGTTGAATGTAGTCAATAAACTTTCTAATAACACACAACGTGATCGCTCACTTTATGAGAACAGAGATTAGAGGTCACGTGAGTCAGTCCATTGCTTCCTGTGTGTTTGTACAGCGAAGATGGTTGCCATGACGATACTTGAAAAAGTAAAACTTTGCAATATTGGGTTGTAACATAGGTTAGATGCTCAAGGAAAACAAGAAAAATACTACACACAGCCGTGACAGCTCACAAAAACCTTATAGACAGAACCAGACTGCGTGAACCGGGTCCATCAGAAGATCAGAAGTAGCAATCATTGTCAATTCTGATGATGGGCTACTACCCACCGTATTTTTCTCTGTTCTTTCTATATAACACCAAGTAATTTTACTTTCATTCGAATCTGACGATTTTGTTAAGTAAATAATGGCAATAAAAACATACAAAAAATGTATGCGAGAGCAAGATTGAGTTAATGCGCCAAACAGATCATGAACGATTCAAGAGCTTAAAAATTTCAAAGTTTGTAGGGAAGATCACTCACATAAAAGGAGCATTTTTTTTTCATGCCATGAGGTTTTTGGTCTTCAGTATTTAAACAAACAAACAAACATACAAACAAATGAACAAACTGATCTTCATGAGGTTTCAACAGGAGTATTTGTAAACATGTTGCAAAATCAACTCCGCTTCTTTTGATAGATTATCATTATATGATTTTTATAAAGGATATGACTATCTGCATTCTTTTAAGTTGTTCATTTATGCATCTGCAATTGCATAACATGTGGACATTCCCAATAATTCTTTTAAGACGTGATTGAAAATTGATCTGATACTGTTATATGGCAGGGGCGATTAACGATTTATCAACATGATGTGGGCATAGGGTTATAGCCAAGAAACGCAAGTTGAATGTAACGAGTAAATAATATGTTGGTGATATATTCTCTCCAAATATTGTGCTACCACCTTCATTGCTTTTGTTCTACTCTTATCTCATAATAGATAACAGATGCAAATGCAAAACGATGGGAGGTTCCACTTGACACCAGTGAGTGGTCTTACCACATACCGTACGGTCACGATTACGAAGTGCAATTCCGTCGATCGCCCTTTGGACTTGTCATACTGCGCCTCAGCACAAACACGCCGATGTAAGTTCTATTTTCATCTCAACAAATTGTTTTTCGTCTTCACTGCAAATCATCATACACACTGAAACAGCATAATGTATCATATTCATGTATACTTACATCTATATATTACGGACAGTGATTATCTATACATGAGCATAATGAGCCCTCTCCACCTTTATACTCAGAGAAGTCGAGAAGCATTCAAAAATGACATGATATTATTGGAAAATATACTAAAGTAATAGTTTACATAATTGTTGGAACTGAAATGTTGATGCCGTAACTGCCAACTGACAACCATTCCCAATATAATTTCGAAAAATAAGCTGTCTTGTTTCTCAAAGCTTGGCTTTCCTCACAATTGTTTGATTCGATCCATTAAAAGTAGCTTATAAAGCTAGTGTTATTATACCAATTTTAACACATCGACTCCACCTTGGGCCATTCAACCTCGTACCTGACATTGAAACTCGCTACAGATTTGATTCGACCGTTGGTGGTCTAACCTTCGAGGACCAGTTCATACAGATCTCGTCTCGTCTCCCATCCTCCAACGTTTATGGGTTTGGAGAACACAACCACCGAAGGTTCAAGTTGGACCTGAACTACAAGACTTGGGCCATTTTCACACGTGATGTAGCCCCCGTTGTAAGCCAGTCATTCATCTTTCTCGGCCGCAAAAGCGTCTTTCAAGCAAAAGTTTCTAGATACCGTGGCCTCATTTACATCAACGAACATTTCATGGGGATCTTACGTACTTGATCCTTTCCATATTCTTCCAGGAGTCTTTCTCACAAGAACTTTTTCTCTTTATGAAATAATAGTCGTACTGGAGAAAAAAATGACGAGAAATGTTATCGTGCACATGCATTCGCATAAATATCATGTTTGATAAAACAGTGTCTTTATCTCAACTTTTACCCATGTTTTCGTCTTTAAATGTCCAAAACCGATTTCGTACATTCCTTTGCGCATCACTCTGATTTTCGCTCAGCTACAAGTCGTCTTAACATTGAACAAACTTGGTGACATTTCCGTTTAAGATATTATTACTTGCAGAGAAAGGGCTAAAAAGGGGCTAAAGCTTCCTGTTTTTTGACTGAATTAGTTAAGTAATCTTGAAGACAAAGGGCCAGTGTTTGGAATATCCGTTATCTCCACACTTTGAGTCCGTGCTCCTATCATACCCATTATTTGTGTAATATGAACTTGTGTCAAAGTCAATGGATTTATCTGATCTGTCGATACCAATAAACCCCTTGAAGTGAATGCGCCGTAGGTCCTACTGATAATCTGTCATTCTATACCAACCAGGACGAGTGGAATTTGTACGGCGCTCATCCGTTTCACTTATGTCTGGAGGATAACGGTGATGCGAGTGGAGTGTTCCTGCTCAACAGCAATGCCATGGGTGAGAGGGATAGTCTTATTACAATAAGTAATTAGCGTTGTTTGTGAATATATCAGTAGATTTTGTTGCCTCTTATGTTGTCATTCAATAAGAAAATACAAAATAACGCTTACACACAAACACAAAATGCTACGTTGGACTTTCGCACTGATTCTCGCGTAACGAGAACGGTCTGCATAATCTAAGAATGTTGTATGTAGGCATATAACTTATATGTATGAGGAAAAAGACCGAAATATGATAGTTACACATTGAAAGGGGTAAGAACAGGGAAGGAAAAGAGGATAATGATATAGATGGTTTTCACACCCACACGCAAACATTGCACTGATATAGGCCACAGTATTAGACGGTGCGTGCGTGTGTTCATTTGACGATGTTTTGGCAAAGGTAATTAAGTTCATAATTCCTTTAAAGGGGCATTCCGGACGATTTTCATAATTTCACATCATGCAGTACATAAATCGACAGCTCCGTGTCTAGATTCGTGGAATTTATTGTGGTCCTTGAGCAGAGAAACCAATGAATTTAAAATCTTAAACAAATTACACTGAACAGTGTTGATGACATCAGAGCCTCATATATTTCAGAAATGTATAGCAGTGTAATTCCATTACAATACCACTTGCTCAACAAGTTCACCTGTGAAAAATCTATGCATGCCTTCTTCGTTTGTTCTGCTTCCTTGAGCCCCAACTCATGCATTCTTATGGTGAGGCTGCCATGTCATCATCCTTGTTCATTGCAATTTGTTATAAATTTTGAAAACATCCTCATTCCTCATCCCAATCACTTTCAATTCTGAAACTCTGTACTCAGTTTAACCAATTTATAGTTGTTCAGATGTAAAAGTCTGAAAATCATCCGGAGGTCCCCTTTAATTATCATACCTTGTAAACACTGAAAGATATTCCCCATTCCAATCGGTGGCTTTATCTCCCTTATCTATGTTGGTATAAAGTTGAATTATCTATAGACAAAGCAAAGGTCAGCCAATAGGTGACAATCAAATGAGCCAAGAAACATCGATGATGAAATAAAGCTTACACACAAACACAAGTTAAGTCACATACTTTGAGTTAAATGATTGTTTAGTCAAATGATCATGAATATTGATCTATTTTTTTATCACAATTAACGTGTGACTAATTTTCAGAATAGCTTTGATAAACTTACCATGCCATGACACATATTGCACTTTTCGAAATGTTAATTCTGTGTCATACAATTTTTCTTTTATGATGCAGCTAAAATAAATTGCAAATAAAGTCCTTCCAGCATCTATTGCAAGTGCTAATCTGTTGATAAAGGGAAATAGTGTCTTTGTCTAGTTTATGTTTTTGTCTGTTAACGTAGACATTGTGCTGCAACCGACTCCTGCCGTGACTTACAGGACGATAGGGGGCGTCCTCGACTTCTTTGTGTTCATCGGGCCCACTCCTGAAGCTGTGATTCAACAATACTTGAACGTAATGCACTGTATTTCAATAGTTTTACATGTATTAATATCATGTGAATACATATTTTATAAACGTATGTTAATACGATATGACTAAAAGTTTACATCAAAGGAAGATTTTTAATATATCCGTGTATTCATGCACTTTCATCTATTCTATTGGTCAGTGGGATAGCTAGTCATAACATGAATACGTACACTGAATGATTTCAAAATGCGTATTATACTAAGCTGGTGTTAGTGCTATTTCAACACTATGGCACCAGCGATGATCTGACACTTAGAACCGGCCATTGTTAGCAAGTAGACTTCAAAATTATGACACAGTTCCAGAAGCTATATATAGTCGGTTGCAGAGTTGAATCCAGTCTGCTGAACCAAGCTCCTCATTTATTTTCCAAATTACTCTTTAGGGCCAGCCTCTTGGGATTATTATTGACCTTGTCATTTCAAATTTGGTGCTAGCGAAAGCACTGATTTCATAACTATTTTTGCTGGAATCTATTAACAGAGATAGAACCAATAACGTAACCTACAACCTAAACAAAATAAAATCGTTGGAGCTTGATAAACAGAGCAAGGGAGATAAAAAGACACATACGAAAAAAAAAAGCAAAGTGATAATTCCCATAAGATTAATTGGCAAGGGATATTGAGTACCTATAAAGGTAATGATCCTTGTTTTATTTTTTCTTCTTCTTTTCAATTCTTCTTCCCTATATTTGTGTGCATGTACATAATTCTTGTAGGCTTGTCAATTGTATTTACAGCGTTATATTGTATCAGGGCATCCCAACACAAGTTGCCTGTTAGTAATGGTTAATGTAACTTCTCGGGACATGTCCTCATTAGATTATTGTATAGCTGTCGTGTTCCATGTATCTTTGTGATTGATCTGATCTGATCTGAATGGAATAATTTGGAATTCCGAATTCCTAAATGAAAATTAAGTTTAGTTCATCTGAAAATGTAAAGATGGTGCGTGCTTAACGAACCTTGGGAATAACGAATATTCGGAATTCTGACAGGTGATCGGCAGGCCGGTCATGGTGCCCTACTGGTCGCTAGGTTTTCAGCTGAGTCGATGGAATTACGGGTCTCTTGACCGCGTCAAGGAAGTGTGGTCAGAAATGGTAGCTGCTGGCATTCCCTACGTGAGTACACATGGTCCTGGATTAATTCTTATGTTAGCTATTGGTTTGTTTGTTTGTTTGTTTGTTTGAATTGTTAATTTTGTATTACCAGAAGTCTGAAGCTGCATGGTAATTACGGACTGAATGTTTGTCAGTGTAAGTTAGTCAGTCGAAATGTTTGTCTATGTTTCACCCGCGACCCGTGATTAATTTCGTATACTGGTCGTGTTCCCATCCCTTCCGCGCAGCACACATTTGGCAATTACAGTTGATTTGTTGTATTGTTTCTTGAAAGTTCCATTATTTTAACGCTGTCTACACTCGCAGTTCTATCAAGTGGAAAAACAAGTTTTATGACGTAATAGTTTAAAGGGAACCCAAACCCAAAGTGCAATGTGGATTGAGTGAAAGCATTATTTATTAATTATTAGAACACATCAGTGAAAGTTTGAGGAAAATCGGACCATCGATGCAAAAGTTAAAATTTTCTAGATTTAGAAAATAAGCCAGCTGTTCCAACACCAAAATTTTGGTGTGGGAACCGCTGGATGAGGAGACTACAAGAGGTTATGATTTATGCGTGGACAACAATATAAAGAAAATATAAAGAACATTCCACAAAAATTCACTTGACCCATTTTTAGAAAACAGGGGGAATAATTGCTACCCTTAACATATGTCAGTATCAATAAGTTGATGGAATGTGTAATATTCATGAAAAATATTTTTTTGTGGAATTCCCTTTGTATTTTCTTCATACTTAATATATCCTTTGAAAAAGTATGACTCTTAATCGGCGAGCGTTTTCTTTGGGAAGCGATCGCCAATATAACGACCGTGTGATCAGATGATAGTTTCACATCCCTAGATATTAGAAGTCAGTTATGAATTAATTTTGAAGGCTGATTTTTTTCTTTAATCCTTGAAGAAAGAAAATTAATTTTGGACAGAAGGGAAGTACTTGATGCCTCCGGAATAATAACCATGCGATAACGTTGTAAGTTGACACTATTCTATTTCATATATAGGATGTGCAATACGGGGATATAGACTACATGGACGGAAAGAAGGATTTTACGTACGACAACGACACGTACAACGGTCTGCCGGAGTTCGTTGATATGTTACATGATTACGGCCAAAGATACATCATCATATTAGTAAGTCGTGGTATCCTTTTATGGAGTCAATTTGCCGTTTAGATTCTCCACATATTAATCATGTTTTATTGTTTGTTTTCGAAATCTACTATCAGGGTTTTTCACGCAAAGAATAAGAGATCTGTTTCATGTTATTTTGTCAATTACATCGTCAGGTAGTTAGGTAGGTCAGGTAGCTCATCATCATTGAGTAATACTAACAGCAACAAAATAGTATAGCAAAAATGCGTCGCATGTTATTTCTCCCCCGATTGACATTTAGAATTTCCCACTCTTCAGCATTTTTCTTTCTTCTTTTCTTTACCACGCATTGGTATTATTCGTGACTTCTCAGTTTTGAGGCCGAGATAAACGTGTTATCTTTATACATTTTTGAAGGACCATGGTATAAAGGTAGAAGAGGGTTACCATGCATACGACAGAGGACTCGAGCCGAACGTGTACGTCCTGAACTCTGCCGGCACCGCACCTATTGTTGGCGAGGTATATACAGGCTTGTTCTCCCCCTGTGTAAGGCCATGTATTAGTGTACCACTATGCATATTTGGTGGTATGATTTGTTTATGTATATCATAATGTATACATATCTAAAAATGAATACAAGTAAATGATATATATATATATATATATATAGAGAGAGAGAGAGAGAGAGAGAGAGAGAGAGAGGGAGATGTATATATTTATATATCTATATATTTATCAATATATTCATAAAATATTGCACTCCTGTGGTTACTTTTGGTTTACGTCAATATGGAGATTAAAGAAATGTTGAGAAGATGTGACACAAATTTGAAACAAAACAAAACAATTCTTTGGTGTCACCGTTGACAATAAGCTAGTCTTTGAAGATATTCACCATTAATACATATGGGCCGTGACGCGAGAAAATGGTCCGTAGGGCATTAAATACTGAAAATGATTTTTCACCTCCACATTGTAGAAGGAACTCTGAAGTATTTAGATATGCAGGCCTCTTTCTAAAATTCCACTTCTAAATGCCCCAATTACGACACTAAAAAAGCATGTTTTGTCAAAATCCTGTCACTTTTTGATGGGTCTAGCGACTGAGCTATTGAAAGCCCTACAGTTTTCGCTATATGATATATATATATATATATATATATAGGCCTATATTAGATCAGATTAAATTAAATTGTTGTTGTTAGGAAAGATGAGTTGTATGTGTGGGCAGCGGTGTCACATAGTAGCCCTATCTGTTATCCAAATACGATATCATAAAAACAAAGACTTATTTCAGTTGGGTCAGTGTTATGTTAACGCACTCCCTCATAATATATCTCTAAGTCCATATTTCCACGAAAAAAGCCCTTTTATAATTATCCTATACTCGACGGTCTAATGCATTCTCTAATCTCGTATAAACTTTGCTACCTATATGAAGAGCTTTCAACCAAAAGGCGCTAAATCCATTGAAAAATGATGGATCTAGCGCCTTTTGGAAGCAAGTTCTTCATATATACATTCATACATTTTGGTCTTGGATATTGAAATTCTCTAAATTACACTATCAAAAACTCTCGTTCATTGCACGCCCCATGCAGTAAATGTAAGATCTGCGTGTGTGTGTGTGTGTGTGTGGGGGGGGGGGGTTGCGTTTAGACTCGTAGTATGGCACCTTCGCAATTATTTCTCTTTGAGTGTTCAGAATATCTGTATTCAGCCTGTGGCAATCATTATAGCCCTGTTCGCATTCTTGTCTGTTTTATTAACTAATTATTTGAGTAGAATTATGTTCTTGTGTCGTGTTATGCTCTTGTCATATATTATAATCTGATATCCTTTCTTGTCTTTTAATATCTTATATTTTCTTTAATATAATTATTAAAAGTTTCGTCCATATATTATATTGTTTGAAGGATAAGCAATACATCAACTCTGCTTTTCAATAGACCCCTCTATTTTTCAATAGATATGAATTTACAACAAATACACAATACTGACTTCTAATTGTATGCTTGTCATTAATTATCAACTGCATTTACGATGAACGTTTGCAAATCATTTTATTATCATTGTAATTTCTTCAATTTTCCGTTGAGAATCGAAAATAAGTTAAGTTGAATGTTACTTAAATTCAACCTTGAAGCATTATCATCGTGATTGATGGAAAAATCAAATCGCTTGTGTACATGACATTTGTTCAGGTATGGCCTGGAGACAGTGTGTACCCGGACTTTACTAACCCTGACTGCTTCGAATGGTGGACAAGACTGTGTGAAGAGTTCCATGAAGAAATTGCATACGACGCGTTGTGGATTGTGAGTGGCACTGCAATAGCAGTATAGGCTATCTCTTAGTGAAGTCTTTAGTAGCCTCGTTTTGCTATCAAAGCTCTGATCAAAGCAGAATTTAACCGATACCACCAAATAAAACTTTCATTATCTCAGTGAACTGGTATCGAAACATATAGCTATATTTAGCTCTCCTTCAAGGAAAGGTATTCTTTTGTTTTTCTTTCATTTCTTCTTTTTTCTGACATTATTGTCACAGGGTCATACGTCATGATAAAAATGATCCGAGATCTTTGGGTCATGAAGGACTATGATTGGGATGTTGAATAGATTTCTCTCGCGGAATATAATACGATTTAAGGATGATTGCACATAAACGCAGCATGTTGGTTTATTGAAAAATGCCAATCGTGATATACTGACTACATGTGCATGTTGGGACATCAGTAGACCAAAGTCAGATGCGACATTAATGGTCAAATAATGTGTGCATTTCATTGGTTCCTGATCATGGTTATTTATCACAAATTTTTGTGTGTTTTTGCAACCAAAGGATATGAACGAACCGTCGAATTTCATCTGGGGGTCAGTAACTGGCTGCAGCGACAGCCCGCTCAACTATCCACCATACCTACCTCGTAAGTCACCACCACTCGGCTGCTCAGTATTTCACATCGTTCCATTTATATTAGATATCAAACAGATATAACATTATGTACACGGATCCCTCTCCCTTTGAAAAAACCCCGGATAAAACAAAAGATACTCGGTAATTCTAGGCTAGAATAGAACATGCAATCATTACCCAGGGAAGCCCCTGAGTTAGAGACAATGTTGTCATAGAAAATATAAGTAATCCTTCGTGAGATCTGAGTGTGAATTGGCACAGAAACCCCCAAAGCGTTGTACACAATCTTCAGAGCCTCTGGCACATAAAGGGTTAAATCTAAATATTTGTCAAACTTTGGGATTATGGTAACTGAGGCAGATATGAATCCAAATCTGGATGATGCAGCTCTTTTATCCATGAGACTTTTGAGATATTCAAGATGGCCACCAAAATGGCCGTCAAACTATATGCGATTCCTGTATATTGTTTTTTCTTGAAACTTAGTGCTGACAAATGCCAAATATGTATATAATTTATACATGCATATATATATATATATATATATATATATATATATATATATACATATATATATATATATATTTGGAATTCCCATATAGTTTCTTGTAAATCTTGAGAAATTGAAACGAACTTGATGGGCTTACCCTATTTCGAGTGTTTTAATGCAAATCTATGGGATGCAACTCTTGCACTGCTGATGGTTTTGAAGTATCCAAACTGCCCCCCCCCAAAAAAAAAAAAAATCATATAGGTATCTTTCCTTTGAAAAAAAAAAACTGAATATGATTTCATGTTTTCACCTTATTTCGGGGGTGCTGAATCTGAGTCTGACTGCTGCAACTTTTGCATTCCTGAGAGTTTTGAGATATCCAAGATTGTCTCCAAAAATATAAACTCCAGTATCAATATTTCTTATTATAAATGGTGATTACATTCCATATAAATCGAAAGGTTTACCACATTTTCGAAGGCACTGACTCTGAATCTATTTGATACAACAACAATTTGATATGCAAACTCCATGCTGTCAGGTACTTCTTCAAGTAATGTCCAGCGCCTTCAACGTGCTCAAAACCGTGCTGCAGAGCTGGTTTTTCTAGCCAAGAAGCGTGACCATGCCTCTCCTCTTCTTCAGCAATTACACTGGCTCCCTGTGCAAAAGCGAATCATCTACAAAATCCTGTCAATCACGTACAAATGCCTTCAGAATTGTGCTCCATCTTACCTCCTGAGTCTACTTTCACGTCACCAATCTAAAAGACAAAGAATGCGGTCAGGCCAAGACCCAACCCGGCTGTCTGTTCCTAGGACTCTCACTCGGACAGGAGACAGATCCTTTTCGGCAGCTGCCCCACGCCTATGGAATCAGCTCCCTCAAAGTATCAGGGAATCACCATCTCTGTCAGTTTTCCAGGAGTCGTTGCAGACTTTCCTTTTCAATAACTGATTGATTCATTATGTACTTTTTTTTCTTTCTCTCCTTGTTTGTTGTATTTTTTTTCTATCTTTCTTTTCTCCTACCTCCCGAGTGAAAGATGGATTTGTGAAGCGCTGTGATGCATATGTAGGCCCTACTATTTGTAAGAGCGCTATAGAAATACTAATATTGTATTGTATTGTATTGTACAACGTTTGCATCCTTGAGGTTTTTATGGTGTTCAAGATTTTTGTGGCCACTTTAGCGGCCATCTTGAATATCTCAAAACCCGCTAGAATGCAAAAATTGCACAAATCCACAAAAATTCCACAAATCTGTACACGACACTATCGACTTATGTGCTACCTGATGTGCAGTCATGTGAATTTCCTGGAATTCCCTTTTAGCCACAAAATATCCTGAAGTAGAATTGATACAACATAGTATACAGTGATCGAACAATGCGTGGTTTGTTGTTGTTGTTTTTTTTTTTTTCAGGTCTCCTGATGGAAATGACAGGGAATATTTACGATAAGACGATTTGCATGGACGCAATCACTGCCATGGGACTTCAATATGATGTCCACAGTCTTTATGGACACTCTATGAGTGAAGCTACATACAGGTTAGATAAAATGTGTCTTTTAAATCCAAGAAGGTTGCAGTCTCTAGAGTATTTACAGTAACTCTTGTCATTCAGTTAAGTGGTCGTAGTCGTTCTAAACGTGTCTTCCAACGGTAGAAATCTTTGCAGGAAAATGAATGATTTACAAAACAAGAATTGATTACGATGATACACTGAATGAGGAGTATGGTGACAAAGCTAATGATATGAATTATGATGACCGTAGTTTCATGATAACTTACAGTAATGAGAACGGGATAGACTGAGGATCTAAAGGAAAAACAACGGCTGATCAGAAAAAGCAACAACAAAAGAAATTTGTATAATGACAAAAAGGAGTTGAGCAATCCATTGTTTCTTGAGGGTTAACAAGGATTTGATTTTTAATGAGGAAAGCTTAGTTCACATCGATTTCATATTTTTTTTTTAAATGATGTTCGTTCACAGGACACTACAACAGGTGTTTCCAGACAAGAGAAGTCTTGTGCTCACACGATCCTCGTTCGCTGGGACAGGGCGTTACGCACAGCACTGGCTGGGAGACAACCAGAGCCAGTGGCCCCAAATGTCCTGGAGTATCGTTGGTGAGTTTCCGTTACATTCCACTTTGCTTTAAACGCTTCTTTAACAACAGTAAAATAAACATTTGGTCACATTCATAGGGGAAAAAGTCCTTCTCCTGATCACTGCATCAATATTACATTGCTAACATACGTACAGATTGAAATAGAATACCTTCACTCTCCTACTCACATTACATCATATTCTGATGATAAAAAGAAGGCCGTGTTTATCAAGTTTGTGCAGCCTGCAGCTTGACTTAATTCACTAATAGCTTGCTTCCTTCTAGGAATGAATTTGTTTGAATGTTATTGATATTACAACAATGTGTATAAAAAAAATTGTATGATGAATGAGGAAGAGATCGGAAGGTTTCTGAGAAGCTCAAAAGAGTTGAATGTTAACCTTTAAAGGTGCAAGGCGCCTAATATGGAGCTCAAATCAACTGTCATGCTTGCTGACAGTTACGTTGCTGATATCATTTTCTGTATTCTACCCATATAAATGAACCTTTTGCTTTTCTCATTCAAGTCAACAACATATTTAGATCACACAGTCCTTTCAATGTCTTCAGATTTCATCAGTTTGTGCAATTTGAAGAAAGCTTGCGATGACGTTCTGGTTGTTTGTGGTCAAACTGTAAAGGCTCTCAATATATTTGAGACATTTTTTCTCTGCCTCATGTCATGAATCATTCCTTTGCGTTTTTGCCGATCACATATATACGTCATTTACATTACTTGTCTTATTCAGAGAGGGCGTAAGGAGTTTCACGAAAACCCTTTCTGACGTCAATAGGAACTGCACTCATTTCTTTTTTCATATTGCCTAACCAACGAAAACATGAAAGGGAAGCAAATATTTCTAGTCTAATGGTTTCATGGTGTCCTTTTTTTTCATTTCATCTTATACCAATTTCAAGGAATGCTGGAGTTCAACATGTTCGGATTCCCATACGTAAGTTTTTGATAATGCTTTATAATACATGAAACGAAATAGAAATGCTGAGATTGTTGTTGTTGTTGTTTTTTTTCCAGATGAGGATTCATACTTAAATGCCAGCTCTGAACTCCTAATATCACAAACTATTAAAACATTTTTAAGCCTTCCCAAAGTCATGTTTGACGCACGGACATCTGTATTTGCTACTCCAAAATCTGTGCATGGAATGTGAGATAGTAATGTCCTATCATAAATGCAATATTTCTTTTTACCTTTTGGAGAAAGCAGTTTGATAGGTAACAAAACATTTATTAATATGTCAGCTACACATCAGTTACACCTCTTTTTTTCTTCCGAGTATGTCTTCCATGCAATAATTGCTTGATGAAATCGAAACCTTGACAATAATTACGCCAAGATAAATGTAACGGTAGTTTCCTACTACAAAGTAAGCTTGTCAGATAAATGTCAGCTGAAAAAAAAATGATGACTCAAGTTGACTGGCTTAGCGAATAATCATGTATACACCTTACTAAATATCACATTGTCATTTCATTTTGAGCTGACGTATTGGAGGAATGAAAACCGTCAGGCATGATTTTTGTTTCACGTTGTAAGCACTTAAATCGTAAATGACTTTAACGATAAGGGAATATGTGTATATTTCTATTTAGGTTTCTATTGTTTTTCGAGTCACAATGCTCTAAAGTGTCGTGGTCAGAAAATTGCAAATCATTGTACTTGTAATCAAAATCTGAATGACCTTTGACACTTGATATTCAAACCAGATTGGTGCTGATATCTGTGGATTTTGGTACAACACCACGTACGAGATGTGCTGGAGATGGACTCAGCTTGGCGCCTTTTACCCCTACGCCAGAAATCACAATGCAGAGGGGTGGCATGTAAGTATGACGTCAAGAAAATAATGGCTGGCTAGACTGTGTTTCCATGGTTACGGCATGCAACACACTGACTCCCAGGAAGTGGAGTTGTGTATACGGGTGTAATGTGTGTTTATAGTAGACAATACGTCCGATCCGATCCCGGGTGGTTATTACAAGCACTATTGGGGACACACATTATATACAGTGATAAAGAAAGCATTCCTTATAACGCATCATTAAGAATATAGTTATGGGGTATTGATGGAGTCGAAAGGGATCTGAGCTTTCGATCCTAGCAAAATCTTCGTCAGAAGTAAAATAAAAAAATATATGAGAGCACAAAGATACAGAAAATACTTGCAGTGATAGAACATTTATGATAAAATGATCTTTCGGAAAACATCTTTTGAAAGCACATTCACACACGAGCACGAAATCCCTATATTCATAAACATTACAAATTGGAATTGAAACAGAATAATTTGGAACTTGGATACGAAATACGCAAGATGTCACATCTTGCGTGTATATTAATGATCCGTAAAATACCAGCTTTATGAAAAGCTATATGACATATTGACCATGATCGGTGCTGACACTCTCGTTCCACACTGCACTGCAGCCTCAGCATCCCACGGCGTTTGATGAGACTTTCGCAGAGCGGACACGTGACATCCTGCTAGTCAGATATCAACTCCTGCCCTACCTCTACTCGCTCTTCTTCGATGCTACCTTCTACGGAAAAACAGTCGTGAGGCCTCTGATGTTCGAGTAAATTGTCTATTTATTATAACTTCAGCTAAGAATTGGGAAGAAAAAATTCCATGGTTATGATAAACAGTTATTAACGTTTCTAAAGACTTGCGTTAATAGTTGAAAGAACTGTGATACTTCGTGCAAAAACACTGTAATGCAATATCCTTGCTGGAAAGAACACCACAGTGTGTTCACACTGGTGGGTGTATTCACATTGTGTTCAAAGAGCCGACTGTGTAAACACGATCGAATTTAGCAGTGAAAATTATTTCACACTGAGGATTGGTTTTTCACAGGGTATTAGTATTCACACAGTAATATTCTATTTCACGCTAAATTGATAATTCATGCTGGTGAATTGATAATTCACAATCCGTTTACCCTGTTAAAACGCTCGAACTTAACAGTGTAAAGAGATTTTACACTGTGTTCAAATTGTGTTTTTTCACTGTGTTCTTTCCAGCTGGGATATGCGGTAAATCACAAATAAAAATGGTAGGTTCACATCTAATCCTGACTATTTCAACAGTTTGCGGATTGGAACAGGAAGCTCGTTACACATGTTGGTTAGAGCCAAAGATGGAGAAACGTTTTCTAGATGCCTGAATGTTATTATCAAGACGACCGGGAGAATGTTTACCGTGTGTATCACTATTTCTATTCTTTCAGGTTTCCGAGAGATAATATGACTTATGATATCGACCGCCAGTTCCTGTGGGGACCAGCGTTCATGATCTCGCCTGCTTTAGAAGAGGTGCGAATCTTTAGAATTCTTCCCTTATTGAATCAGACAGTCACGTGTTTGTTTGTGTTTTTTTTTCTCTTTGGGTGACAATTGCCTTCTACGTAATATCATATGTTTCTATCATGTAAGCCTTATTTAACCTGAGGTATACTGCGTCAGGAGGGTGTGTAAAAAAGCAAAAACTAACTTTTGACTTAATTTCTGATTAGTAAAGAAATTTCACATTTACAAGTATCTGCCGTATCACTCCGAAAAGCACAAGCAATCAATCTAATAATAGTAAATTCTTCAATATACTATTCACATCTGACGATGACGAAGGCTTCTGCAAAAATTAAAGATATTCATGTTACACAATAAGAGTGCACTTTTCTTTTTGTGGATTGTCCACAGGGTCAAACCACAGTGGACGTGTACTTTCCAACGGATGCAAGATGGTACGATTACTACAATGTAAGTGAGCTCTGTTAGCAGTATAGACTACGAGTACATTATTCTCCGTCCTCCTGGTTTTCATGTTCTCACGTATGGTGTGTGATCGAGAAACAACTGGAAAATTAAGAAACAGCTGAAAAAGAGCAACGAGAGTGTGTGTGCGTGTGTGTGTGTTTGTGTGAGCCCAACTGATTCTATTTATTTATTTATTTATTTATTTATTTATTTATTTATTTATTTATTCATTTGTTTGTTTATTTATTCATTTATTCCGTTGTATATAAACACGGTAGTCCCCTCAGTTTCTCAACTTCTTTCCAGGGCAGCCCTGTGTACATACGTATACATGATAAAACACTGGAGTACAATATACTTCGTAAAAATCACCTACAAGTATAACACACGTACACAAAACAATACACGCTTAAAAAGATACGAGACCATGGAGACTATACTGAAATCTGTATAGACGAAGTGAATTATTCAAGAAAAAAATGTGTAATTACTGTAATGACGCACCATGGATACAAACTGAGTTTAAAATACCATAAAAGGGGTTACCGGAACCAAAAAAAAAAAGAGTAATATAATTTAAAACAATACAAACAGTAAAAAGAAATTGTTAAAACAATCAATTTATGTATTTAAGTATTTGTTTAAAATGTATAACTCAACTGACGGCATAATTTTCTGACTCTTTCAAATGAGCAGCAGGTTTTGGAGGATAGTGGCAAAGTGATCGAATATAGCACTTCCCTGGTAAGAAAAGGAAGTTTGCATGTATTCTGTCCTTGGTGTTGGTGCAGGCAAAGGAATTATACATTATTGAGCGTGGACTTTAATAAACGGCACTGCATCCACCGTGTGTTTAAATGTTTTTCACACTTGCACTCTTCCTCAAAATTTCGACAGGGGTCTGAAATCAGCATGAACACTGACTACATCACTCTCCCATCTCCTATGGAACTCATCAACTTACACGTGCGTGGAGGATACATTCTGCCCCGCCAGGAGCCTAGCAACACAACCAAATACAGGTACTTAACAAAAACACCATGACTTACATATTGGCCTGTATGTAAAAATATTACCAAGAATACTCCTGTGCATACACGCCACCGAATTATGTCATTGATTATCTGTGTACCTCTCAGAAAGGACTGCATTTTCATATTGTGCGTGGAATGTTAATGCAGGATAAAAATATCATCACCTTTGCTTTTAAGCATTTGTATTATTAAAGTAAAGTGTCGTGTGGAATGATCTATATTGAAAAAGAGGGTATACTAATAGACGACTTGGAAAATAAGAGAATAATTCTGTATGAGACTGTATATGCATTCATAAAGATGATGTCGTAATTATTCCTTGCAGTCGTTTGAACCCACTTGGTCTTCTGGTTGCCATGGATACCAACCAAGAAGCTGAGGGCTTCCTATACTGGGATGATGGTGAAAGCAGAGGTTCGAATATTTTGTTATAAGATGAGTTTTCAATGTTGTTTCCATGAATTTGTCAGTTTCTTCATGATCAATGACTTTCAAAATTTACGAAACCTTGAGATTAATGAAATGAAATTTCACAAGCTTTGTGATAAAAAGGAATCAAGGCCGCTTTCAGCGCTTATGTCCGATTCATTCGAAATCAAATTCATGTGTTATTGTATACTTATTAACTATACTAATCCTGCGGAATATACCAACTCTTGGGGAGAAAGAATGTATACGATTTTTCATCGGGATATTTGTCAATAAGTTCTCTCAAAAGATGATAAATCCCTATTTTGATTTGCTCACTCTCTTTTTCTTTTGTCTCTTATCTTATTTATTTCTAGATCTGGATGCTCATACAAAGATTTGGTTTCAAGCACAAGGGGTAAATAGCCGTGTACAGAGCCACCTCCCATAAAAACAATGACAAAAGCTGGCCTTATCATATTTGTCATCTTTCTTTCATTTTCGAGCTTTCATATAGCAAACAATTTCCAATCCGTCCTTTTGGCAGTATTTCAGGACATAAGTTATGGACCATCAATGATATGACAATAAACTCTGAGTAATTATATTACCCAAACATTTCTACCCAATTTAATAGAGTCATTAGCTATATAGATAAACACGTAGAAATATGTTCTATTAAACATGTTAAACAATAGACATCTATTCATATTTGTACGTTACCATTTGATGCTCATTCAAATGATGAATGAAGGCTATGAATGGGTAATAACTTATATCTGCATTCACAGTAAGAAGATTTTATAGTTTTAATAGTTTAAGTACCGAAGAGTGATTAACAAAATACAGTAAAATGTGTTCTATAATGAAACAAAGCTGTATGATGATCCAGATTTATATTAATCTTTGTATATAGGGGACGATTTAGTAAGCCAAAGTAGTTTTTGCCTTAGATCTAATTTAGCTTTCAAACAAACGTTTCATTCCGTCATAATTTTGTTCAAATGGAAGGACATATTTGACTCGGGAAACATGGTAAAACAATAACGTAAGATCTCTTTATGGATTTCGCCAAATAAAGATAACAGTATAAATTACAAACGAGTCAGACATCTTAACGTAATATCCAGTAAGTTACATTAATTGCCCCTTAAAGTCCTAATAAACAGAAACCTTGTGCCAAGTTTCTATGTTTGTTTGACAGAAATGCATTTATATTTCCTGAAAGGGTTGCTGAAATGAAAGAGACGTGATACTCAGATCAGAAATAATCGCTTATTTTGCAGCATAGTATGTCTTTGAGAAAGCTAAGGTCGGTCTGTACTGACCAATAGATTCTGTTTGGACTCCTGTAGGGTGCTATCCGGTCGACGATTGAACGAGCTGCCTACGACGACCCCAACGATTTGTACTTCAACGAGGTCATCGTGTATGGAATCGAGAACTACGATTCCAATTACGGAGTGTACCTTGATGACACGAAACTCGAAAGTGGCGTCGACTTCGACAGCAATCTGAACGTATGTAGTATAGGCCTATATCAGTTTACTAGCATAGCGATAATTTGGAAACATTATCCACAACAATCGATAACCGGCGATTTCCAACGAAGAAAATTGGTAATCGCGTAAGCATAACTATGGCGACTGCGGATTTTAAAACAATGAGTAAAACATTTAAAATTCAATGAAGTATTGCTTTCTGATACATGTATAGATATATATTTGACGGATAGTTCGAATTTTCTTGGGAATTGACATACAAAGACAACCTCTTACGTCAGAGAAATAGCTAAAAACTCGGGCGCGTAATCTGAAATGTTCCATTGTATTTGTATACGCTTATCTCTGGAAAAATGTCTTCATTGTGATATTCATATGGCCCGCGTTCTCACAGTTATTGCTCTAAAGAGGAGCTCATGCGAAGAAATTTTGAAGATCCGTTATAAACCTAAGAAAATGGAATGTTTGCTTGTTTTTTAATTCCTGGCAGGTTCTGAACATTTCTGGTCTTGCTATAGACTTGGTGTCTCTCTGGACGTTGTCGTGGATGTCACTGTAGACTACAGCTCGGAATGGATATGTGACAAGGATACCCTAAACTTTGTAGTTATTTTATATGAATATGTTAGTTATCAAAGATTGGCAGACGTTCATTGTCTTCATGGTTTATAGACAGCATAATTTACTGTTCCAGTGAAAACAATTATCGTACATTTTGTACGATGTTTACGTTACAAGAACAGGAATTCGAGCATCGGTAATGGTGTGTATTTTCCGCTGGTATTAGTGGGCCTACAAACGTTGTGCCTTTGTATACATTGTACTTCTGCCATTTAGGTATATAAGCCTAAAATAAGTTTTACTAGAGGAATAAGGTGCACTCAACCTTTGTAGTCGTTTCTCACTTGTTAGGAAAGCTTTGTTGGTGTATATAATTGAATTAAATTTGTCGGGAAGGTCACTAATGACAGTTCTAGAATGTACTTTTAGTTTCTTTAGTCATTTTTGGAAGCCATTATCATGATTTCTTCTGTACAATAATTCAATGTATGCGATGCTTACTATTGTCATTTGGGTGTTTCAGTGTTCTTCACTGAAAGTCGGTAACAATTGACTGGTAACGACTGATGACATCACTGAAGACGAGAACGCCAAATTTCATCGCGTGAAGCACCGTTTATTGTCATGAGCTTATTCAAATACAACGTAATGTCGGGAATCCCTATAGACCGAAGATCCAATAGACACAACAGCAAAAAGGGGCGTAAACACCGAACACTTCATTGAATTTTGTGATAAAATATTTGACAAAAACTCACACCCTCGCACACACTCACATACTCGCGCGAAAGAGCACACCCCCATCCTATGAAACGTGCTAATAAACTTCATCAAAGAATCTAGTTCACATTATAAATAGTTTGAATGCAAGCTTATTAAAACCCCACATATACACACATACTCTCTCTTTCTCTCACACACACAAAATCGAACCGCCCCACACTAACGCTTGAACACAAACGATGCGATGTTTTCAGACATTGTCCACCCGTATGAACACGCACGCCTTGAGAGGTTAACTATATCTGAACGATAGAAGAACATAAACCCATTAAATACGACAGCTTCATCTGAAATGACTTGACATCACCAAACATCTACCTAACTGCACAAATGTTTTTCGATGATATTAAAGATCTGGCCAAGCATCAAATCTTTAGTTGTAATACTGATTGCTTTTGTAGATATCTGGTAAATTAGGTTGAGAAAGTAGATTGCAATAAGGAAGAAAAAATAAAATTACGAATAAAAATGATGTTCATTTCATAACCTTGGTTCAATCTTGTAATTTTACAGTATTAGCTGAGAGGTAACAAAGGTTTCATTTTGTATACAGAGTATATAACAAACTGAACTTATGGGCAAAAGTACAGACTGCAGACCCAGGGGTGTGTGGTGTCACATTGTTGAGCGTGCACTGTGTCATCACCTCCTTCTAGACTCGGCATACTTGTACTGTGGCACCGGTTGACCCACTTCATTTTGTATACAGAGTATACAAAATGAAATGGAAATAAAGTTCATTTTATTCAGTCTTGTAATTTCAAGGGTGTTGCGTGATAGTACAGGGTATGGAATAGCTTACCCATTCTTTCTGTATACAGACTACGCGAAGAGAAATGGGTATCAGAGTGTGGTGTGACAGTGCAGAGTTCAAGATCGAGTGTATTTCATATTTCTCCATCTCAACTTAATCGATGACATATTTGCACAACGTACACAAAGTGTTGCCCCCACGCAGAGGAGGTTTTAAAGAGGAAATCTAGGCGATTTTCATAATTTCACATCATGTACAGGGTAGGAGGCTTACATAAGTCGACACTTCCATGTTTAGATTTGCGGAATTAATTATGGTCATTGAGCAGAGAAAACAATACTCAGAAAAAAAAAACACGTTGCACTCAACAAGGCTGATGACACAGAGGCTCCGTCATAAGAATGCATGAGTAGGAGACTCTCATATCTTAGAAATGTAGTATGTGTAATCCATTAGAATATCTCTTGCTTAAGAAGCTCTCCTGTGTAGAATGTATGCATGCTCTTTTCTTTTGTTCGACTTCCTTGAGCCCCGACTCACGCATTAATATGGTGAAGCTCCTATATGTCATCATCCTTGTTCATTGTAATTTGTTATAAATTAAAAGAACATTCTTATTCCTTATCCCAATCCAAGTACAAACAATTTAGAGTGGTTCAAATGTAAAGTGCTCTTTCTATATGTGGCATTGTGGATAAGACTCTCGACTCCCAGTCGGAGGACCCGAGTTCGATTCCCGCCCAGTGCTTAAGCCCTTGGACAAGATATTTTTACCCACAATGCCCCTCATGACCCAGGTGTATAAATGGGTACCTGGCAACGCTGGGGTGATAATAATGGCAGGGCTCTCTGGTAGAGCAGTGGCAACACTGAAGATGCTACCCTGGATAAATAAGACATTATTATTATTATTATTATTATTATTATTATTATTATTATCTGTGGGACAGCCCCAGTTTAGCGCATAATTCAAATATTTCTGAGTGGCGGTATTAAACATGGTTTCAAAAGGAGTCAGACTGTTGTTACTCCATCTCTTAAACCTCCTTGCCCAGACCCGGGAGTGTGCACACTCTTGCATTGAAACAATCATCTGGTTTTGTATACAGAGTGTACATAATGAAATGGAAATAGAGTTCATTTTATTCAGTCTTGCAATCTCAAAGGGTTACACGACATTTGCTCTTGCGACAGTTGCTCCGGTTTTATTTTCTCCAACGATTTAGGGTTAGGGTTGTGATTGGGTTTTAGGTTTAATTCGATCTGAGGAATGGAATTACTGTTAGGGCTAGAATGTGGGTAGAATTTATGTATAGTTTAAATATCCAATGGGAGCAAACAAGCGAATGTCATGGAAGATTTGTATGCCGAGTATATAAAAAAGAGAAATGAGTGTCAGAATGCCGTGGTGTGACGGTGCAGAATTCAAGATCGACTTTATTTCACTTTTTTTGCATCTCCACATTATCAAACAAAATGTTTGCTCCTAACAATATATGTCCTAACAATATGTATATACATGTATATATATATATATATATATATATATATATATATATATCGCTATATATACATACATATATATGTATGTCTCGCTCTCTCTATATATATATATATATATATATATATATATATATTATACAAAATGTGGCAAGAAATAAGAGTGTGCAGGACCCAGGGGTGTGGTGTGACTGGAATGTCCTCCTATTCTACCTCCTGAAAGTTTTAAGCCCCCTTTTGCTTTCGATTTGGATATCAGATTTGCAAACAATTTGATCAGTAATTGAGAAGATCAGTCTAAAATGTTAAAGAATCAATTGTCCTTCACCTTCTGTATCGGTGCGAATTCTTATTTCCTTTTTATTTTCATCTCATCTGCGTTTGTTCAATACATTGTTCACACATCGTTATGTGTGATGATGACACATGGCATTATCGTGTAATGTGTCACCATTCCATTCACTTGCCACCTAATTTGTCAATGTCATCTGAGCAGTATTCACATTCATAGACTTACTACACAGTGACAACACACACACACACACACACACACACACACACTCACATACACAAATACGAAACAAGGCATAATACACAGATTCCGAGATTTCTATGGCCAAAAATTTTTCCTCTATACTTTTAAAACGTTAAGGGCATAAAATCCCATTTGCAGTTGAAACAAAATACGAAATATCGATATTAAGTATTGTTAAAATACACAAAATGTGAACAATAGTCATAATAACAATGTTTCCAGACTAAACCGTCTACAGTCAAGGTTTATTCAGAAAAATACTGATATCTCCTTACATTTTAGGCCTTATTGCGAAAATTTTATATGGACCTACACGTCATATGCATTAAATGTGATATTTTGATTTTTTTTTTATCACAGCTGCTCACAAAGGTAAACTGGATCTTTAATGAGTGAAAATTTTCTTACAATTCCATTAAAAGTTGGCACCAGATTGTTGAATTGAAAAAAAAAAGGAAAATCTCCCTCGCCCGCAAGAGGCACAATTCCTTCCACACCCTCCTCCTTGGGCCACCTCTGTATATAGACTTAGCAAAATAAAATATATGGAGCTACTAAAATACATTAGTAGATCCATGGTATATACACAGCAAAGACGCAGACGCAGAAAAAGAGGTGATAGATACCATATTAGCTATTTTGAATGTCATAGAATCTAAATTTCTTACTGTTTAATTGATTTTATTTAAGAAATATTGCTAGAATTAGGAGATTTATTGATCAAACTGCATGTCATGACGCAGTGCGCTCTTTAGTTCTATCCCGTATAGATTATTGTAACGAGCTTCTCTCTTCCATTCCTTCAACTCAACTGGATCGTGTGCAGCGACTTCAAAATTGGGCAGCCCGATTAGTGTTTCAGGTTTCTAGGGACTACCCATCTTAGCCACTTCTGAAGTCGTTGCACTGGCTTCCTTTGAAGCAACGGATAATTTTCAAATTAGTTTTGTTTGTTTATAAAATCCTTAACGATCAAGCTCCGAAATATTTAGACGCCTGTTTGACTTTATATATATACACCTACTAGAAATTTGAGGTCATCTAGTGATCCGCTTCGCCTCACATACTCTGTTACTCGCACCTTAGCCGGTGATAGGACATTTACTGTGTCTGCTTCAAAGCACTGGAACAATTTACCACTTACCGTTAGACAGTCTCCATCAGTCAGTGTGTTCAAAAAAGCCTCGAAAACACATCTTTTCAGGAGCAACTAGTTCGTAGCTGTAACATTTATCCATTATTTTACATACTGTCGTACATGTTTTGAATTGATTGTAAGCGCTTTGGGCCTTGTGGGAAAAGCGCACTATAAATAGTAGTAGTAGTAGTAGTAGTAGTAGTAATAATAATAATAATAATAATAATAACTTTCCAAATATTCCACCAAAAACAATACACCATGGTCGTTGGATTGCACTTCTAGAATGCAAAATCTCCCTCGTGTGGGAAGGGAAACCCCCTCCCAGACCCTTACCCCAGCTCTGTCGCTTCCTCCATTGCACGTATTTTCACCTAAAACACTAACATAGGACCTACGTATCCCCCCCCCCCCCCGAAAAAAAAATACGACCCTTTGACCCACGTCCCCTCCCTAAAATTCTTACAAACCGATCTACGTCTCTGTTCCCATTCGTGGCTAGTGGACCCACTAACTTTGAAAAACGTTCCACCGGGCCTACATGTCAATGACAAAATCATACTAACTTGACTTTTTTTTACCAAAGAAGAGAAAGTTTTTCTCAGGTTAAGCGTTTTATGCAACAGGTCCATATTATGATGTCAGGGAGAGCCTTATATGGATACACGAGCATGCAGATTAACGACAGCACACTATGCTACACCAAAACACATATTGGCAGTGCTTTGTGTTGACTTACATTCATTTCAGGAACATCCATCAATCGTTATTTGTCCCTCCCCCTTCCGCAAGAAAAAAAATACACATAACTGATACCAGCAAATATTACTGATGGTCGTTTAAGGTTTATCCTACCAGAAAAGTGTTATGTACTTCTCTGTTTAGTGTAACAAACAAGTATGTTAATGGCACCATTTAGTGATTGAAAGATCTTTCAATTACACCTATCATAAAACATTTCTCTTTCCCATCAAATCATCCAAAGTACATCATAATTAAACACAAACACGATATTTGTGCTTTTACATCATTGTTACATTAACTGTTAACAAACATCTCCTGTGCTCATTGGTCAATATTGTCATGTGACTGCCATACACGCCTCTCCTTTACTGGAAAGTATGTTGATCATGCGCGATCGGCGTGACCTGGACTACTTCTCGCAAAAGAACCAACAGTGAAGATTGCTGCAAGAAATACATCATCATCTCAACAGAACTCACAAACAGGAGTGCGTTGAAACATTTTAGCTATCAGTTTCGTATGACGACTCCATGCCTGACAACGAGGTGCAATTTTGATTAAGTTCCCTCATTGTTCTGAAACCTGACTGCGTGTCACCAGATAAAAAGTAAAGCTCTATAAATCGTTAAAAGTATCAATTTTTGCTGTAACATCAGTCAAGGGATATTCGCTGGGGCTGAGTGGAGGTGCAGTAGTACGTCCGTCTGTCACTCAACAAAGACTTTATAGCGAGACATGGAACTCGGTGTGAAGATACTCGTCACGTTTATCACCGTCGTGGTCCTGATCGGGATCGGACTGGGAATCGGCCTGTCTAGTCTCTACTACGATCCCGGCGACAATCTCGTGGTAATTCCATTCGAACCAATCCCGGAGCCTGCGTTACGATTCGACTGTTATCCCGAAGAAGGGGCCTCTCAAGAAAGCTGTCTGACCCGGGGATGCTACTGGGCAGAAACGGACGAGCAAGGGGCACCCTGGTGCTACTTCCCGAAGGAGCGGGATGTTCCCGGCTACAGAATGGTGTGTATTAGGCCTTACTTAGTATTTCCCAGTTGTTGTTTTTTTAATCATAGAAAACTAAAAACTTTTTTTCAAAAGTTTTAACGGCAGCCGCAGAAAACAACCAAATAAACAAACAAAACAACACATAAAACGAAATACGCTTGCGCATGATGTATTTGGATATGTTTAATATTCTGAAACTGCTCTAAGAATGTAAAGATACTGCATGTCTAAAGTTAAGACTCTAAAGATCATATTCTTGATGCTATAGAAGAAAAGTGTGATAACGCCGGTCACAATGTTGTGCTTAAGATTCTGTTCAATGTTCAATTTATTCTCTAAATGTAAAACATGAGGGCGAGTTACACAGCGGGAAAATCAAACCAACCTTCCACATTTCGTCATTGTTGTTCTGTAATGTCTCATGTTGTTTTGATTTCCTAGCTAGCTCAACATAAAGTGTACTACATTCCACCCTCTTGTCATTCTTCCTAAGATATAAATACATATACATATTCTTATATATTCATATTTATATATGTACATATACATACATACATATACATATTCTTTTTATACCTCTCCATCTTTTCCTCCTATTACGTGTTTACATCCTTTCACATCTAATTTTCTGCCCCTCTCTCATTCTCTATCCATAGAGTTGTATTTCCCCTAGTAGCAACAAAAATTGATATGCATATACAAGTACTAAACCTTTAAGTTCTGCCCCTTATCACGACAGGTCGGGGATCCCGAAGGAACCCGTCTGGGCTGGAAAGTCCTCCTTCAACGGCTGGACACGCCAGTGCGCTTCGATGGAGCCGTCCAGACACTCGAACTCCAAGTTGAAATGCACACACCTCAGCGACTCCGATTCAAGGTATTCCAGAGTCATGCCATATCTTTTTTTTTAAAGAGGGAATAGAAATAGTTACACACACACATACACACACACGCACACACACAAAAAAATACGAACATAACTCTTTTATTCATGCCCTGACATAACTAATAAATAAATAGATAAATAAATAAATAAATAAATGAATAAATGAATAAATAAATAAATATATAAATGAATATACAAGTAAATATATATCTAAGTAACCAAACAAATTATGATTATAATGCTGCATACATATATATACAGATCAAAACAGTTCTTAGTATAAAAAACAAATCACACAAATTAAACAGATGCTGTTTTAACTCGATTAGTCACAAAATACATAACCTTAAAACATTCATTTGAAATTTTTTACAATTCTTTACAAACAAAAATGTATATCTTTCGCAATAATGCGAATTAAACTGTTGTGAGATGGTGATTTTATTATCAATTTACGACTATCTCCAAGGTTTGCACACACTCTCACACATAATACAAAAACTGAATGATTGAAATCACGTTTTCGATTATGAATCACTACCTAAAGATCGCTTCCCTCTATATAAAAAGAGCAATGATTTTTAAAGTTATTACAGCTGCCGGAAATCTTGTTCAAAGGGTAAGTACATGCGATCTATTCTTCCTTTATTTCAGTTTTTAAAGAGAAATAAAATGTAACGAGTGATTTTGTAGGTGACAGTGTTATCATCTCGTATTGCTTGCATGGTGAATATTCACAGACAATTTGATTATCGTATAATATTAATTGTTGATACACATATTTTCACAAAATCGCTGGTGTTTGTAAGTATAGTTCAAATGCATCATCTTAGCACGTGTTTGTTCTAAATAGGAGTTGAGTTGTTTTATGTTATTAATGGGCACATGAATCAACTGTGTTGAATCAAACTAAATGGAACTGAATTGAGTTATACATAATTATATTCTTCGTAAAGTTGACAGCTAACGACAATGATCGATACGAGGTTCCCACTATCGAAGTCGAAGAGCCCGCTGAAAAGCCTGACGTCACAGAGTATGAAATATCTTACATTCGGGAACCGTTCAGCCTGCAGATTATAAGGGTCAGCACCAGAGAAGTCATGTGAGTTATTCTCTTTATTTTTTATCATGTCAGAAAAACAATAACACTACCAATCACGTGGAAAAGCTTCCATGATATCTTCGATCAAATTGATACTATAGAAATATTAATAATGAATAACATAATGAAAATGATAATGATAATGAATAGCACTTAGCGCTTAATAATGATGCTTCTAAGCGCAAAAATCCGGGGAATATATATATATATATATATATATACATTGATATAAGATACAGCATCATGTACATATGATATAACGACAGCAACTACAGCAACAAAATTAAGATTGAGTAAACAGATAAGTTTTCAACAATGATTTGTACTTATCAACATTTTCAGCATTACGAACATAAAGAGGGAGTTTATTCCAAAGAAAATGGGGAAATAACAGGAAAAGCCCCAAGATTTGTTTATTTAAAAGGACGTTTCCAGTGGAGTTTTTATATATCTTTTTCTTCTTTTTTTTTTTTACTTCTTCAACTTGATTGTGAAAAAGCATAATGTTTGATCATCATACTCCGACGTTGAATAGACTACGTTAGTGTATCGATAATATGAATTGTCTGACGAGACTTATAGATGGGATTACTTTTTAAAACAGAGATAATCATTGCTGACTTTGATTGGCAATTTATGCTACAAATATCAGGACAATCGTTTTTCCCCAGCCACTTAATCAAATTACTCGTACATAACGATCCATACTGACAATGAAATTAATTTCATCCATACTGACAAATTGAAATGAATTTCAACAAAGTTGGAGGACTGTTGAAGCAATATTTTATTCAATGAACAAAATAAAGAGCATGGTTACGATGGATTATTTCTGTTGATTTCTGTTGGAGTTGTTCACCTCTAGTTTACACTGAATCCTTCAAGAGATTCATTCCTCCTCCTATTAGCATCATTACGCTGCTACTGCGATTGATGTCGCACTTAAGTGTTAAAGTACCCATCAAGCAAGATCATTTAGCACTGTCTGAATAACTAGAGCAAACAAAATTATTGGCAAATCAATAGCAAATTATGTAAGATGAGTCGTAAAGGGGATTTTTATGGCTTTGTAAGTGTAGAGCGTGCAAAGAAAACGCCTCTCATTCAAAGGTCGGTACTCTAAAAAAAAGAATCAAGAAATGATTGCTTCTTCCAAATAAAAAAAAATGTAAATACTGGAATCGTGACGAAGATGAGTACAAGCAACCTCTGGTTTCAAATCAAAACAGCTGCTGCTATGTTACAGAAACGAAAAAAAAAATCTCAAATGGAATTTCATCATGAAATCATTTTTTTTTTAATTTCAAAAACACAATATTAAATTACATGATCAAACCCAATATTTATCTATTCTACCACTCCGCGCCCCATTACAAATTTGCCTAAAAAGCCAAGGCTGCAAGGAGGAAAAACAAATAAGTAAACTGTTGTGCTCAAAATCAAATAGGGACTTTGTCATATAAATATTGTATCAATCAGCGATCAGGTCAAATACGGCAAATCCAGTCTCAAAGGGCACTGCTGAAGTGTCATCAGAGCTGAAAAACAAAACTCAGACTGGTAAACATTTAATTGCATCTTCGGGTACAATCTACAGAAATTTTTGAACGCGCTTAATCACTCCGAAAAGTAAATATTATCAAGACAGTTGGTACAGGTTGATAAGCTAACGACAGTGTTCATTATGTAATAGTCTCGCTTGGCTGTACTGAATAAATGGGTAACTGTATAATCTTACTTGTTTTGTGAGAGTCATTAATGTTCAGGGTCACGTATATTCTCATGCATGTCACAACACGAGTGGCGGACTGGTGGTTACGTGCACGGGAGGTCTGTTTCCTAATGTCCGTCTCTTGTTAGTTTCTATATAAGTATTCATTCTAAGAGAAAGATTCTTCTTTTAACTTTTCCCCATATGAGTTATTACGGCTGACATTTTAAGCTTCTTTGATATTAAACACTCAAAACTGGGGACAGTTTTGAAATAACCATTTGACCATCAACTGCTTATTTCCCTCTTCTTCTCTTTTATTTTCCGGAGCATTGGAAGGAAGGGAATGGGAAAAAGATGACTGGCACACCCAAGTTAAGACATGCATGTCCACAACAGACAAACAGAAATGAAGTTATCGCTTTTGTTTTACACTAGGGGGGGGGGGGTGTTGCAAGAAAGTCGGGTTGCAATTGATTGCAAATATCTATTGCAACTTTGCAATAGATAGATCGATTGCAACTTGCAATTGATTGCAAATTTGCAATGGATTTCAGGATTTGCAATAGATTTTGGGGATTTGCAATCAATTGCAACTTCCTTGCAACACCCCCTATGACTGCTAAGCTATCAGGAAATCATTGGGGTTAAATCTCTGCGGAAGAAGGCAATGAGGATAAAGTACCTTTCCTATATACATGTAGGGACACAACCACTTCAGTCATGAGACTCAGACAGGGACATTGTAATTGGTTGCCTGTGATCATAGAGAGCCACTGATTGAGCTACAACAGCTCCCCTAGCTGATACTGCATGGAAAGTTTCGAATAAAGTGAAATGGTCATGTTCATTTCAACTGATCGGATTTTTTCCCATCCCCCCTTTTTTTTTTACTCAGAGAAATCCTCATTTTATGAGTTTAGAGTCAGTTAAGATTAGACAGACGCGCCTTCTGCTGGTGGTAATAACATAAGTTATGACAATGATAACAATAAAAGCAAGAAGATTATGTGTACTTAAATGCTTTGGAAGACGTTTTATGAAAATGATTTAAAAAAATAAAAAATGATAATGATGCCATAGGGCCTATCAAAAATGGCATCATGAAATTCATGTTACCAGCAAGAAGATACAATGATATCAGGAAAAATAACACCAATTAACGATGATTATTCATAACGTCAGATTTGACACATTCCAGAGGAGGTTATGAGATTGTATCCACAGATTGTATCCACAGACAAGATGCCATCATTTAGAATACACACAAAGAGGGATAACTACGATAAGTATAGCAACAAAACAGTCAAGCGTCAAGAGTCTTTCCAGTGAGTTGAGTTTTGAAAGTCAGATTTGAAGTGAAAATGTGACGTCAGTTTTGGAATACAATGCTGGGGGAGTGCATTCAAGAAGGGCAAATAGACTACCTGGGGAGTTTTGTTCGATCGTGCCTATAGTGCATTGGACCTTGTCATTTGAGATAGTCATGTCTGAAGGAGGTATTTTTTACACTATTTGTTTTGTGGTGTTTTGACAATTATTAGATTTGATACTTCCGTTGGAGTCTTAATCTACGAGGATCAGTTCCTTCAAATCTCTACCCGTCTCCCCTCGTCCAACCTGTACGGCTTCGGAGAACACAACCACCGACGCTTCCGGCACGATCTCAACTGGAAGACCTGGGGTATCTTTACCAGGGATATTGGCGTATACGTAAGGCATCATAATTTATCACCTGTCTCTGTCTGCATCATCAACCATGCATGTGATATGTGTTATTATTTTCCATTTTACTGTCATGCATGATAAGCCAACATTCGATGGCTGTACACTACAGCCGATCTCTTGTTAAAGTCGAAATCAGAGAAACCCTTGGGGTGATGAGAATCAATATGCCAATTTTGAATAATTTCTACACTGTCGTAGTTTGGAATCGAAAAAAAAAATGGGATCGGAGCAATAGGATTTGGATCTGCAATCTGCAGACAGCTCTGTTTCTATATATCTCCTGATGTTTCTCGGTAATCTACTTTTAAAGGCACAAGTCAAATATAATTCTAAGTCACCGTGTAAAGATTTTAAGCACCTGATACATCACTTACTCTGGTTCCATGACATTTGCTCCTGCGACAATATCTCCCATGAAATATTTACACTCTAAGCCGAACAGAACATCTATAACATCCACAAACATAACCCTTACACTAATCCTAAGCCTCACATCAAAATAAACATATAACCCCATCACAACCCTAACCCTAAGTCCTTGGAGAAAATAAGATGGGAACAATTGTCGCAGGAGCAAATGTCGTGTCAACATGGTGCGCTTATTCTACCTCTCTCCTTCATACCTACAATAACCACTCAACCTTCCTACCTACCTACCTACCCTCCCACCTACCTGATACCTACCTACCAATACCTACACAAACCACCTACCTATACCTACCCACCTACCTTCCTATCAACCTACCTATGATACCAACTTACCTTCCTACCAACCTATACCTACCTACCTACCTATACCTACCCAACTACCTATACCTACCTAACTACCTACCTACCTTCTTACCAACCTACCTTCCAACCTACCTACCAACCAACCTACCTACCTATACTACCTACCTATACCTACCTACCTATACATATCTGCCTATCTACCTACCTATACCTACCTACCTACCCACTTACCTACCTACCTACCCACCTACCTACCCACTTACCCACCTACCTACTTACCTACCTACCTACCTCCCTACCCGCTTACCTACCTACCTACCTACCTACCTACCCACTTACCTACCTACTAAGTACCTACTTACCTACCTACCTACCTATCTACTAATTATACCTACCTATACCTACCATCATACCTCTGACAGGATCCTGTCAACCTCTACGGGGCCCATCCGTTCCATATGGTGATTGAGGATGACGGAAACGCGCACGGGGTCTTCTTCGTCAACTCGAACGCGATGGGTGAACTGATGACTATTCTTACCCCTTTTGAGCAAAGTTATACATATTGAAAAGTATTCTCTTTGAATGTGTGACGATTAGAATACAAACACATTATTCTATCATACTATAAACTATCCTTTAATACATTTTAGTTTCAGCAGGGAGGTGTAAGAGAAGGAGAAGTAATTATAAGAATCCCTCTTTTGTATACATGCCGCGGAGAAATTATGCGCGTCATATCTTAGCACTTACTACAGTCATGCCAGCAATGAGATGTTTTGACAAAAGACAGCACTTCTGTTTAAGTATCATCATTCCTCATTTACAGCGAACCTATCGAGTAGCAATTCGCTGTCCCGTTCAACTTTTTTTAGTTATTCATTTTCAGAAAATAGGGCACGTAAAAAAATTCTTTAAAAAAGGGGGCATCTTTATTTTCAAGATTTAATAGTCAAGGATCAAACCTATGGCGAACAAAATATCATGCATAGGAATAATGTGCTCAAGATGGTTAAATGGTAACTATTTATGAAATTATGATTTTCGTCGTCATTTTTTTTTCTCCCGTCCTACGGTATCAATAACAAGAAAAATTTTTTTTGAAGGAAAACTGAAAGGTTATAATTATGTTCCGTACCATATTACCACCAAGATCCAACAATGTTTTAATTTTCTCTAAAATACTGAGCTTAAGATTTTTGAAATCAAAGACTTCTTCTTTGGTCTTCATATCCAAATTCTGTGGAAAAGCGGCGTCAAATGGAGCATGGAACATCAAAGCCAGAGATGTGCGAAGTACTAGGCCCTGTACAATTGTCGTGCTGTATATAGAACCTGAGCATAATATAAACATTCACAAATTGCTGAGTGATTCCACTCTTTCGTATTTCGTAACACCTCCCTAATTTCAGATGAAGACAGCACCCAGTATAGCACGTTAATTAACACAATCACGAAAAATTATCATGATTCGAGGAATGAAATATCAAATGATATTTATGTCATGTTTTATCGGAATTTTTTTTCTCAATCCTTTTAGGCTTTTGCCACAAGATCTCTGCGATACATGTTATAATACAATATCTCTTAACTGTAGGCCCTACAAGTACCCTTTCACAAGCATAATGTGTAAAAGCACAGGCATATTTAAAGAGATATAAATTATATACAAATGTGTGTGTGTGTGTTAGTGTGTGTATGTGTGTGTGTGTGTTTGTATGTGTGCGCGCTAGTTAGAGTCCGGGTTGTTGTGAGTTTTTGAGAGTTTGGATTTTATTTTTACACATCAGAGACAAGTCACAATATCATCGTTCTGCACATTCATTGCAAGCGAATTATTGTCCTGTCGATAAGATTTTTAAAAAAAATTATCCCTTATCACATACTTGATATCATCCTCTAGAGGTCGTGCTACAACCCACCCCTGCCTTGACATACAGGACCATAGGGGGTGTCCTCGATTTCCATGTCATCCTTGGCCCTACCCCGGAGAACGTAATAAGTCAGTACGGCGAGGTAAGCCTCGATTGGTTCAGGCAATGAGAGACGTTTATTTGCGATATTATAGTCTCTAGCCATCTTAGAGAGAGCTTTAAAGAAAAAAAAAGAATTCAGTTTTTTTCTGATGCTCTGTAAGATAACAAACCACTCCCAGGTGGAGTGAAGATACCTATAAAATGTGGGGAAAAAAAATATCTCCAGATTCCTGGAATGTATGCTTTGTAGTCATAAATATTATCAATTAATCATATTTATCATGTGAACTGACATAGTGACAATATTATTATAACTATTACGGTAATTTGGTCTTAGTGGTCTTAGTGGTGTAAGACAGATAGTAATATCAGTGGATTTCTTTGTAGAGCTCCTGTATCTTCAAGGGCATCAACCTATTATTTAGAATCTTCTGTAATAGTCATTCTCTTTTGTCTATCCTTACTTTGGTCTTTAATTGTACCTCTGCTCCTCACCCTGTTCTCCACATCAGACTTTTGTTAGGACCTACACTCAACAAGCTTTGCTTTTTAGTAGGTTCCATCGTATTTCTCTTTGCATCCTTTACTTTGATTGAAAATGACACATCGACCGCTATGCATTATGTTTGTATTCCTATTTCTTTTTGTATATGTCCAAGCTGGACATTCTGTATTATTATATTTTGTTACATATCATGTATTTTGCATCAAGAAATACGGAAATAAATTGAAATTGAAACAAAAATTTACATAATTGTCGTGTTTATTGAAACAGTCATTTTGTATGAAATAACAAAATACGCAAATTTAATTCAATTCAATTCAAATCAAATTATATTTCCAATATCACATTTTTGTATACGATCAATTACAATGTTTCTATGCTTTCGTTTCGGTTTGATTGTTTTCAATGTTTATAATCAGTGTTGCTAATCAGTGACTCCTTATCTGATAATATTTGGCCAATGCGACATATCGGAAACGTAAAGGCAAATGTATTTTTTACTATCGTTTCCTTGACCACGCCCTTTTCCAAAACCTTATTCAGTTACTGGTCCAGTGATGGTGCCTTGATAGTGTCTACGACTCCAATTGTGTATGTGGCGAAATATACACCACTATGGACCATTAAGAGTGTATAAACAAACATGATTGTCTGCAATGCACATACAATATGTTGTGACTGACCACAACCTGTTCTCCATTACGCCAGAGCCTTCGAAGGTTGTAACGAAGGCTCTGCATTACGGTCTATAAGATCATTGGCAGCCCAGTTTGGTGCGTTATTGATCTCTATAGGCCTCTGACTGTATACGTGGCCCTTACATCACTCTGTACCTAACACAAATATGTATTTAATGTAAGTGTAACTGACCACTGACTCCCTGTTTTTCATTGTACCATTAGATCATTGGTCGTCCAGTGATGGTACCTTACTGGTCTCTAGGCTTCCAGCTGTGCAGGTGGAACTACACCACACTGGACCGCGTCAAACAAGTCTGGTCCGATATGATTGAGGCACAGATACCATACGTACGTCATCCCTTGGTTTAATCACTTGTCTTTAACCGTATAATCCCCCAAACTTGTGAAAATGTTGTCCACATACTTATATTAGCGCTCAAATATCGATATCACTGAACATTCAGACGTGTGTTTAATTTGGTAGAGGGTATGATTTTATTTTCGGTGCCTGTAATCCTCATGCAAAAAATAGGTCCAAAATCGAGTAAAGTTTATGTTGGAAATAGCAACAAGGAAAAGATGTGAGTGGTGGAATTATTGTAAATTTGCAATCTATGAATTTCTATGACACAACACATCATTCGAACTGGCGAGTAAGTCGTTTTGTAAGTAACAGACGTTGGTTGATAGAGCAACTGCAGTGCTGGAGGAAAGTTTGCATGATTATGATTTCGAGAGTCATTTACATGATGCTTCCTTCTAGTATGAATTCCCACGAAGGTGGCATTACATTATTCGACCAGGTTTGTCTGAAGCAGAAAAGAAGGTCATGAAAAAGTTGCATCTTTCGCTGTTTCAGGACGTGCAATACGGAGACATTGATTACATGGATAAACAAAAGGATTTCACCTACGACAGATACGGAGCTTATGCTGGTCTTCCCGAGTTTGTCCAACAAGTCCATGATCACGGCCAGAGATACATCATCATCCTGGTAAGATGACCACATACAAATCAATTATGTAGACATAAATGTTATCTATGATATACATATATATATATATATATATATATATATATATATATATATATATATATATCATGTAAACACACACTCAGACCCACACAATACATGCACATTTGCTCTACTCTTATTCATCTCTCTATCCATTCGTTAATGAACTCTTTATTTCTATCCTTTTAAATCCCCGATTTGTAAAAGATGTCTGTTTTTAGATCAAACTTTCCACATTATTGTTCTCTCTATATAGCATATGCATTGCTTGATCTGATCTATTGAGCAATGGCTTTCCCTCAGTACAGCTATGAACCTCGATTAGGGTAGGTCCAATATGTTATATATTTCCCCTTCTGTTTTGTTAATAAAAGACCAGCAGTCGTTCAATGGTGTGGCCGAGTTGTTCTCTGTCGTTCCCCCTTCTTTTACCATTGTTTTATATGTCACCTTTACTCGGTATCATAATGTTGTCAAGTAAATGAAATGATAATTGATATTTGATTTGATTTGATTTGATTTATTCACAATAATGATTATGAATATACAAATGCACATACATTACACATAAATATCCACATAGTTTATACGTGGAGTATGTTATATACTTTGATAACAATTTGTGTGGATCGTTATAAGATATGAAAAGGTTGACTGGGGTGTCCAGTAGATATAACTTCCACCATATATAATTATGTACAGAAATATTATACAAAAAAGTTAAATGCACGTTCAGTGGATTCATATAGATAGGGATTCATAGATGAGAGAAAGAGAGAGATAGGAAGAAAGATCAAGAGGTAATTAAGAAGAGCGGTGCTCTACCTCATGATGGTTGAAGTAATACAAAAATGATAATTTTTGGTACGACTCGTTACTATACAATGATGATAAAAATAATTGCATTTGTATGGCGCTTCATACTGGTGTTTCTAAGCGGACTGGTGCTATTCATACAAAAAGACTAGAAAATACAATAGCATTGCGACAATGCAAAACTAAAATTACATTGATTAAAGAATTCTGTCATGCGCATATAAATATGACAAAATAAATCTTTGAACCTGGGAATGCAGGCAAAAAAAGAAGAAGATATGCAACCAGTATTGTTTGCACATATAAAAAGACCAGTCTTTACTCGTCCTCTAAAAGTATGTTTTGTTTTGAACAGTCGTATTTCATGACAAAGAATTCTAGGTGACAGGACCAGCATGTCGTATGGATCGGTGGGCGACGGCAGTTCTTGGATTTTTCTAGGTGCACGTTAATTGTAGAGGTTCTTGTTGGATAACTATGAATTATGATTCGCCGAATCCCCTTTGTTATGTTGTTGAGTGTTCATGGAAGTGATAAGATGAACGGTTTTCAGCAAAGTACGCTATTTTCGCAACGCTTGTTCATGTTGTATGTCATTTTTTAAGGATCATGCCATCAAGAAAGAGCCTGGATACCACGCCTACGACCGCGGACTGGACCCTAATGCGTACGTTTTGGCGCCAAACCGCTCAATGCCTATTGTAGGCAATGTAAGTAACGCTTACTGCCCAAATATTGACAACTTGTCATGAATAACTTTCGTTGAAATGAATTCGAGTTCAAAAGAAATAAAATGTCTCAGTGATGAGAATGTGCTTAACTACTACATGTCCAAAGTAGGCCTTCACGCCTTTCAGCAGTCATTGATTTACCTGCAAAACATGGACTGCAACGCACCTTTACAAGCATACAACGACTACAAAACATACATTATATTTTATACAAGTCAGGAATGCTGGAAGTAGTTTGAAGACAAACTTACACAAAACAATATATGTAATTTATTTCGATTTCATAGCCTTGCAGTCCATCCCAGGTAATGACGTTATAGTACAGAACTGAAAAGTAGCATCTGCTTGAAACACAAATATCACTAATTAAAGAAGGACCTGCTGAACACATAATCAAGAGAATTGAGAACATATTCTGTGTATTCAGACATGGCAATGGAGTGATAAGGACATGACACAAACGAATGTCAAATAACTTAAGATTAAAGAAGAAACCTGTCTAGGAGTGAAAAATAAACTTTACATTTTTGCCCAGGTGTGGCCGGGAGACAGTGTATATCCAGACTTCTTCAACCCCTATGCCGTTGACTACTGGACAAATCTTACACAAGACTTCCACAAAGAAATAGAATTCGACGCTCTCTGGATTGTAAGTACAACGTTAGTACATTGGTTTGTAAAATCATGTTACAGCCATGGTGTTATGTGTAAATACATATATGGAAAGTCAATTTGTGTAAAATTCAGTAAAGGCTGATATCACTCTTATACGATCTACAGTGTTTCCATGTATGCGTTGAACATCGTTTATGTATTATGCATTTGCGTCTTGTATTTTCATTTTCTATTTGTTTATGATTACTGTATTTTCTTTCGTCTGTCGAATCATTAAATCTTGCAGAAAAATCTGAACTGAACTGAACTGTTTTTCTTGTGCTTTCTATGAATGTGGCTGAAACGAAAACATAAGAATTAACTGAAAGATACCCCTTTGTTGCTGTTCCATCTTAAAGAGTATTTTCTTGTTTAGGCAAAGACAGCTAAATTGCAATCTGCATTAAAACAATCAGTCGCGGTTCAGTTGTAGAATTTTGTTTGCTTTTATTTTATTCCGGGTATTTTCATTATCGACATGAAACACACCAGGATATGAACGAACCTTCAAACTTCGTAAGAGGATCGGTTGATGAGTGTGATATCAACCGATGGAATTACCCACCGTATATACCAAGTAAGTAGTCATCTAGTCGTATTCGAAAGAGAAGTTATCATATACTTTGTTAACATCATTAATATTAACTAACTATTTCAAAGTACGCTCAATGATCATGCTCTGTCTTTTCCATTGAAAAAGGTGAAGGTTAGTTCGATATTCGGGGTACCTCATTCGTTTAATGTGGTTATCACCATGCTGGATGTTTTACTAATGTTTTGTGTTTGTGTAATGTGAGAGGATGAAAGAGATAGCAAGGCACACCGCTAGCATTTTGATCACTCTAAGTAGAGTGCTCTTGATAAACATGGGAGTATTATAAAATAGTAGACTATTCCGGGATATGCATCAGATCCTTTCGCGTTTTGATTGTTTGTGTATATCGCATACATTGGACCAGCATTGTGTGTTGTGTGTTTGTATGATGTTGTTATATCACGTCACTAAACCACTTTATTGTCTCTTTCAGAATTGTTAATAGAGGAAAATAAGATCTTTACGAAGACCATTTGCATGGACTCCCATCACTACACGGGGGACCATTACAATCTTCACAGTCTCTACGGGCATTCTATGAGCCAAGTCACACACGAGTAAGCCAGTTGTTGTTGTTGTTGTTGTTGTTGTTGTTGTTGTTATTATTATTATTATAATTATTGTCGTTTGGTTGCACGCTGTCCCCTTTCCAGTAGATGATGTTAGATTTTGCATTTTAAAGTCAGTAATGACGAGCGATCTCAATTCTCTTTATCTCAAGAGTCAGACGACCACCCATCGATACAAGCTACTGTATTCAAAACGTTACTAACTCGACACGTCATCTGCCCATGAGCTATGTCTACGTTTGGTCAATTATGATAGCGTACATTCTCAAAGTATAATGGATAATTGGCTAATTGGATAGTTCCTAACTGTTTTCTTTCTCTATGTGGCAACGTGTTAGTTAGCAGAGTGTGCTGTACTTTGAAATTGTGATAACTCCTCGTGTAAAATAATTTTACCCCTGTGCGTAGATGTTAATGGAAACCAAAACCCAAAGAGAAATGTGGATTGAGTGAAAGCAGCAACATTACGAGAACACATTAGTGAAAGTTTGAGGAAAATCGGGAATCCACAGAAAATTCATTTTTCATGAAAATCACACATTCCATCAACTTAATACTGTCATATGTTAAGGGTATCAATTATTCCCCCTGCTTTCTGAAAGCGGTTATTCAAGTGCTCTTTCATTATGCTAGAAAAGTGAATTTTTATAGATGTTCCCTTTATTTTTCTTTATATTGTTGTCCACACATTACATAATAACCTCTAGTGGTCTCCTCATCCATCCGTTCCAACACCAAAACTTTAAACATCCATAACTTTTGCATCGATTGTCCGATTTTCTTTAAATTTTCACTGATATGTTCTACTAATGATGCTGCTCCCACTCAATCCACACATATTTTTGGGCTTTGGTTTCCTTTAATAAGTGAAACATTTTTTTTTTATCCCCCTTCTATCGAATCCATCTGAAACAGATCACTGAAGAGCGTCTTTCCTTCTAAGCGTAGTCTAGTGTTCAGCCGTTCCACGTTTGCTGGTACAGGAAAGTACGCTCATCATTGGCTTGGAGACAACCATAGTCTCTGGGAACACCTGTGGTGGAGCATTGTGGGTAGGAAGATTGAAATCACACATGAACGCAGTGTATGGATGTATATGTATATATAGTTACAACTCCAATCTTATTGAGAATGATCGCACAAAAGAACCAGTTATACTGATATTTAGTCGGTTTAATTAAAAAGGATAATATTTCGTGTACAGACCTGTCAATCAGTATAATTGATACATAATTACTTATAGGTAGTGCGTACCAAAAATAATGTAATCTAACTTTGGTGGGCTACTATTTCATAATTGTCAGCAGTAGAGACTGCAATAATGGTTGTGAGGAAAAGGGAACTCTTTCCACTGATACCTAATTATGTTGACAAATGCAATGCATGACCAAGCACATAAACATTAAAGACAACGATGACAAATTGCACTTTTTCTAAGTTGGCGTGTTATTGTAAAAGGAGCAATGCATGTCTCGGTGCATGGATGAGATCTGTACATGAATCTCATCCGTGCAGTGAGGCATGCATTGTTTCTTCACAATAACACGCAATCAGTTCTCCGCAGGCAATAATATGTCTTCCATCTCCGCAAATGCAGCAGGTCAGCAGGTATAACCCAGGGCTGAATCTTACGATCCGTTTCAGAGCCAGAAGTGGAGTAACTTTCAGAGCAGTGGTCTTGGGTACTTTGCCTACTGCAGAATTCCTGTGGCTTATAACTATAGGTTCCTTGACCTTTTCTTGAAGATTCTGTAATTCTCTCCAACCTGGGGCTACATACCTGTGATTTCAAGAGCCTTCCAGACACCCTAGCTGACCCACTGTCTAGTTATGTGCATAACATCCTACCTAAAAATAACTACCATTCACATTGGGCTACAGGGGTAGTGTAGGTATTGCCTCACGCAGCCAAATATGTAGGCACTTCCAAAAACATTCTCGACTGGATAAAATGAGCCATTTCTTTTTCACATGCATGGGGATACCACATAGAAACCTCCCCCGCTAATCTGGTCAAGCTGTATACGTGCACACAGGCTAAGCAACCATACAATACATCTTACATCTGCCAGAATGTGACAATGGGAAGTCGAAGGAGCGGTAGACGTAGCTATACTATATAGATTTCAACAAGTTTAATGGCTGCCGAGCTTCCGGTCCCTCAGTGGACCTTCATCAGGGCTACGTTAACAGGAAAGAAAAAGCAAGGGACTACTTGCAGCATCACTCTTGTTAGCTGCTTAAGCAGACTTTTGGGATGTAGAACTACAATGTAATATGGGACGCCCTTAAAATCATAAACTTAACTTTGAGAGGAAATTTCATTATAATTTATCTAAATAACACACAAGATTATGTATCAAGATATAGGCCTAGCATAATAATGTGTACGTAACCTATCGTAAAGAACACATTAACATGATATAATTCCGAACAGGAGGATAGCCTTTATAGTTGTGCAATGATCTTGATGCTTCTAGATCTATACTCGGCACAAACAATGAAAATACACATTATATACAGATTTTATTATTTACCTTTAGTTGATGTGGATGCTGGGGTTGGGTGTTTGTGGGTGCTGGGTTGTGGAATGGGCTGTGCGTGTTATGATTTCGTGTTGTTTATGCGGGGTGCGGGTCACATGTCATGAGATCAGTGATGCGGAAACGTGTTTATTAATGTATATCTGGTCATTTTGTTTGGGGGAGGGTGGTTCATGGGTCGATATTATACCCCCATCTCACTAGACGGCGATTCCGCTACGATCACCAAAAATCGACAAAGCGCGGCGGATCGTGGCTTGATCGCTTTAAATCTTCTCCATCGTATCTTGAGCGGTTCAGAAGCGCTGAGGGTCGCCACCATCGCCATGGTTGGCGACCTCGCTACGGAAGTTTTGAACATGTCCAAAACTTCCGTAGCAAGGTCACCGTGGTTTTACAGCGTATCACAATCGCCTCACGAGCGCATTAAAAGCGCCACATTCGTAACTCTGACAGGGTAGCAACGCGTTAGGCGTAACTCAAGCGCATCGAAAGCGGCCCCCATCGCTCCATGAAAATTACCACTTTTGCAGTATTACGTAACAGGAACCAGCCATGAACCATAGAAAGTGATGCACAGACCAGGAAGGTGGACATGGAGAAAAACGTATAAAATTCATTTTTCCACGTATACTCAGTACGAATCTACTCTGTTTATCAAATTGTTTGTCTGTCATATACCATTCTAAGTCAATGAAAGTAAATTAAGTTGTAATCTTTTCAAATATATCTTCATAACATTTTCTCATTGTAGGATACGATTTATAGTTTGCTCGTAAGCCGGTTCTTTAGTATCATACATACTTTAACCTTTTAATTGAATGGATGACTTAACTAATAGCGCAGTTTCACATCAGGTTCTAACTGGTGTGTTCTAGAATGCTAACATGTAAGGGTAAAACCATATTCTGCATATCCATGTCGGTTTGACACTGACATCTGTTTGAAGAAATTCAATCATGAAACCCATTTTATACCCCGATCGCTAGAGATCGTAGCATGAGCCTGACGTAAACGTATCACTGTCGCTCCGATCGTATCACTGTTGTAGCGAGGTCTTGATAAGCGTACGAATATCGCAACACAGTCGGTTCGATCGCAGAAGCAGCGCGTCTCGTCGGCCTGGAAATGCGGCAACAACGTGGCAGAGTCGTATTATCACCGCGGCGCTATCGCCTACAGCGCAGGTTGAGTGTGGAGAAACCGTAGTGTAATCGCCTCGGAGGCCAAAAATGGAGACGGACGGCGATCGCGCCACGATTTGTTAAATCGTCACAGATCGCCATGATCGTCATGATCGCCCTCCTAGTGAGATGGGGGCCTTAAAGGGAAGGTCCTGTTTTGGTTGATGATGGCACGTCGGGATGAAATTTTTTGGCAAGATAATGACAAACTACTTATGAAATATGAAAGAGCATTGAAATTTATGGGGAATTCAAAGTTTGTTTGACAAAAATTGGTCTAGAAATGGCTGAGAAATGCAAAAAATACGTCGTCCGATGAAAGTGTGGGACCCACACTTTCCCCCGTGATACGACCTTACCTCCCTCTACCGTTTGAATTTGACTACATTGGGCTTGAGGCTTTTTCAACCGTTATCTTCCGCACACGCGAGCGATGTGTACCGCACAGCTTGGTCTGGGAGGTTGACCTTTTCACCTCCGTGAATTTGGGAGAGAGACGGCGCGGCGAGGGAATATTGCGTAATCATGGGGTTCATGGCACATTTGCAGACCTGTATGCACGTCGTGTCTGCGTGGAGTTCTGTGATCGCACTGCGCTATCAGCCGTCGCGTCGTTCCGATTGTTTACTTGAGGGCACATAGTCTCTTTTCCTCGGTGTGATGCTGCGTATAGAGCTCTACGGATTCCGACTCGAGAGCAACTAAAACAGTTAGGTTTTGCAAGACGAAGTATACATACGTCTCCGACCCAGAAATCTCGCAAAAGAATATAGAATCTTTCGAAATGAGGCGTAGGGGGCAACGAAGGGATCGCGATTATTGAAACTGGACAAGATGCCTTCATCCCGTAGAAATGAACCGACGCGACACCTGGATCTACCGACCCCAGCTCGCGATGTCCTGAGTGAAAAAGTGAGTATACAGGCATTTAGTGTAGAAGTTAGTCAGTCCGACCCATCTTTATCCGTAAGTGCATGATGTGAGAGCTTGAAGTTTATCTCGTGAAGAATATCCTGTGCCTGCTAGAAAAGATGTATGTAGGATGACCCACAAAAGGCTTGATTACTTTATTTTTTCACCTTGATTTTCAAGGTTTTATGCGTGTAAAAAGTTCAGAAAAATAGATTTCTGAATAATGAAATTCGCAAGGGGTAATCGGCCAAACGAGAATGAAGTAGGGTCCCTTAGTGCCGAGTGTTCGTTGATCTGAAAATGAAATAAATTTCCTTATTCTGAAGAGTCCATAGTATTCTCAAGATTATGTGTATCGATCCGAAAACGAAATAAGGCTCGTTATTCCAAAGAGGAGATTCGTTAGTCAAAAATGACGGAATATTCGTTATTAATTCTAAAAGTGAATAATATGTGCCCAAAGAGAATGGGGGAAGGGGTGATCATAATTTCTGTCGAGTATAGTTTACATGAGATTTGGAAGGGGATGATCTACACTGTATACTACTAGGTAGTATCAGAAACAGGGGAACACAATGGCGCGGCAGCATTGCACCCTCGTCGTGTCATTTTCTTCTCCCTACCTTTGAGTAGCCCCTATTTATAATAACCGTTTCTACATCATATTACATAGCTCATCCTTATGATGTAATTAATCTGTCATATCATAATCATAAAAATGAAGTATACAATACCTGCAACATAACGACTAACGCTGGCCGTTTGGCGGAGGTTCAGTGGTCCGATGCATCATGATAATGTGCGTGTGTTTGCGTATCATTTTCATTCAATTTTCTCTGCGCAGTATCCTATATACTTTTTTATATGTATTTTGATTTGTATTTTGATTTGTTTGCTTTTTTTTTCAAAGCTCTTCAATTACTGTTTGTTATTATTAAATTGACTGAGACTCTACATGTATATGCCGTAGAAGACTGTAGGTTGTTCGTTCACTGTGTCAGTTTTGTCCATCTATGTAGATCGTACATATTGTACATAGATCCATCATGATGAATTGCTGTTTGCTTTGATGTGCCCTTTTCTTTGAAGTACTGAATAATTATGAAAGTTATAAAAAAGGGAAATATGAAATAGATTTTGTAATTTGACAAGCTATAAGATGATTTGCAGGTTGCATAATTCCATTTCCATTTCATAATTTGTTATCACAGTCAGTGAGAACAGCTTGATGTCAGGTTCTAAAACTTTTTAGGATGCTATGATTATGTTCCCCGGATGAATCCCTTCTGAGAAAAAAAAAAAATCTTCAGATGTATTTTTTTTTCTCAAAAGGGATTCATCCTGGGAACAATGCGTGTATAATTTTTCATAGATTGTCGGTTATGAATGCAACCAATGTCTTTTCCTTTTACACTTTCAGTAGGCTATGGATACTCTACATCTCAAGTGGCACTTTAGTGGTTTCTCGGGACCTCTGAAAATGAAATCAGACCACCAAACTTCTAAACAGTTTATATTTTGACGGTTCCATCGGAGAACTGTGTCGAAAAAAAAAAATTTCCTTTCATTGGTAGGCCACGATACATTTCTTTTTTCGGGTCATCAAAATTCGAATTGAACGTTTTTGTAAGGGATCCGAACAGGACACCAAAAATAAATGAATAAATAAAACTCAAGTTTGTCTCGGAATTAACTTGTGAAAACTCAATTGTTTCCATTAACAGGGAACGCGGGATATTACGATGAATCATGGTAGTCAATGAGATACGTTGTATGACCCGACGTTACTCTTTCAATATACGTTTACGCGTGAAAAAAGAATGAATCTCTAATTCCACTGTATCATTTTTTTTTATAGATCTCAGGAGCAAATCGAGAAAAGACAGGAATGCGCATTGGAAGCCAGTCAACAAAGGTAATGTTATTCTAATAAATATATCAACAAACGTGACCTGTTCTTTTTCGCATTGTGTGTATGTGTGTGTGTGTGTGTGTGTGCATGTGTATTTGTGTTTTTGTTTTATTTTGTTCTGTGTGTTTTTTTTTTGTAGAATGTGAAAACACGTAAGGCCTATATCGGCCTATATGACGCTTATTTTTATTCCGCGAATTTCTTATTAGTCAGAATGGAAGGCATTGTGTGAATATCATTTTACTCTGGTACATAAACTACGGGATGTGCAATTGAATCGTATATTAGTTGAAGAAAATGTCTACTCATGGAACCATGGTAATGATAAAATTATATATGAAAATGTTTCTGTTTTGTTCTTTATTACACAGGCAGATGTGTTCAACAAAATAACAAAACCAAAACCAAAAGCACTAAAACAATTGGAGAGGTTCGGACATGCCGATTTTCTATTCCCGGCCACGAAGTATCGCCAGAGACAAGTCGCTTTATCCATCTGTCTTTCTCCTGAAAAGTTTCTTCCTCCACCTCTCCGAAGTTCGGCTGAGCCCCTTCACAGCCTGAACGTTCCTGGCGAAAACCATGCCCAGCCCGAGGCCTGTCATTCCATCTGGCCCGCTGCTACCACTGCCCACCTGTCTAAAGAGTTGATCATTGGGGAACGACGTTGATGGCATCACAGCGAGTATCCACGGTGGTTGTTCAAACTGTGTGAACAGTTCCTTTGGTAATCTACTCTGCTGTGGAATCGGCAGTAGACTATATCATGGTGTACTATTAGGCCGTAATTTTTTTTTTTAATACAGTGTACTTGTACATTGTTCTAAGTTTTGCACACAACTATATCCCCACAAACACAAGAGCCACTATTAGGGTTCGCGCGTATGCCAAAAAGCGGGATACAAATCTCGAGATTTACATGACCATCGTAATCTCGAGATTTTTGCAAATGTGCACACAAAATCCCACTAATTTGCGCGATCAGCATCGCGACGGTACCCCCAACTGTAATCTTGCACTTGATTTCTGAAATAGTGCGCTGATTTGCTCCCGGTGACCGCGTAAACGGCTGACCGAAAATACTTTACTCATCTCCAGATTTTATATTCCATCATTCAAGCGAGCATCACAATAATGGGTAAATGACAACATCACACTACTGTGTGGCAGCTGCGTAAATATTGTCGGTTCATGCAAACGCGTGAAGAGGGGGAAAAATCTCGAGATTTGGAGTTCAATCGTCATCCTGGGTCGTCATCCCGCTATGTTGTTATACGTGTGGATCCGGCTAATGGCGCGTAGATATTCTACATACTGGAAAGATAGTAAACACAATATCAAGACATGCATGATCATGAATGCGAACGATCCGGGTGAACAAGCGCATGTTGTTTCATTGTACTGATAGGGTATTATGAAGGAAATTGTACGTATAAGGTCCACGAGTGTTACTTAGTAGCCGCGTTTGTACGTACCATATAGCGGGTTACCAAGCTCCCCGAAACTCGACTTTTTATTTTGTTTTGTTTTATTTGTTTTCTTTGTTTTTGTTGAAACCGTTAATCGACACTCTGCAAATTAATTGGTTAGTAGAGTATACTATGCGCTCGGAAACTAGAGTTTGTTGGGCTTTTTGTCTGTTTCTTTATTTGTCTGTTTTTATTTTTGCAGCCTTTCTCCGTCACAGAAATACTAGTAACTCGCTAATTGCCTATCGATAAATCGATAAAACTACAAGCATTGTTCTTGAACCTCACATACATTGTCGAGTGCACGCCGTTGTGGCGTGCGCTATGAATGATGGGATATGAAAGATTCGAGTTTTTGTGGTCGACCGTTCACACGTATCTGCGGGACAAAGATTAGCGCGCTAATAACAGCAAGATTTCTTGGGTTTAGCATTGCGCTGCTGACCGCGCTTTGTTGGGTTTTTGTCCACTCGTGCGAAGAACTCAGTTTACTAGCGGGTTACAAATTTCTCGTTTTGTTACCCAGTAATTTTTATACGTGTGAATCCCCCAATAGGCGTGTATAGATGGGTAATGAGTGCCAGCGCGTTTTCACTTATTTTTCATGTTTATTTAGGCTGTATGTTTGTTTATTATTGCCCTTGTCATATTCAACAAAACAACAAATTACGATACAAAATAATAATATTATACTCAGTATACATTACGCAACAGTCACTCCAAAGATGTTACCCTGAATGCCCATCCCCCGTCACATGGACGTAGGGCCTAATTTACACTGTACAGTGACGTTCAAACAGTAAAAACATTGACTCAACGATCAATCATTAGTTCACACATTGTATACACACATGTTTACATGTATGCTGGTTAATTTCTTTGGTAGTGCAATACGCTGTACAGGCGTGCTGGTAAATTCCCACAAGATGTTCGTAATCTGTCCTTTTTAGTACCTCGGATAAGCTTGATTTTCAGACATTTCCTTTTTTATGTCAAAGGTATATTTTTTCTCATCCTTTTCTCATACAGTATTATCCCTGTGAATTATCCCTGTATGAATTTTCTTTGCAAATATGTGGCTCGACCGTAAGTTTCTTATAGATAATCTATTACATCGGTAAGTATGTAAATTTTGCTACAAACAGGCAATGTTCGCACCTCTTTAAAATAATGGCAGAGAGAAGTTTAAATTTGCGCTTTCAAGCACAGCGATATGCTTGACGTGGAATTATTATAGGCGATATATTGAATACGACTGGGAAGAACACTGTCAAACCGAAGATAATGATAATTCACATGTTACTGCTCAGTATTATCAGTGTAATTCATTTTTGTATAATATTCACATTATTAGTATTATGTCTCGCCATCGTTGTTGTTCCTGTTACTGGTCATTGGTCATTGGTGTTTTTTGTTTTTGTATGTGTGCTATATGCCTATATCTCGCGAATCGTGAAGAGGCTAATGGCTGGGAGCCAAATGATATCCGATAATTATTGTCGATAGCATTAGCACTAACTGGAACGGATTCCACGTACTCTGGCGTTATGAGCATCGTCAAAATAATCTTGACAAAACATATTTTCTCCTCAATCAAAACAGAGGTTCTCGGGAGGTTTGTAATGACAACTTATATAGAGAATGAAATTATTTGTGATGATGATAATAGTACAGTATTCATGATAATCATTACAATGGTATAAAAAACGGTAACAACAAAGGCAACAATTTCAAGCGGCAATACCAATTCCAGGAGTTAGCCGTTTTGTTTAGCAATAACCTCGATTTTTTTTTTTAATACCACGAACTGCGTGTTTGTGATTGATGAAAAAAAAAAGTTAAGTGCATTAATTACTTCACGCAACCACATTGGCCTCATTAGCTGTTATACGAGTTGATAAGAATAATCACAGAAATATTCATTTTCAAAAGTGATTGACACTTCGTCTTGTAATTGTACTTACATTTCCCTTGAAATGTTGGTATGTACGGTCCGATATCACCATCTCCGGTTCTGTCCGAGGTCATAATGTGCAGTAATCGTGGATACTGGTTAGCTCGGTTAGCTTCAAGAGGGATAATTTTAAAGCGAGATGCCGATCCAGAGCACTTGCAAGATAAACTTTATACACTGACGAGAAACTAACTGTAAACAACCGAGGGAACTTGATTAACCACAACTGAAATGCTCTTCCAGGGAATATAAAGCATATGAAAATATGTATGTAGGGTTCATCTTCAAGATCAATTCTTCTTGTTTTGTTCTAATTTATTTATTTTGTAATTCAATTATTTTTAGTGTCTTTTTATTGCACTTCATTGTACTTGAATGATGGTGAATAAAACTAGACCGAGTTTGTAATCCTTGACAAGATCAACCTTGTTTCGTTATGTTCGTCAAGTTCACAGCTTTGTCGACCTCATGTTTCAGCAAGGAACTGTGAACGGAAAGATATCCCCTCCCTCTCTCTCCCTCCCTCTCTCCTTCTCTCTCTCTCTCTCTCTCTCTCTCTCTCTCTTTCTGACCTTAGTTTCAGGCTTACCGTGTTGTTTTGTTTCAGTTTTTACATCAGAATTGTCGGAAAAGATTTCAATGTAATCCATGGTCGGGGAGGTGTGCTGCCGCACATTTTCAGCCCTCGTCTTACTGCATCCGATTGAAAAATTGCCTTTTATACATCGACGTTTATAAGCATTGGAAATCTAATCAGTGTTTTTGAAGTATCTTTGACAAAATAAATCATGGATGTACATAATCGAGAAGAATTCAAACCTACGACCTCCTGATCTCCGGATTTTCAGGAATATATTGACATCTTATTCCTACACAAAATTTTGGTACACTGTCATTTACATCTATGTATCTGTATATGCCCGAAATGAGTTGGATGTGATGTATACAATTTCTATAAAATGATACATGTATCTATAGTTCACACCAATGTCTCATCTGTATTATGGTTGGCGAATTGTCTCCATGTTGATACTTAATAGTTTTCCCCTCCAAAATAGCCCAAAAGAGTCTTGCTATTTAATTAAAAGAGAATTGCTGCAGTCTGTAGGCCTATCGTTGTATTTTTATACTATGTGAAAATTATTTACCATAATACACGCATTTTTTTTAAATATTCCAATGTTATTGTATATAAGATCAACAGATTTATCATTATTTATTATAAGGCTTGTTTCTTATACTACTTACCTTTTCACATCAAACAAGATACATTGTTTAGCACTGTCAGAATTGTGATTGAAAAAAAAATATGTGGTGTGGTTTACATAGGTACATGTATACAAGTATTTATTATATATACAGATATATATATATGTATATATGTATATATATTTATATATATTATATATATGTATATATATATATATATATATATATATTATATATATATATATAAAGTAAAAGAATTAGTAGAAGAAGAACGCCGTAAAAAAAATAAATCATAGATCTTGAAGATCTTAAAAACGGAGCATAGCTCTCAAATACTGAAAGGCAAGGTCACACTCTTCATCAGTTCAAGAGTGTGACCTTGCCTTTCAGTATTTGAGAGCTATGCTCCGTTTTTAAGATCTTCAAGATCTATGATTTTTTTTACGGCGTTCTTCTACTAATTCTTGTACTTATTATCATCAAGATGCCGAGCAGACCAATTTTCTTATTACAATTCTGTACATATATATATATATATATATATATAGGCCTGTTGTTATTACTATTTCTATTTCTGTTCAAATGCATGCAAATTGGTTGCTATTTTGCTTTTATGTTTATGTCTCATCAAGCCCTTGAAAAAGGCTGGTGAAACAGCCGAAAGCTTGGGGAATAAAGGCAAGACTGAACATCACTGCAACGTCTATACTGCAAGTTTTCCTTCCGTCACACACACACACACACACACACACACACATATATATATATATATATATATATATATACGTAAAACTGTCTTGAAATTACTCAAATTTCCAGTTCTATTCTGAAGAATGGGAAAAGACACGCGAATACAAGCGGTGTTCAAAATTTACAACAAATACACATGTACACACATCTCTGTATGAACACTGTCAAACACTGTTTGTGATATGATGGTCACTGCATGTTATAGATTTTGCTTGTGGAGATAGATTGACAAGAGTTTTTGCTTGACGGCATCGTCTTCCATACGGTTACAGCTCGTTATTCCGAAGGTTCGTTATTCCGAAGGCTTGTTATTCCGAAGGCTCTTCAGTCCGAAGTTTCGTTATTCCGAAGGTTCGTTATTCCGAATTTCATTTTCGGATTAACAAAATCTTCGATAGCGAACCTTCTGAATAACGCTACAAAAATGTTCGGATCAACGAACCCTTTTTCATTTTCAGATTAACCAACCTCTAGGTATAGGGAATTTGTGTGTTTCGGATTAAGGAACCTTCGGAATAACGAACCTTCGGAATAAAGAACCTTCGGAATAACGAACAGCACCCTTCCATGTACAGCCAAGATTTCAACCTGCAGATGAGCCAAGACACCTTGTTTCATACGTGAGTATATAGGTATCATAAAAAGCTGTCATTGATTTGAAATTGTAACACGACATTTCCATATAGAATAATGTAAACCTAAATATAGAATCATATAAAATGTCTTTCAGGGTGTCTTACTAAAAATTTTTGATTAAAACATTGTTGATTTCTCCGAACCGAAACTTTTATGGATCATCACATCGCCTCCAATGTATACGTTGTTTATAACAAACGCTCAGTAAGATTTGTGTAATATGAACCATGACTCCATTCTGTCAATATATTTCGAGTTTCGCAGTCGAATTTCACTGTGGGGTGTTTGAGAGATGTACATCATGATAACTGCTAGGGAGTTGAATGTTCCAGCATGATCCTGTCGAATTTACTTGTATTATAGGTATACATCTGAGCTCTATTGTAGCTCGATCCACTAAACATGGGCAAGTCAGTTTGCATGCTATGCACAGTGAAATCAGTGAAATTTCGGCCACTATAATTATACTGAACAAAACATACGATCCCATCGCTGACAAAAACCTGACAATTGATATTATATATAGCATTCTAACTAGAAGTTTCCATGAAGTATAATACAACATAAATATGTAATCAAGTCACTGCCAGGGGGTCTTACCAAAAACAATTCTGAGTAAAATATTTTTGATTCAATGATTCATCACATCGCGTTCGGTACGTGTTTACTTATTTTGTTTACACGCGCTAAGCAGAATAAAGCAGAATGAACCATTTGTCAAGCAGGTAAGTCATATCATTCATGACGTGATTGACAATACAGACTTTGCCACAATAGTTCCGTAACGGCAAATTAACACAAAATCTATGATCATCGTTTGATGATAAGAAACCAAGTGTTGTCTTCATTATATTCCATGAATACTTCACGTATAAAACGTTGTGATACTATACGTACGATACCTGCCCGTATTATGGATCATTCACGGAAACAAATCCCCGCTCATATTTTTTTTTTTTTTCGGCAGTTGTAACGGGGAAGTGACTGTATGTGTATCAGACACAGCTATTAAAAAAAAAGGTGATTTCATTCATGCAAACGTGTATTATTACTATTTTGTCGCATGATTTCGGACATGAATTTCATACAGTTCAGAAGCAGCAGTGAGATTGAAATATTAACATACCTATAGAGATGACCCTTGGTTGCTAAACATACCGATTTGGCAGTCACAATCAAGGAACCAGCCAATAAATGGTATATATTTTCCTTCTCTAATTCAATTCAATGTATTAATTTCTTTATTTCCATCTTTGAAAAGACATGATTAAGAAAAAACTTTGAATTTCAGAAACTCAAGTCCTACAGGCCTACCGGTAATTGCAGTGTCGTTGATTTTCAATTGACAATTACAAATGCATGTCGCATAACTCACATTATTATCAAACATAACTCTCTAAAAAAAGATCGAGTGAAAATATTCACTCTCGAAGGAGTGAATACAAAAAAAGAGTGAATTTAGAGTGAAATTGGAGTGAATTTCGAGTGAACATGTTCATTTCCACTCACTTTGGAGTGACCGCAGGGATCACTCGAAGATTTTGGACTTTGCCACAATAGTTCCGTAACAGTAAATTAACACAAAATCTATAATCATCGTTTGATGATAAGAAACCAAGTGTTGTCTATATCATATTCTATAGATACTTCACGTATACGTTGTGATACCAAGGAGGTACTACGTACGATACCTGCCCGCAATATGGGTCATTTACGTAAACAAAAATCTCAGCCTCGAATTATACGATTGGTAACAAAAGCTATCATTGATTTGAAATTGTAACACGACATTTCCATAAAGAATAATTAATAAACCTAAATAAAATGTCTTTCAGGGGGTCTTACTAAAAATTATTTGATTAAAACATTGTTGATTCCTCCGTACAGAAACTTGTGTATGGTTCTATCACATCGCCTCCAACGTATACATTGTTTATAACAATATAACGCTCAGTAAGACTCAATAGGCGCTTTCACATCAGCCCGATGTTTCGAAATAGCGCGCTATTTTCTGACTTGGGAAATTAAAAAATATCTCGAGCTTGGATTTTTATCGGGCTGATTTGAAAACGCCTATTGTGAACCATATAACTCCATTCTGTCAATATCGCCGGTGGAGCTCTATTGTAGCTCGATCCATGGCATGGGCAAGTCAGTTTGTATGCTATGCACAGTGAAATCAGTGAAATCTCGACCACTATAATTATACTGAACAAAACATACGATCCCATCGGTGACAAAAACCCGACAATTGATAGTATATATAGCATTCTAAGGGTGCTGTTCGTTATTCCGAAGGTTCGCTATTCCGAAGGTTCGTTATTCCGAGAGTCGTTAATCCGAAACACGCAAATTCCCTATACCTACAGGTTCGTTAATCCGAAAATGAAAAAAAGGGTTCGTTAATCCGAAAATTTGTGGCGTTATTCCGAAGGTTCGTTATTCCGAAGATTGGTTAATCCGAAAATGAAATTCGGAACAATGAACCTTCGGAATAACGAATCTTAGGAATAAAGAGCCTTCGGAATAATTAACGACCCTTCGGAATAACGAGCTGTAACCGCATTCTAACTAGAAGTTTCCATGAAGAATATACAACATAAATATGTAATCAAGTCACTGCCAGGGGGTCTTACTTAAAATAATTCTGATTAAAATATTTTTGATTCAAATGATTCGTCATATCGCGTTCGGTACGTGTTTACTTATTTTGTTTACACGCGCCAAGCAGAATAAAGCAGAATGAACCATTTGTCAAGCAGGTAAGTCATATTATTCATGACGCGATTGATAATACAGACTTTGCCACAATAGTTCCGTAACAGTAAATTAACACTAAATCTATAATCATCGTTTGATGATAAGAAACCAAGTATTGTCTCTATTATATTCTATAAATACTTCACGTTATACAAAACGTTGTGATACCAAGGAAGTACTCCGTGATACCTGCCCGTAATATAGGTCATTCACGTAAACAAATCTCTGCTCGTTAGCTTTTTTTCGGCAGTTGTAACGGGAAGTGACTGTATGCGGTAAATTTTGATTAAAAAATGATAACATATGACCGGACGATAGATTGCCTGAATTTCACCCCAGCAATTTTTTTTTTTTTTTTTTTTTGGGGGGGGGGGGGCTGTAACTTCACAATTAATTTCTATAAAAATGTAGTGTCTATACTAATGTATCTTGGCTCATTTGGAGGTTGAAATCTTGATGCAAACTTCTTTCGTTTCATGTGTGTCAAGCTGCAGACTGCAATATAGGTGTAGCGTTTCGAATATTGGCGTCGTCTATCTGTTTGGATACTTTCTGAAATGTCTTGACCAAAAAAAAAAAAAAAAAAAAATCGGAAGTTACCGATCGAGTTTTTTTCCTACTTTTGGGAATTGTGAGGGTGGCTAGTCGCGATTATTCAATAGTGCCTCACATGCGCTGATCAAGCCTGTGTCAAGACAGTCATAAACATATCTCTGAGCTGGCGGTTTGAACATCAAAAATTCAATCGAAATCCATCTAGGATCTTTTTTCTGTGTGTGTGTAGTAGCTAGTACACGTGTGTCTAGTCTTCAAACTTTCATGTTCGAATAAATGATAAAATCGTTGATGCCGGTGGTTCTCAAGTACAGACATACGTGAAATATGTACAGTCGGTGCCATAACCATTCAATTACTTTCTTCGGACTCACAAAGTTTAGTACCCAATGGCACAACCTTGGATACATAGTATTCAATGGATGGAGCTGTACATTACTAGACATTCGGATCATTTCCATAACCAGGTAGGTAGGGATACTGGTATCGGCGACCCAACACGTTCAATGGGGTTACGATACCGGTGTGCATGTTCCACCGTACACCAAATGAAGCAAGTGGCTGGGCATTGGGTATTGTGTGTGTTTCTCTGGTGTGTGTAGGTCTGTACGGCGAGAGTTGGGAGAAGGGGAGAGAGATTCTGCCGAAGTCCTTGGGGAGCTCGCAGAGTGATAGGAAAGCCTAAAAATAGATGTGTTTCGGTCAAGGGGTCAGGAGGGCCTGTCGCTTGGTGGAATGGAAGGCGTGGAAGGTGGCTGGAGTTTGGCTCGCAAAACGCAGAGACAGTATCGTATTGCAATGGAAACGGCAGGTGGCGCTCTGTATGTAACGGTCATCCTGATAGATGTTGGAAAGATTTTGCCTTCTTGCAGCAAATTACTATGTACTAAATTCGTAATTTTCTCATCTATTTTACCCTGTAATGTGAAACGAACCATCGTGGATGTTGATACTATCCTTCCTCAACACAATTTCATCAAGTATTCTGCAAATACTAGCAAATAACATTCTGATACGCCACATAAACAGGAACAGGACCATCCCTTTAAGTCCATGGGGTTGAAGAGTTTTTAGTTTAGCGATCCAGAAATGATTTGCCCCGGAGAATTGTGGGACGAGAGGGCCTTTTGATTGTCTCCATGGCTGTGATTCGCAGGGAGCTGAGGTCGTGACCGGGAAGATTGAAATGTGTGGCGTATGGCAGGTGCTTTGATTGTGTGGTGTTGTAGTTTCGTATTTCTGATAGGGTACGTGTTGTTAAGTCGAGTGTAGAGTTTTTGCAAATGTATTGTTTCTGGCACAGTGAGCATGTGAGAAGTTATACCCACTCTTTGACCAAGGCTCAAAAGTCATTACATTGTCATGATTGTATAGTTGCAAACTTGCAATAAAATGTTCCGATCGAGTGATAAGATCTCTTGTCCGAACCTAATGCTAAGTCCCATCATTGATCAGATTTCTGTATGTTTTTTTTTTCCACTGTAGGAATGTTGGAGTTCAATATGTTCGGAATGCCATACGTGAGTACAAGAAAGTATCATGATTATTATGAACTCACAGATCCATACAATGGGCTGCATAGAGGGTCGGTTGTCTGTTTTCGAATGCTTCTAGGATCAAAGGGCAACGTGATGTCATTTTCGACGTTTTCGCAATTATTATTAAAAGTTATAAAATGGGATTCAGAATCTCTGCAATTTGATTGGTCAATTGTCATGCATTGATTTTTACTGATCCACACTGAGCCATGCGTCTGGTAAAATCCAAATGCATTGCTCAAGTCTTGTATAGTGTTGGAGTTGGTGTACCGGACGCATGGTGGGGGAAAAAGTTATATTTCATGGATTTACGGGCCCATTTTGTAACAAGAATAATGCACAGGCCTATCTCATGGATCCGTGAGAATTGGATGCTATTGTTTAACTTTGGAACAGTCTAAAACCAAAGTTAAACTCGCGCATCCAATTCTCACCGATCCACTCTCTCCTGTGTATCATTTTGTATAATAACCCCCAAAGCAAACACAATCGGGACCATGAACCATACGCGCTCTTGAAAAAAGAAGCCATGATTAACATTTTAAACATTAATTTAGTGAAATTCGGGGGGGGGGGGATGGCCTTGTTACTACGAGAAATGTCGAAAACATGTACAAACACACCAGACGAGAGTGGACGCTTTTTATTCGGGGTTATAGCGAAATAACAGATAGTCTTCGACCAAGGGAAAGTCCTCTCTAGTGCGATGGGCACTTTAAACTTACACAATGTTTAAAAATTTGTAGATCGCAAAAGACTTTTCGGCGTGATTGAAATCTGTAATAATTTGTTGTGTGCGACTTCAGGTGTTGAATTATTTCAAACCAAAACTTCGTTTCTCTCATTCTATAGATTGGTGCTGATATCTGTGGATTCTCGTATAACACGACGTACGAGCTGTGTTGGAGATGGACACAACTTGGAGCCTTCTACCCGTACGCCAGAAATCACAACGCTCACGGCTGGGCCGTGAGTTCAAAGTTGTTGCTTGTTTCATTTCTTTTACTCTTTGGTGTTATTGTGACGTACCTACATGAATGAAAGCCTATACATACAATTCTATGTATTCACGTAAATGTATGTATACTTGTACAAAATTGTACACTGACTGGTGGAAAGGCAAAAAACGAAAGAAAATTTTGCGTGTGCAGCCTTTGCATGTGTAAGCACATTTCTTCCACTTGTTTGCATGATAGTATTTTACTATGTTTACCTTGTAAAAATCCTTCGAACCAGACGATGCAATCCTCAAGTGTAGTGACTAGATTAATCTTCTTGAAAACACCTTTGTCTTTATATCGTTTCTTTTTAGCCTCAACATCCACCAGTGTTTGGCGACGAATTCGTCGCTATGACGAAAAATATTTTGGAAGAACGTTATCGTCTGCTACCATTCCTCTACACTCTTTTCTACCACGCCCACCTAGACAGCGCCACCGTCGTTAGGCCACTGGCCAATGAGTAAGAACATAATATCCCCCATCTCTCCCCATCTATCTCTCTCTCACTCAAACACACACACACACACACACACACACATACATACACACAAATGCATGCACTAGAGTCCCTCCGTTTGTCTCTTTATTTTTCTTCCCCTTCTCTGTCAATCAGTTCACCATCTCCTACCAATCTTGAGGACAAAAAGGATTGACAACTTACTGAGTTGTCTGGCTTTCAAAAAGATTTGTTGGCGTGCAGATGGCCTCCAGGATTTGCTGAGCAACTTGTAGGATTTAAATAGAGACATAGAATAATGATGGTGTCAATCGTGATAATTAAGCCAGGCAAAACGCTGTACATTAGTACACTTACCTTTTGGAGTTTGGAAATCTACCAACATCCCAATTCATCATGATCTAGTTCACGATAGTTATCTGCTTCCTTTTTCCCCCATTTTGAACAGAATGCTATGATTTGATGTTCATTTCATTGTAACAAATACAGAGTGTATACTGAAAACAAAATAGGGGAAAATACATGTAATTTTAATCAGTACAATACCGCTAAAGTGGACAAAATGCAACCCATGAGGACACACACGATGAAAGCACATTTTCGGGAAAATGAAACGAAATTTCCTTGAATAAATGATGAAAATTGACAGACAGCTCTGTATTTCCTTAGGTTTCCCACAGACCCAGTGGCACTGGACATCGACCGCCAGTTCCTTTGGGGTCCCTGCCTCATGATTTCACCTGTCTTGGAAGAGGTAATCACATCAGGTTGCCTTGGTACCTGTCATTTATAAATCCGACGCTAATGTAAATGTTATGTACAGGGAGTAACTACACACACTCGTGTATTACGATACATACAGGTATCTGACTATACTCCTTCGACAATAGAAAGCTCACAAAATCTAAATTGATTAGCTTTTCTGAAATTTGAGAGTCTTGTCGAATAACAAATTGGAGACGATAACCGTATACCATTCATTTACTATACTATTCTTTACGTAGATCATGTGCTGAATTATTATTTAGAGTATCCCTTTCAAGAATAATGTATTGCTATTGACGTGAATGGTTTCAAGAAATGTCAGCATTTCTATTTCTTGTCAGTTCTAAAGAGCTATAGTCCTAACTAGCTTAACAACTTGTATTATGTGAAGAGACTATAACAAAACGTAGAAAAGTAAGTGGCGGTTAGATCTTACACCATCCTTCTTAGATGGAACATCGTCTTTTAAATTTGTGTGGTAATTTCGTCATCCTTTTGATTTATTATATATTTTCGCATCCTGGATGGATATTTCCACACAGGGAGAGACAAGTATTGACGCCTACTTTCCAGACGCCAGGTGGTTTGACTACTTCACGGTGAGTATAACCTGGCACACACCAAGAAAGTCTGATTTAAAAAATTATCGCCAGTGATACGTTCCTGTTTTGTGCAGTTGGACATTATCAAGATTCCAAGCATTTAATCTGGTGAATGTGTAATTTGTCCCTTCCCCATTTAGCCAAATACAGGCAGTACACAAACTGGCCATCAGATTAGTCCAGCTTTGAGAAATGGACCGCAAAACACTGTGTTAAGCAAAAGTACTTCAAAATTGTCTAAAAATTTGAAATGCGGACAAGAGGTAGTCAAGAAATAAAATGTTCAATTTCCAAACAACCCCCAATTTTCACACCTTTCATCAAGATGGGATTCTTTTTTCTTTTGGCATCTTTTTTTTCTTCTCGTTTTTAGGGTTTGGGACATTCATATGGTCATTTAGTCTTCGAGTCACAATTATGAGTTGTCCTTAAGAATATAAAATACAACAACAAATAAACAAAGGAAAAACTGTAATGCTTCGGAACTGCCTACACAAAACAAACAATTCCCTCTTCTAATCTGCATCTTTCATATCTATTTTGCGTAATTGGCTAGTTTGGCATAATTTTATGAAATCTGTAGAAGTGGTGCGGAGTTTTTTTTTTGTCACCAAGAGGATAGAGATAATTGATTAGAAGGATGATTTGCGAGGAAGAATTTACTAGCTGCTCTTTATGTTGCTGTTTTTGTTTTGTTTTTTTATATCTTGCAGGGGGAGGAGATGAGGAATGAAAGAGGCCATTTGTCCTATCTATACACACCAATGGAAAAAATCAACGTACACGTTCGAGGGGGTCATATCATACCGCGCCAGGAACCGGCCAACACTACAGTCTATAGGTGAGTGCGATGTTAGTGACTTAAGAATACTTACAGTCATGACATCTATTATGGGAGACTGAAGAAATATTGTGTGGACGTTGCAGTATAATGTCATGAAATATAAGCTGGTAGAACAATGTAAGGGTAACTGTTGAACATGTGATAGGTGTAATAAAATACATGTAATGAGAAATATCGAGTGTACAAATGAAGAGATCAAGACAATGAGTTATGATACGTTGGCATGTATGAAAGTGTCCTATTGTAAACCAAAGTCTGTTGGTTCTTGGTCATAAATTCATTGCCACTATTATGCAAAATGTGTGCTGGTGATAAAAGTGCATAAGCACGATTCATATTTCACATACAATATCCAATAAGGGAACACTTCTCCCACTATACCTTATACGATATTTTTCTTTATTCTCTATGCTGTTTGATATAATACGTTCGTGTAACCATGGCGACATTTGACAGTCGTCTGAAGCCCCTCAGTGTTTTGGTAGCTCTGGATGACAACATGGAAGCCATGGGAGATTTCTTTTGGGATGATGGCGAGTTAAGAGGTAACTCCTCATTCAGACCTAGTAGTGTATATCAACATTTATCTCTTGTCAGTCATGTAAGTGTAACTTTGATAAATATGTTTAACCAACTTGACATTACTTTATCTTTATAAGCAAAACAATCCTTGGTGCCATACATTAGAAAACATACATTTTTTAACTTAGCTTTTCTGGTTATCATTTTGTTGTATGTGCCGCTTTCTTACAATTTGTAGACTATCTCGAGTTGGCAGGGTTATACTTCTTGATGATTGTGATCGATTATTTCAATTCAAAACTATCCTCTGATAAAAGTAGAACAGAGCATCAATCTTCCTTTTTTTTTTTAGTTGTTACTGTAATCGCGACACGAAATATTAAAGTCACTGTTCACCATTGTGAACAGTGATTTCAATTCAATTCAATTCAATAGTGTATTTATTGCCATCATCAAAAAGAAAAGAAAAAGTTAACATAATCCAAAGTGATACAATTTTTTCATTTTTCTTACACTCGTCTGATAAAGGATTTTTTTTTCAAATACAATATAAAGTATATGCACGAATGATGTCATAAAAAAGAAACAATGCACTTTGCCATGGCAACAAGAATAGTGAATAATCACAATGATGGAAAACAGTGTTCCACTAAGAAAGCCAAGCTTGTAAGACGTGGAACACTGGAACAAAACAAGAACAGCATCAATTTGTTATACCAATAAAACATATTCAGTTTAAATTCTTCTATATACTATTGTACATTTACTCATTGATGATGCTGATACGATGAACAATACTTACTAGGATTTTAGAATGCAAACATATAAACTATATAAAAATTTTAAGATGTTCATGTTGTCACATTGGATGCATAATATGTGTAGGTCAATTGTATCACCAAACATTGTACCATTAAAAAAAATCCGTAATAAAGCCTAAAATGTATTCTGTCAAAACGATTGTTCACATTGTGTAAATTTAACAATACTTGGCGTTGATTATACTCATTAACATTTTTACATTGGTTGGTTCTATTCCTAACACACATTTTAGAACTATTTTGAAGCACTGAAGCTGGGTTTTTGTTTCAACTGCAAATTTTAGACAGCACCTTTAAATAATTATGAAGTAAAATGCTTTACTTGCCATGTACCACCCACTTGAATTACTGGTATAGTGTCGATACAGCTTACAATAATATATTATCAGACAGGCGAGAATATTCTTCTGTGTGAGTACATCCATCTTTTCTTTTTCTACCGTAGATTCGTACGAGAAAGGTGAATACAGTCTATTGAAGTTTGCGGCTTCTCAGGTAGGATACAGCTAAGATATCGCTCTTCTCTCTTTATCTCTTCCACTTTGTTTTTGATATTTGTATTGACCATTAGTTATTCGTGTATAGGATAAAAGCACAATACTTCCCCATTTCCTCACTTTAAAACCGATAACAAAGGATGAGTATAACTCATAACTGAATTACCGTTATTTTCATGCTTGGGAATGGGACCATAACCTTGAATGAATTTACGAAATTTCGTTTCCCACATGTGTTTAGGGGACGTTGACGATGTCTATTGAGGTGACCGGGTATACAGACCCAAACCAGCTTACTTTCGAGCACGTCATGATTTACGGCGCCGATAACTATGTGGAAGGCAGTGCTGTGATCGTACGTAATGGGACGGACGAGTACGACGCACCTATGGTTGAATTCGAACACTCATCTAAGGTGAGCATAGATAGAATAGATTTGGATACGGTGATATCCCTGAAGTGTATACCTTTAGCCCACGAGAAATAAAAGTTCGTTCTCATTTTTCTTCCTTAAAACTTTGTTACAATATCTTAAAAAGAAAATAACCTAGAAGTAGGCTACATTAAGATTATCGGGTTGTGAAGATATAGAGATTAAAAGCTTTTTCATTCAAGCCAGGACATGTATACTCTATTTTAGTAGTTTCAGACTCAGAGGGAAATTCTACCCCAGTACTCCTGGTGACGGTAGGAAAACCAGTGAAATGAAACAAAGTAAACTGAAAATTGCATTGATGTCATTGCTCTACACTACTGTCCATGGGTTTTGAATTAGGCTTTCATGAAATGTTTTGAACCGTTTAGAGATTAATAGCAGAGCAACTGTAAGCCCTTGCTTTAAATGTTTATCATGACTGATTGACCGCCGCAACCCAGGAACAATTTCATGCGAAGGGGATAATTTGTATTATATTATGTATTCATATTAGAAAGGGACATTGTATTGAGTAAATATGCGTGTAAACGATCGAGTGACATTTTGTGTCATTTACTTAGATGAAAGTTATTTTCTGAATGTGGAGTGGAGAATGGCAGAGTGGAATAATCATCTTTGACAAAATCTCTCAACTTATGTTTTGTGAACAACTGCCGTGACAATCACATCAAACTTTTCTCACTCTTTTATGGCTTGTATTGTCCAGATGCTGACGATTTCAGGTCTCGACCTCGACATGATGACACCCTTTACGATCACATGGCACGAAGAGTAGTCCAGTGACACATATTGGCACCAACCGAATCAAAAGGGCTTTTTACACTTGTGTTTCTTAACCCCGGACTTTCTCTGACCCAGGACTATCGTTAGTCCCGTACCAATTTTTTTCAGCTTTTTACACTCGCCAATTAGTCCCGTACTATCTCTTGTCCGGGGCTAAGGAGAAACCTGACCTTTTTACACTCGTATTTCTTAGCCCCGGACTTTCCAAACCACATGAATATTCATAACTACGCTGTGTACTGTACACGTACACGCACGCACCGGCAGCACTTGATTACCTCGTTTCTGATTGGTCAGTGAGGGTCGGACTTCGTCTCCGTCGCTTAGCCCAGGATTATTTTTTCGTTCTGTTTACACTCACTTGCTTGCCACCGCAATTGCGGTGCTAACCCCTGCTATTTTGCAGGGCCAGATAGTACCGTACTATCGGTGGGGCTAGCCCACTTTGGCAAAAACGAGTGTAAACAGAAAGTGGGCTAAGGATAGTCCCGTACCAACGGTGGGGCTAAGGCCCCCCCTTAGCCCCACCGTTGGTCCGGGGCTAAGCAAAAATTTACAAGTGTAAAAAGCCCTAAATTGTCTTTATATAGGGTTACAGTGGACTCCGGTTATAACGAAGTCCTCGGGATTAGCAGTTTTCCTTCGTTCTATCGAAATTTCGTTATAACCGAACAAATAACAGTAAAATACATAGATTACATAAAAGTTGCGACCTGAATTTTTACTTCGTTGTAACCGGAATTTCGTAATGACCGTGTTTGTTATACTTTATTTGACTCCTTACAAACTTTGTTCCTAAATGTAGGAGCTACCTATAGAGTTTCGCCCTCATTTCTAGCGATGTGACAAGTTATTCTTTACTTAGTACAACGTTTTTATATCACGCTGAAGACTGACGGTAATTGTCATCATAGAGGAAGTTCAACTAAAAGCAGTTAACTATAAATGATCATTTTGTCGCTAGAACGTCTTCGTAAATACCTCGAAATTTAGCTGAGATTGTTCAAAAGCTAGTTTTAACGACATTTATTCCACTCTGAGGATGGTCACCATTTGTTTTGTTGTTTAAAGCAGTGAACCACTGGTTTATCATTATCAGGGTAAAGAAAACATTTAGTTTTGGATGTAACTCTGGTGTGGGGTGCAGTGTGCATGTTTATGATCAGGGCCATATTATGTTCACTAATACTTGCGAAATGAATGGCATGAAATCACATGATAAAGCAGAGAGATGTGAAATCATTTGTGTTATTCATTTGAAACTTCATGAAGTGCACATAATCTTTCATTTGAATTATTTCCGCAGTACAACACAAACACTAAACAATGAGTTGGTCCGACAAAATTGAAGTTTATCTGTACTCTATATAGCACCCGTAGCGATACCTTTTAACCAATCACCACCTATCATTACAAAGTCCACATCAGATTAGGCATCAGTGAATAATTTGTATTGATTAAAAATTTCGCCGATCCGAAGGAAAAAATCAAGTAACATTAATTTGGCGAACCGGGACTCTTTATTTTACTGTTTATATTTAAACCCAGTGTAGCTCTATAGAAAGAACTCGATTTAACAACTCAGGAGAGCGCTTGTACCAGAAATTGACTTTCAAATGCGTTCTGTTGAACACAGTATACAAAACAGTATAAATGGAGACTACCAATGATATTCCACGACCTATGAAAAAAGAACGACTGAAAAAAGGGCGTCTCTACCATTACAAAGAAGATGTAGGCATTTAGCTTCGTCTGTGTTACCCAAAGTATGAGTTTAACCACTGTTAAGATTCTCACTGCAATCGAAATACGAAAACACGGGATTTAGAACAGACGCTTGTGAAGAGTGAAGAGATTTTGGAAAGATTGGAAAATACAAAAAAGGAATTAAGAGAATCGTATGATTATGTAAATGAAGGCATAAAGATTCGATCACGAGTTTCGTGGTATGAAAGTGGAGAAAGGGATTTACGATATTTTAATCAGTTAATGCAAGGGAATAAAAAGAGAAGTATTATTAAGAAATTGAAGATATCGGAGGGTGTTATTTGCAGTGATGAAAAAATTATAGCTGAAGAAATCGGGAATTTTTATAGTTGATTGTATAGTACATTAGATAGAAAGGATATAGAAGACTGGGATGTACGGGTTTTTTTTCAAGATTTACCAAAATTAAAGGAGGAATCTCGAGAATATTGTGAAGGTTTGATAAGTAATGAAGAGTGTATAGAGATGTTAAAAGAATTAAAATTAAATAAATCGCCGGGGAATGATGGTCTGACAACTGAATTTTATGATATATTTTGGCCGGAGATTGGAGGAGTAGTAAGAGAAGCCTTAAATGAGGCATATAAGTTAGAGGAAATGTCATCTTCACAGAAGCAAGCTTTAATTAAGTTAATTACAAAGATCTCTTTTTATTGAAGAATTGTAGACCGATATCTCTTCTTAATGTAGATTATAAGATTTTAACAAAGATTTTAGCTAAACGGATAAAGGAAGTTTTGAATGAAGTTATTTTGGGAGATCAAGTAGGTTATATTGCGGGAAGAAATATTGCGGAAGCCATTCGAATCATAGATGATATGATATTTCATACATCTCATAATTTACCAGGGTTTTTATTGGCTATAAATTTTGAAAAGGCTTTCGATGCTATTTCCCATCAGTTTCTTCAAAAGGTTTTGCTTTCTTTTGGATTTGGCCCGTCATTTCAAAAGTGGGTAAAAGTTTTGTATACAAATGCTTTATGTTGTGTTTTGAATGAGGGGGTTTCTACCGGTTATTTTAAAGTGGAGAGAGGTGTTCGACAGGGTGACCCACTGTCTCCTTATTTATTTATTTTATGCATGGAAATAATGGCGCATAGATTACGAAGAGATAATTCTGTACAAGGAATAAAGTTTGGCGATTAAGAAATTAAATTAGTTTTATATGCAGATGATATGACTATTTTTATACGTAATGAGAAATCAATTCATAGGTTAAAGATGTTTGAAGAATTTGAAAAAATGTCGGGATTAAAGGTAAAATGGATAAGACTAGAGTATTAAGATTGGGATCATATCAGCATTTGAAATTAGATACTAATTTTGGAGAAACAGTTGATTTTGTGAAGATACTTGGGGTTTTCTTTTCTTTAGATGAGGGAACGAAGGAAAATATGAATTATAAAGAGATTTTGAGTAAGATAAAAGTTCTTTTGAATTTCTGGAAACAAAGAGACCTAACCTTGATGGGAAAGATTCTATTACTTAAAGTACATATTTATTCAAAAGTTATATATCGAGCTTCTCTCACTCCATTTCCCAGGTGGGTTTTTGATTCTTTAGTCAAATTGGTTTTTGATTTTATATGGAAAGGAAAAAGAGATAAAAATTAGAAAAAATATATTGTTTTTAGATTATAGACAAGGCGGGTTAAAAATGATGAATTTTGTTGATTTAGTTAAAGCACAGCGAGTTATGTGGGGTTAAGAAACTTCTTAATAAAGATGAAAATATGAAATGGAAGCAATATTTTAATTTTGTTACGAGAGACATAGGAGGAGAATTTATATTTTTGTGTGATTAAATACCAGCGCTGTTGAAAGTGAAAGCTCCATTATTTTATAGGGATTTATTAGAAGTCTGGGTAAATACGAAACAAATGAGAAGAAATGTCAGTAATAGTTTGCATAGTGGTAATGTTATAATATTTAATAATGAATATATACGATTAAATAGAAATTGTATATATGATGAAAGTATGCATAAAAGGGGAGTTTATAGATTAAAACATATATTAGGAAATAATGGTGAATTGAAATGTGATAGATATTTTAGAGATTTAGGTTTAGGAGTTAAAGATATTTTTTGTTAAAATGTATTTATGAAAATATACCGATGGGTTGGAGGAGAAATGTGAAAGAAAAAGAAAAAGATATTTTGGAGACTGATTTTATCATAGGAGGGAAAACAATTGATATTAGCAGTTTAAGATCAAAACAAATGTATTTGCAATTTCTTAAGGAAAAAGAAACTGCAGTATCGATTTTTGATAGAATTGATCAAAATTATGGGTTTTCTGTTAGAGAGATACAAAATATATTTGAAGGCCAAGACAATGTACATTAAATAGCCGATTAAGAGAGTTTCAATTTAAACTGATGCATGGTATTGTTATACAAATCACCATCTTTTCAGGTTTGGTTTTACTGCAAGTAACTTATGCTCTTTTTGTGAAAAAGAAGAAGAAACATACAAACATTTATTTTACACTTGTGAGCATGTGAATTAATCTGGGAATTATGTGAAGAAATGATAGAGGATGTTGATTTAACAACTTGTACTTGGGAAGAAATTCTGTTTGGGTGGAAGGAGGATAATAGGGAAAATCATCAGTTGTTAAATCATATTTTAATTTTGGTTTAATATTTGATTTGTAATAGTAGAGAATTTTAATGGAAAGCCGCCTACATATAATGAAATGAAAAATAATATTCTAGCGGATAGATTTGAGGAAAAGAAATAAGCATCAACGAGGGGAACTTTAATCATTAATTTTAGTAAATGGGAAAATTTGAAAATAAGTATGGAAGGACCCGGATCCAGATGTCCACGGGGAAGGGGGGAAGGGAGGGGAAGGGTAGTTGGGAGAGGGAGGGGGAGGGGGTGATTAAAGAGAATATTGATTACATTTGGTTGTATATCGATTTTATTTGGGTGTATATTGATGTGTTAAATATTCTTTTTTTTTCTTATGAAGCACTGTTATGCTGAAAGTACAGCTCCATTTAATAAAAATATTCTTTTTTATGCCCCCTCCACGAAGTGGTGCCGGAGGCATTATGTTTTCGGGTTATCCGTCTGTCCGTCCGTCCGTCCGTCCTTCCGTCCGTCCGCAATGAATTTTGTGGACAGGGTAACTATCAAAACCTTTTGAGGTATCCTAATGAAACTTGGCATGTATGTGTATTAGGGGGTGAAGTTGTGCCTATCAACTTTTAGGTGCACATGCGCAAGGTCAAAGGTCAAAAGGTCATGGTCAAATACATAAAATTTCACTATTTCCACCATATCTATGCAATGCCTGAAGATATTTTCTTGAACTTGGTGTATACATGTATTACCCAATTGAAATTCTCTGGTGAAAGTTTTTGGTCATGAGGTCAAAGGTCAAAAGGTCAAGTAAAAATATCAAAACTTCACCTTTTTCTCTGTACCTTGGAAATTGTTCAAGGTATCTTCATGGAACATAGCATATATACAGTAGTGACTAGCAGTGATTATCTAGAGAATTTAGGATTCATGGGGTCAAAGGTCAAGGGCAACACTTCAAAATTTTACTATTTCCCTCATGTTTATGCAATGCCAGCAGGATTTTTTTTAGACTTGATGCATGCATGTATAACCGAGCAGAGATTCTCTGGAAAGTTTCTTTTCTTTTGTTTTGCCTCAAAGGTCAAAAGGTCAAAGCTCAAGTGAAAGTGCTGAACTAATTTTTTCCTCCATATCTCGGAAGTGGTTCAAGTTATCTTGAAACGTACTACATATTTAATGCATGTTCTGCCTGACAGTGATTATCTTATGAATTCTAGGGTCAAAGGCCAGATGAAAATCGTAACAATTTACTATTCAATACAGAAATTGCAATTTTTCTCCATACCTAGAAAATTACGCAATGCATAAACGTATGAATGGGTCAAAGTCAAGTTAAAATCCTTAAATCCCAAATACATGCTCTCCTATTCATCCAGTTAAACCTAGGTCAAGGAAGGTGAACATTCAACACATTTGTGCCAAACTTGTCATTTTAATATTTTGCCAATTTTGTGAAAATGCAATCACACGTTGTCCACATGTACTATCTATACCTATTAGGAGAATCATGCCTTATGGCGGAGGCATACCAGTCGCCATAGCGACATTTCTAGTAATGAATGCACTGTCATGCTAAAAGGACAGCTCCATTTGATTTTAATGAAAGTAAGTAAGCAGCGTATGTTTTGTTTTGTTTTTTTGGTGCATTGTATATTCTTTACGAATGCACTGTTTCTGCTGAAAGTACAGCTTGGCTTGATTTCATTATAATTGTGTTTTGTTGAATCGTGGATTCTGTAATACATGTGATTAGATTTATCATGAAATTGTATTGAATATGGAATCAATAAAAGATTATGGAAAAACAAAAACAATATATATTATAAGCAAATAGGTAGGCGTACTCATAGAATACATAGAGGACACCGTAGCTAATACGTGCATGCAAGAACTGTAGGGGTACAGTGGTATAGTGCATGAGACTCCTGACTCCCAATCAGATGGCCGGAGTTCAAATCTAGTCCAGTGCTTACGCCGCTTACGTCCCTGGACAAGACGATTCTACCCATTATGTCCCTCTCGTTCATGGTGTAAATTGGTGCCTGGCAACGCTATAGGGTATATAATGATAATGACAAGGTCCTCTGGTAGAGCAGTCGTAACGCTGATGAGGCTACTCTGGATAAAGAACATATTATTATTAACTAAGAATATCGCCGCTGGACGACGCGGACGGCCAGTGATGTGGTAACGCGAAGTTCGAGTGCATGCACGATCCTCGGCTGACATCAGGAGATTTTAAAACATGACTGTAACAAAATGCACTCGTCGTCAGGTCGAACCCTACACCACTGCGCTCAACTACACCCACATGCTTGCACACAACCCCATGCACAATCAGGTACGCCGCCCGCTCACACATTCGCAGCGACCGTCCTCGTGTTTACGTGCTAACGTATTGTTTTGTGCGCGGTGTGTGCAACCGACACACAGCGACGTCCTTGAATGTCTTCTCTTTGTGGTCGACCGGAATGTTTACAGGTAAAGTGAATGGCAAAACCCGGAAGAAGGAAAATACCAAGTGATATTGCCCGCTGATCTCCACGACCCTGCAAAATACCAACTGCAATTGCCTCGCAAAACTACCTCGTATGGGTAATAATGTAAAATATTGCCCAAACTGAAATGATATTGCCCGAGTCGAAGACGAGGGCAATGTTCTTTCAGTGCGGGCAATATTTTTCTGGTATCTCCCTTAAGGCCAGTCAATATCATAATTATTACCTATCCCCTAGGTATATTAGGAAAATATGTGAATACGGCTAAACACTATAATATAGATCAAGCCACATTTGACTACCTGTAGATCATCAGCATCGTGTCGAATACTAGTAATTGCAAAATTGTTAATCAATGTACATCATTCAACTCCAACTTCCAAGATACATATGTAGTTGTAACAGGCGAACTTCAAACATCTCAACGTATTTACACTTTTTTTTGCTTCTGTTTCAATTTTGAGAATCGTAATAACTGATGGTCACTGTGCAATTACTGAGCACAAATGGACTCGTCATCGTTTGACGCGTTGTGCTGCTGGAAGTAGTCGACCTTGTATGAGTTGATTTATTGGCGTTCTTCTGCGGTGCGTGTGTCCCAGATTTGTGAATGTCGCCTCTTTGTGATTGACTGGAATGTTTACATGTAAAGTGAATGGCGAGACCCGGATGGAGGGTGATACGCACTGATATCGCCCGCTGACCTCGACGACCGATCAAAATACCAACTACAATTGCCCCACAAAACTACCTCAGATAGGTAATAATCAGATATATTATATGATCTTCCAACTCTTCCTTCCATGACATCAATGGAACAAAATTATCAAGGAATGACGAAAATGTGAAGCCAGAAAATTACATAATCGTTACCTGTATAGTACTAACTTCTTTTTTCCAGATCTGATAAACACTTTGGTTTGGGTATTGGTTGATTTGGTACACCACGGCAGAGTGTTGTACAAGGACTCCTGTATTCAATTGATTCTGTCAAAAATTGACGAAGGAGCTCCATTACTCGATAGTTCAGATAGGTTGATTGTCCTGACGGCAAATAATCATGATTTACTGCAAATCATCAATAAACATTCTTTCTTAACATGCACGAATCTCTTGTAAAAGCACTAACGAGACTTTGATCATGCATTCATGTTAGGAAACTTGCAGGACCGTCTGTTGAGTAACTACCAAAGACAAAACAGATTCTGGTATTTCTCCACATAATAATTACTCAATCAACACTTTTTGTTCAAGACATTTGTTAAGAGTCAACTCTTTCTTTGCCATTGAGTCAAATGAGCATAAATTTCAGACTCATAATGTATATACGGAAAAGTAATTAATGTGGCACAGAATTAATGGGTTTAATAGCTATCCAATAATATCTTTTCCTTAGACTTGGCAAAAACATCTTAAATATAAAACTCAATCTTGCTATTGTACATTAAAACACAGGAACTGTCATTAAAGCATCTAGCTATACACAAACATATTCTCTATTTATGACATTTTAAAATAGTTTTTACCACAACCCCTCCCCATAATGTTTTGAGCACAATTTGAGAGCAGACACAGTATAAAGGAGGTGATATCACATTAGCTACTTTAATTGTCCTTAAATACGAACTTACTTACTTTTTGATCGACAACTTTCCAAATGTTCCACCAAAATGTGAACACCATGCAGATCGTTTGATTTCACTTCTAAAATTGCAAAAATCTCCCTCGTGTGGGAGAGGGAAACCTCCTCCCTGAGCCTCCTCAGCTCCCTCACATGAGTGTTACATTTAACATAGGGCCTAAACTTGTCCCCTAAAAAAAATACGACCCTGCTACCCACGTCCCTCCAAAAGATTTTTAAAATGGATATACGTCTCTGTTCCCATTCGTGGCTAGTGGACCCCCTTACTTTGAAAAACGTTCCATCGGGCCTACATGTCAATGGCAGCATCATACTCACTTGACAATTTGCCAGAGTTTTTCTCGAGTCAACGTTTTATACAACAGGTCTATGATGTCAGGGAGAGCCTATCTATACACGAGCATGCAGATTAGCGACAGCAAAGCACAATTTACTACACCAAAACACATATTGGCAGCGCTTTGTGTTGACATTTATTTCAGGAACATCCATACAATCGTTATTTGCCCCTCCCCCTTCAGCAAGAAAAAAAAAAACACCCTACAATATTATTGATATCAGCAAATATTACTTATGGTTGTACAAGGTATATTCTAGCAGGTAATGTGTTATATATACTTCACTGTTCAGTGTAACAAACAAGTATATTAATAGTCAAATACCGGTTAGTGATTGGCTAAACACAGTCACGTGATGGAGGCACATTCATTATGTTCGCCCATGGGCGAACAGTTATGTAATGTTCTCCCATGGGAAAACATTTTCACGTAACAAATGACTTCGTCTCGGGACTACCTCCCTCAATAGCATTTCAAACCCTATATAATGTTAATGGCACCATTCAGTGATTGAACGATGATTCAAATACACGTATCATAAAACATTTCTCTGCGTAATGAAATCAACCAAAGTGCATCATAATTGTGTTACATCGGATACAAAACTGTAAACACATACACGATATAAGTGCTGCCACATCATTGTTACCTAACTGTTAACAAACATCTCCTGCGCTCATTGGTCAGCGCTTTCACGTGACTGCCATACACGCCTCTCCTTTACTGAAAAGTATTTCGGTAATGCGCGATCGGTGTGACCTGGACTACTTCCCGTAAAAGAACGAACAGTGAAGATTGCTGCAAGAAATATATCATCATCTCAACAGAACTCACAAACAGGAGTGCGTTGAAACATTATAGCTATCATGTTCGTATGACGACTCCATGCCTGACAACGAGGTGCAATTTTGATTAAGTTCCCTCATTGTTCTGAACCTGACTGCGTGTCACCAGATAAAAAGTAAAACTCTATAAATCGTTGATATTATCAATTTTCGCCGTGACATCATCAGTCAAGGGATATTCGCTGCGGTTGAGTGGAGGTTCAGAAGTCCGTCCGTCTGTCACTCGACAAAGACTTATAGTGAGACATGGAACTCGGTGTGAAGATACTCGTCACGTTTATCACTGTCGTGGTCCTGATCGGGATCGGACTGGGAATCGGCCTGGCTAGTCTCTACTACGATCCCGGCGATGATGTCGTGGTGATTCCATTCGAGCCAATCCCAGAGCCTGCTTTCCGATTCAATTGTTATCCTGAAGAAGGAGCCTCTGAGGAGAGCTGTCTGGCCCGGGGATGCTACTGGGAAGAAACGGACGAGCAAGGGGCACCCTGGTGCTACTTCCCGAAGGAGCGGGATGTTCCCGGCTACAGAATGGTGTGTGTTATTAGGCCTTATTATTCCTCTAGCATTTTTTTTTCTCATACAACATAAAACGAGATACGCTTGCATTTTGTGTATTTGGACATGTTTAACAATATTCCGAAACTGCTACAAGAATGCAAAGATACTGCATGTATAAAGTTAAGACTCTAAACATAATTTTCTAGATGCCAAGGAAGAAAAAGTGTGATAACTCCCGTCACAACGTTTTGCTTAAGAAACTGTTCAATTCGCACACTTTTATTCGATAAATGTATAACATGAGGGTGAGTTCCACAGAGGAAAAATCAAACCAACCTTCCACATTTCGTCATTGTTGTTCATGTCTCATGTTGTGTTGATTTCCTACGGTAAGTTGCCAGCTCAACATAAAGTGTCCCAGATACGTTCCACCCTCTTGTCAATCTTCATTCGCAATAGACATTTTTGTTCGTTAGACCATTCATATGGTTTTTCTCCATATATTATATATATATATATATATATATATATATATATATATACATACCTTACATATATATTTTATTCTTTCTATATTTCTCCACCTTTTCCTCCTATTACGTGTTTACATCCTTTCACATCTAATTTTCCGTATCCGGGCACTTACCCCCTGGGCAACTACCCTCCGGATAACTACCACCCGGATAATTACCCCCCAGGTCAATTCCCCCTTATAGGGCAACAACCCCCCGGACAACTACCCTCCTAGGGCAATCACCCTCCAGGGCCATTACCCCCTAGGACAACTACCACCCGGTCATCTACCCTCCTAGGGCAACTACCCCCAAGGGCAATTACCCTTAAGACATCTACCCCCGGATAACTACCCCCTGGGTAACTACCCCCTGGATGACTACCCCCCGGATAACTGCCCCCCAGATAACTACCACCCGGATAACTACCCCCTGGATAACTACCCCTCGGATAACTACCCCTTGGATAACTACCCCCCGGAGAACTACCCCCTGGGTAACTACCCCCCGGATAACTACCCCCAGGATAACTACCACCCGGATAACTACCCCCCGGATAACTACCACCCGGATTACTACCCCCCCCCCCATAACCATACCCCGACCCCCCCCCCCGCCCCCTCCTGATACTTACCTACTGGACAACCCTCCCTCCCCCCCCCCCCCCCCCGAAAGAAGTACCACCCTTAGTAATTTTTCCATAAGTTCATAACACCATATCAGAAGATGCACCTTTCTCTTACACTGTCATCATTTACTCTTTTGGCTTGTCATTTTCTACCGTTATAACACATTAGAAGATAAACATAAGAAAAGGAGAGTTGATTTCACTGCAATTCATATTTCCTTAACATTAGCGAGGGACCCTTCGATATAAAGCCATAATTTCTTATAGGATTCGGGCACGGTTTTATGATAGTTATCAGTCCTGACAAGCTGTCAGTTCCACACAATTACCAATCGTTGTAGGTCGATCAAAGCAGGTCCATGGTAACAAGTCGGTGACTCGAGCTTATCAATCAAGCAGAACCCATGGTTTTATTGAAATTATTAGAGACTAACAAGATGTCATAACTGGCAACTTTTATCAAACGGTGCCCTAATCTGTCATAAGAGTAAGATTACAGCTTGTTTTACATACAAGTAGAATTGTGCTAGTTTTCAAATTAAATGTTCTCGACACTTTAAGGGGAAATCCAGTTCAAATATAAGTTAGTCTGATTAGAAAGAGTAAAATATTACGAGTTTAACGGTATTTCTTTTTTTTTTACAAAATACCCCTAGTTGTTAACGAAGTCTTTTGTCCTGCACCCTCTTTTTTAATAGATCTATAGAGAGTTGTAGTTGACAGAATCATTTTTACATTATAGGGCTGCTCTGTTTTATCCCGGCCATTTCAAGAGTATTTTTTTTTCACAAAAACTTGAATCCTTCTTGGAATAACATGCTCTTTAATATTTCGTAAGGGGTTTCTAATTTTCTCACCCAAAAGATGTTTAAAACCTGAAGTTAGGTCTCGACCAAAACCAGACGATATGTAGTGAAAAAAAAATTTTTTTTTTCCAATTCAAATAGCAAACGTACTGTTCGAAAATAACAATGAGAAACGTAATTTTCTGGGGGAGAGTTATTGTAAGAGGGGTGACTGTTTGGAGCCTAATTTTAATAGGGAGTAATTGTCAAGGGAGGTAATGCTCTGCGGTGATCATACCAAGGAGGTGACAATCTCTTCCCACATTCTTGATATACTAGTTGTTAATGCCCAATGATGCAGTAGGGCAATTCTTAAATGAGCGTTAACGGTATAACAGTAAAATAGTTACAAAATTGATGAAACAATGCAAAGAGAGGAAATTAAGACAGAGACGAAAAACACAAATAAAGATACAGTGCACTCCCGTTACAACGAACACGGTTATAACGAAATTTCGTTATAACGAAGCAAAACTTCTGGTCCCAAAATTATCGCCATTAAAGTCTATGGTAGAAAATTCGCTTATAACGAAGACGGTTATAACAAAATTTTCGTTATCACGAAGTATTTTCTGAGCACCACTGACAAAGAAAAATAAAGGAAATGTGCTCCTTTTTATAACGAAATGCGGATCGCATTCGAAAATGCGTAGCGGAACAAGAATTTTTAAAGCGTCTCTGCATGAGCGAACGCATCATTGAATGTTCACTCCGTGTATCACGCACAGTTTCCGAGGGGAACTTGCATTATTGTAATACAATAATCTGAATTCAGATAAGGTTTGTTTCATTGTTCCGAAGTCCTTTAATACAAAACACACAGATTCTGATACAACAAAATGTCCGTAATAGTTCGGAAATGAAATATTTAGCACATTTTGGCGTTATTCCATAACAAAGGTTCGTTAATCCGATAATAGAATATGGTCCTTATTCTCATTCTTATACGGTTCGTTAGTCCTAACATGATAGGAATTCCTAAAACGTTCGTTAATCGGAACATTACAAAAATATCGTTAATCCATGGTGAAAAAAGGAGAGTACACTAACAAAACTTATGAACTGCAATCCTTATAATCGTCTTAAGATAAATAAATCTTCGAAATAACTAACCTTTCTCATTTTTTTTTTCATTAACAAAATTTCTTCGGAATAACGAACCTTATTTCATTTTCGGATGAAAAGGCCTTCGGAACAACGGACTTTCTGAATAGTGAACCTTTCTCACTTTTTGATTTATAAACCTTCAAAATGACGAACCTCATTTCATTTTCAGATCAACGAACCTTCGGAAAATGAACAATATATTATTTTGATCTATATCATGAACTTTCGGAATAATGATTCTTCAGAAATGCGAACCTTCAGATAAACAAACCATCGGAATCCCGGGAATGGCGAAACTTCGGAATAAGGAGCCTTCGGAGTAACGTACTTTAGTAAGAAAAGAACCTTTGGAATAGCGAACTGTAACCAAATCCTACACCGTCATTTTCTACACATGTGTAACAACACAAACAACTTTATGCTCTTTTTAAAATGTAATATTTAAACGAAATTACAAAGGTATTCTCCCATCTCACATAGCTTTCCAGCGTATGATGAGGATTCAACAAATAGAATTTTTACGCGTGGTTTCCTTCTTTTCCTTATACATTGCATATTATATTTGTTCGGTTATAATGAAATTTCGTTAAAACGAAAAAAAAAAAAAAAAAAAAAAAACTGCCGGTCCTGAGCATTTCGTTTTAACGGGAGTGCATTGCACATGAACACACACGAGATAAATCCCTTGTAATGAGAGAAAGAGGAAAGGTGAGTAATGAATGACAGAAATAGACTACCTTCACGGTGGACAGAGAAAAGCGAGAGGGAAGAGGAAGATGATGGGTCAAAACCAGGGCACGTGAGGCATGAGATATAAGCTCCTCAAAATAAAGAAGTGTTACATGGAGTTGTGGTAAACGATAGACGATTGTGGTTAAAAAAATATTGCAAAAAGTATAACTCATTCTGAAGTGTAACATTTCTTCAAAATGTCTTTAATTCAATGGTAAAGGCATTCAAACTTAAAACATCTTTTATACTATACTATCAAGAGAAATCCGAAATTTCGGAACAGTAAAAGAAAATACAGATTTAGCGAAAATAGTTTTGGTTAAAGGCATTGACATTTACTGGATTACCGGGAAGGATATGAAGGGACAGCTTCTTGTTTTATGAACATAGCGTCAGAATACAGAGGGAGAAACTAAGCTTGTACATAAATCGTCCTAAATGCAAACGATACAAATCGTAAATCCTTAAGATGTTGTTTTCATAAGATGATGTCTCAGTATGGCATCTCCGTGATTCCTGGCAAATAATACAAAGAACTTCGTTTTCTGTAGTAATGATATCCTCTTTATTAAAAGTAAGAGTCGGGGGGGGGGGGGGATGGGGGGCAGTGACCCGGGAGGTAGTTACCCAGGGAGTAATTGACGTGGTGCACTGTCCTGGGGGTAATTTTCCTCTTGATAGTTATAGGGGAGGGGAAGTTGTAGGCCTACTTATCCGGGGTAATCATCCATGGGGAGTTATCGGAGGAGGGGGTTATTAACCTGGGTATAATTATCCTGGTGGTAATTATCGGGGGGGGGGGGTAGGTATCCGGAGGGTAATTATCCGGGGGGGGGGGGGGTAATTATCCGGGGGGTAATTATCCGGGGGGTAGTTATCCTGGGGGTAGTTACCCAGGGGGTAGTTCTCCTGGGGGTAGTTACCCAGGGGGTAGTTTTCCGGGGGGTAGTTATCCAGGGGGTAGTTTTCCGGGGGTAATTATCCAGGGGGTAGTTATCCGCGGGGGTAGTTATCCAGGGGTAGTTATCCGAGGGGTAGTTATCCAGGGGGTAGATTTCCTAAGGGGGAATTGCCCTGGGGGGTGATTGCCCTAGGAGGGTAGTTGTCCTGGGGGTAGTTGTCCTATACCTGTATATAGGGGGTAATTACCCTGGAGGGTTATTGCCCTTGGAGGGTAGTTGTCCGGGGGGTAGTTGCCCTAGGGGGGAATTGCCCTGGGGGGTAATTATCCGGGTGGTAGTTATCCGGAGGGTGGTTTTCCAGGGGGTACTGTTCCTAGACCCCTAATTTTCTGCCCCTCTCTCATTCTCTATTCATAGAGTCGTATTTCCCCTAGTAGCAACAAAAAATGATATGCATATACAAGTAGTAAACCTTGAATTTCTGCCCCTTATCACGACAGGTCGGGGATCCCGAAGGAACCCGTCTGGGCTGGAAAGTCCTCCTTCAACGGCGGGACACGCCAGTGCGCTTCGCTGGAGCCGTCCAGACACTCGAACTCCAAGTTGAAATGCACACACCTAAGCGACTCCGATTTAAGGTATTCCAGAGTCATGCCATGTGTTTCAATGAGGGTATAGAAATAGTTACCGTACACGTATACACATACATAAACACCCACACACACACACATACTGTAATCTATTTGACCTGACGTATAAATGAGGAAAGAAATGATAAATAAGTAAATAATATTATGTAACTAAGTAGCTAAATAATGATAGAATGTAGTACATATGCATATACATACGGTCACAGTTATAGTGGACTTTAATGAAAGTATAAAAGTCAAATCACACAAATAACACAGAGCCTGCATGTTTTGACTAAATCAGTCATGAAATGCATAGCATATAAACAATAATTTGAAAGTTTCACAATTCTTTTGAAACAAACATGTATCTCTTTCGCAATAACACGAATTAAACTGTGATAAGATGGTGGTATCAATTACTTTTCATAAGGCATGCAAATTCAAACAAAATTGACTTATTGAAATCATGTTTTCGATTATGAATCAGCACCTAAAATCGCTCCCCTCTAAAAGTGGAACGATTTTTAACTTATTACAGCTACCCACGAGATCTGGTGCAAAGGGTAAGCATATGATGTATTTTTTCCCTTTATTTCAGTTTTCAAAGAAAAATGAAATGTAACGAGTGATTTTGAAGGCGACATTATTATCTACTCATAGTATTTGCATGCTGTCGTTTATAATTGGTTGATACGCATACTATAGCTTTACAGAATCGCTGAAGTTGAACTGTCTGTGTAAGTATATAGTTTAAATGCATCATCATAGCATGTGTCTATTGTCAATAGGGGCTGAGTTGTTTCGTGTTATTACTAGGCACATGAATCAATTATGTTGAATCAAACTGAATAGAAATGAATTGAGGCATATAATTATCTTCTTCTTAAAGTTGACCGATAACGACAATGATCGATACGAGGTTCCCACTATCGAAGTCGAAGAGCCCGCTGAAAAGCCTGACGTCACAGAGTACGACATATCTTACATCCGGGAACCGTTTAGCCTCCAGATTATAAGGGTCAGCACCAGAGAAGTCATGTAAGTCATTCTTTTTTTAAATCATATCAGAAAAACAATAACACTACCAATCACGTGGAAGAGTTTCCATGATATCTTCGATCAAATTGATATTCGAAATATAATGCTCTTCCTTTTAAGATTTGTCTGTTTAAGAGGGTAGAAATGTAAATAGACGTCGAATAGACTAAGTTAGTGTATTAATGATATAAATTGTCAGATAAATATGACTACTCTTTAAATCTGATAATCTTCCCGATTTTGCTTGGAAATTTATGCCACAAAGAGACATCTTTTTTCGATCAACATGAAATATCAAGGCAATATATTTTCCCAGGCACTTCATCAAACTAGTGGTACTTGACGATCCATACTGAAAATGAACACACATTGCATACACGTATATATAGTGTGACTTTCAACAAAGCAAGGACTGTTGGAGCAAAGTTTTATCAAATGCACCAAAAATAGAGCGTAGTTACCATGGATTGTTTCTGTTGAATTTTGTTGGGGTTGTTCACCTCTAGTTTACATTCTAGTAATGAAGTGGGACCGTTTATGACTGAATTACTCTGCCTTATCGTTGTAAAACAAGGACCAGATAGTGGTTGCTCCCGATTTCATATGACAGCGACCTGAATCCTTCGAGAGATTTATTCCTCCGCCTAGATTAGCATCATATGCTGGTACTGCGATTGGTGTTACACTTAAGTGGTGAAGCACCCATGAAACAAGATCGTTTGCCACTGTCCGAAAAACTAGAGCAAACAAAATTATTGGTAAATCGATAACAAATTATGGAAGATAAGTCGTAAATGGGAATTTTATGGCTATGTAATTGTAGAGCGTGCATAGGAAACGCCTCTCATTCAAAGGTCGGTACTCTAAACAAGAATCAAGTAAACAAGAATCAAGAAATGATTGCTTCGTTCCAAAAATAAAAAATGCAAATAGTGGTATCGTGACAAAGATGAGTAAAAGCAATCTCTGGTTTAAAATCAAAACAGGTCCAGCAATATTACAGAAACGAAAATTAAAGTGCTCAAAATCAAACAGGTGCTTTCAATTTCATCATGAAATCATGGTTTGATTGTTTTTCTTTGTTCACTTATTTCAAACACACAGTATGCAATTACATGATCTATCCCATGTTCATCTATTTTGACTCTCTCCGCCCCATTACAAATTTCCCTAAAAAACTAAGGTGGAAAACCAAATAAGTGAACGGTTGTGTTCAAAATCAAATCGTGTCTTTGTCATAGATTGTCTCAATCAACGATCAGATCAATGCAGCAAAACCAATTTCAAAAGACACTGTTAAAATGTAATCAGAGCTATAAAACAGAACTCAGACTCGTAAACATTTGATTGCATCTTCGGGTACAATCTATACGGAAAGTTTGAATGCATTTAATCACTTTGAAACGCAAATAAAATCAAGACAGTTGGTAGGTTGCTGGGCTGCCGACAGTGTATATTATGTAACAGTCTTACCTGGCTGTACTGAAGTAAATGGGTGACTATGTAGTGTTACTCGTTTCGTGAGAGTCATTATTGCTCAGGGTCACGTATTCTCATGCATGTCACAACACGAGTAGCAGACTGATGGTTACGTGCATAGGGAGGTCTGTTTGTTGGTGTTCGTCTCTTGCCAGTTTCCAGATAAGTGTTCGAGGGAAGGAGGCTTCCTGTAACTTTTCACCATATAAGTCATGATGGCTGACATTTTAAGCTTCTTTAATGTTGAACACTCAACACTGGGGACAGTACTGATAATCTTTTGACTATCAACTGCGTGTTTTCTTCTTCTTCTTCTTCTTCTTCTCCGGAATATTGGAAAGGGCCGTCGAGTTGAGTAACAACAAAAAGATAACGGTCCCACCCAGGGTTGAGATTATGCATGTCTACAATAGATCTGAAGTTATTTACTTTTGGTTAACATTATGACTGGTAAGGAAGCATTGGCTGCTTATAAGGAAGCAACCAGGAATCCAACGGGTCTAAGTCCCTTCGGAATGAAGGCAATGAGGATAAGGTGCCTTTCCTATGTAGGGACACAACCGCTTCAGCCAAGATACTACTATAGGATCAGGGACATCGTGATTGGTCATATCATATCTACTGAGCTACAACAGCACCTCTAGCGGATACTGCATGGAGAGTTTTGTATAAAATGAAGCTGCTCATTTTCATTTCAACTGATTGGAATCTGTTTTTCTTGTTATTTCCTCCCCCTTTTTTTGTTGCTCAGAAAAGTCCTCATTTTATGAGCTTAGAGTCAGTTAAGATGAGAAAGATGATTCTTCAACTCGTGGTAATAACAACATAAATTATGACAAAGATACAATAAAAGCAAGAAGATAAGTGTGCTGAAATGCTTTTGTAAAAATGAAAAAAAAATAGGATAATGCTATGGCCTATCAAAAATAGCGTCATGAAATTCATGTTACTAACAATGAAAGCAAGATGATACAGTGATATTAGGAACAATAAAGCGATAATTATAATTCTTAACGTCAGAATTGACACATCCTAGGAGAAAGTTATAAGAAAGATTGTATCCACAGAGAAGATACCATAATTTAGAATACACATAGCAGCAGCGAAACAGTCACGTGTCTTTCAAAAGAGGTAAGTTTTTAAGTCAGATTTGAAGTGTAAATGTTTCGTCAATTTTCGAGGAACACGGGGAGTACATACAAGAGGGACAATCATGCTAACTGGGGAGTTTCGTTCAAGCTTGATTAACGCTCAAACCGGTATCGTATTTGAGATAAGATATGGCTATAGGCATGGCTGAAAAGGAGGGTTTCTTTTGACACAACTTGTATTGTGATCTTTTGACAATTATCAGATTTGATACCTCCGTTGGAGTCTTAATCTACGAGGATCAGTTCCTTCAAATCTCTACCCGTCTCCCCTCGTCCAACCTGTACGGCTTTGGAGAGCACAACCACCGACGCTTCCGGCACGATCTCAACTGGAAGACCTGGGGTATCTTTACCAGGGATATCGGCGTTTATGTAAGTCATCGTCATGATCGTGATTACTTTTTGTAAAATTTCTCTGTCTGAAATATCAACGGTTACGTAAATGTCGTTATTCCGAAGGTTCGTTAATCCGAAATAAGGTTTGTTGACATCCGAAACGAAATAAGGTTCCTTATTCCGAATAACAATCAGTGGCGAAGCTAATGGGGGATGGTATCTGTCGAGTAGTTTTGAGGTGGGAAGGGGCTGATTTATCACGACCAGGAGAGCACACAAGATCCTTTCAAAGGAAATGATCGGTACAAGCGTGTGCAATTTTTTTTTCTACCTGTGAGTGGCTTATTATCATCTTATAGTATTATAGCTGTAGTTACGTTGAATGATATGTAAGATTACGTTTTGATATAATTATGATATGCGTAAGGCGCTTAGAAACTATGTATTAAGCGCGGTAAAAATGCTAATTATTATTATTATTGTTGTCATTCTTTTTCGTCATGCATGGCTCATTCTGATGATGATGTAGAAGAGAGGTAAGGGTGACATATATGAAGGAAACAAATACTTCTTTTGTCCATCAATAACACAATTACAGATTATCATTCTAGCAAAATAAGTATGTTTATCCTGTGTGTTTATAGGCATGTCTATGTGTGTTCGTATGTGTATGGGTGTGCGTTTTGTTTTGCTTTTTTTTTTATTTAACTTTCACTGCATAATATCCAGCAATTTTTCTTGTTTTGATTACAACACATTAGTTTGTCGCTGAATGAAGTTTAGGCCATCTTCGGAATTTAAAACATTATTCATTTCTGGATTACTCACAGGCCTTATTTCATTTTCGGATAAACAATTTTCGGATAAACGAACCTCAGGAATAACGAGGCTTGATTCATTTTCGGATTAACGAGCGTTCGAAATAACGGACCTTATTTCATTTTCGGATTAATGAACCTTCGGAATAACGAACTTTACACTGATACATGTACTACCACAGTCGCTCTCCCTCTTTTTTTTTCTCTCCGCTACCTACCATCCTACCTCTGACAGGGTCCAGACAACCTCTACGGCGCCCATCCTTTCCATATGGTGATCGAGAATGACGGAAACTCACATGGCGTCTTCTTCGTCAACTCGAACGCGATGGGTGAGCTCATGACTATTTTACTCTTTTCGTACAAAACAACAAAATTGAATTTTTAAATAGCTGTTGTTGCTGTATATCCACACATGCGACCCCCATTGTATATCCTATTTATATCTAAGGGACAGAGTGTTGTTGCCTCCTTTTTTTTGGGAGGGGGGGAGGGGGAGGGACGGTATGGCTACACACAACCTTGCTCAGTTTGACTCGGGAATCGAACCCGGGTCCTGCCGGATCTGTATGGAAGCAGACGTGCTACCGACTGATCCAAATCGCCATCCTCTCTGTGATTTCTGAAAGTACTGAAATTGATTTCTGTATAGTCCTGTCAACAAGCTCATAAAATATTCCTCGTCACATTTACCTTCTAGAGGTCGTCTTACAACCCACCCCTGCCTTGACATACAGAACCATTGGGGGCGTCCTCGATTTTCACGTCTTCCTTGGCCCTACCCCGGAGAACGTGATAAGTCAATATGGCGAGGTAAGTCTTTGGTTCAGGCAATGAGATACCCTTTAACTGAGGTTATTCTGTGTCTATCTTTGAAATAGCTTTACTGAATGAAAGATTGACTCAGCTACTAACGGACTTTGAGATAAACAAACCACTCTCAGGAACAGTTAAGATACCAAGTAAATTAATGGAAATATACATCTTTTTTCATACTTACGTTATTGACCACGCCCTTTTCCAATACATAGACCATTACTTGATCATTGGTTCAGTGATGTTGCCTTACGAGTCTTTAGGTTCCTAACTGTGCAGGTGGAACTTCACCACGCTGGACCTTTAAGAATATAAGCAAATAATTTGCTATGTCTCTGATACGCGTGTGATTGATCACTCCCTATTCTCCATTGCACCATTAGATCATTGGTCGCCCAGTGATGGTACCTTACTGGTCTCTAGGCTTCCAGCTGTGCAGGTGGAACTACACCACTTTGAACCGCGTCAAACAAGTCTGGTCCGATATGATTGAGGCTCAGATACCATACGTACGTCATCCCCGGTTTTTATCAATTGACTTTAACCTTATAATCCCAAAAAGCTTGTGTTTCAAAGGGTATAACTTTATTTTGGTGCTTGCAATCCTGATGCAAATACAGTCAAACCTGTCTACAGCGGCAATCCAAGGGAGACTAAAAAGATGGCCGTTATAGACAGGTGGCTGCTATATACAGGGTCTTTTTTTCCGTTGAGGACGAGTCCCTAGTATACTCGGGCAGATGTCTATGGGAAATGCGTGTTGTAGCAAAATCAAACCGTCTTTAACGGGGTAAGGGGCTGTACACGGTAGGTGGCTGCTGTAGGCAGGTGGCCTCTAGGGCAGTTTAGATTGTAGTAAATTCCATTTGTTTGGGTTTTTTTTTTTGGGGGGGGGGGGAAGGTTAAAAATCTAGAAAAGTTTATATGGGAAATAACACACGGAAGAGTTGCAGGTGGTGGAGTATATCTGCCATTCCCAGTTAAGAATTTCTGCAACACAACACACAATTTGAACGGGAGAGTAGTGAGATGTTATTAAATAAACAGGCGTTGGCTGATAAAGAAACGGTGTATGGGGAAAGTTTGCATGCTTAAGATTTCGAATGTCAATTTTATTATATTTCATTTAAATAAAAACCTAACATCAATTTTGAGAGGTTTAAGTGAAGCAGAAAAAAAAGGAAAAAAAAAATCAATGAAAACACTTTTACCTTGCACCGTTTCAGGACGTGCAATACGGAGACATTGATTACATGGATAAACAAAAGGATTTCACCTACGACAGAAATGGAGCGTATGCTGGTCTTCCCGAGTTTGTCCAACAAGTCCATGATCACGGCCAGAGATACATCATCATCCTGGTAAGATGACCACATACAAAAGAATCATACGAATATGTTATTTATAAATACACACACACACACACACATGCACGCATACGCATTTGCTTTACTTTTTATTCTTATATCCATCTATCCGTCAATCGACTCTTTGTCTTTATCTCTGTACAAGTCGGATTTGCAAAAGAGAGATGTGTGTTGCAACAAACTATCGACATGTTTTGATCTCTCTGAATAGTATATGCATAGCTTGAATTATTGAGTGATGACTTTGCTTCGATTTTTAGGATAGGCCTTATGAGTTATTTCCTCTACCGTCTTGTTAATAAAATGCCCAGTATTCTGTCAGTGCATGATGACCGTGTATAGTAGCGTTGTTCTCTGTCGTTTTCACTTCTATATTACTATATTGTCATTTTTTATGTCGTTTTCAAGGAGATGATTGGAGTAGTGGTCTTCAGAACAGTATAATGCACTAGCCGCAACCTTTGTTTGTCATTTAATGTTTAAAGGATCACATCATCAAGAAAGAGCCTGGATACCACGCCTACGACCGCGGACTGGACCCTAACGTGTACGTTTTGGCGCCAAACCGCTCAATGCCTATTGTAGGCAATGTAAGTAACGTTCCTCCGGCCTTGACAAGTTGTCATGGTAAATTCTGTTTAATCGGAATTCGAAAGAAACAAACTAAGATCTTTCAGTTGTAAATGCGCTTAACTACTATGCAGATATCCCAAGAACTTGCGTTTTACCATTCACTAATTTATTTGTAAAAGTTGCACCAAGCACTTAAAAAAGTTCAGAACACACATGCACACACACACGCACACACACACACACACACACACACACACACAAATCGACTTCAACAGACACTTATACACATACAATATACTTTATACAACATCAATTGCAAGAGTGCAAACATTTGCAATTGAAATAGAAAAATGACACAAAGTAATAAATATAATAACACCAGATTTTATATAGACCTTGTGATCCATCCCCATGAAATGGTTTTGTCCCTTTTATAGGCAACACATAAATCGCAGCATCTGCTTCGAATGAATGAATGCATCTGCTTCGAATGAATGAAATGAATGGATGAATGAATGAATGAATAAATGAATGAATGATTGAATGAACACAAACACAACTTACTAAAGAAGCTGCTTAACTCGCGGTAACAATAATAGTCCTGAAAATGATGTTTAAAATATATTCTTTGTGTAGTCGTATGAATTGACTAATAGGATAATGATACAAATAACAGATATCAAATTAAAGAAATAATAATAGAAAAATGTAAAATTTGATAAAATCTAGATTTTTCATGAATTTGAAGAAAAATCTATCTACTAGTGATAAGAAACTTCTCTCTGTATTGACTGTTTGACAAGGTGTGGCCGGGAGATAGTGTATATCCAGACTTCTTTAACCCCTATGCCGCTGACTACTGGACGAACCTTACACAAGACTTCCACAAAGAAATAGAATTCGACGCTCTCTGGATTGTAAGTATTCATAGTTACTTAACTCAATTTTGTAAAAACCTTTTACTAGTCACAATCATGGTGCTATGTAGACCCACTACATAGATGGAAAGACAGTATGAAATGTAATATATGCTAATACGTTTCATCACAACATTCTACGGTAGGACAATTTTCTTTTTTTATATTTGACCATTTTCTTCTTTTCCCCTCTAAATCCATATAATAACTTTTCATTACTATATTTTCATTAGGCATGTTGGGCGGTAATATTGTCAAGCAACTTTGCCTGTCGTGACAGCCATTGTGACTAGTTTTAATTCTATTCTTTTACAAGAAAAAATGCAATTATATTCAACAATAACATGAAAAAATTAACGATTTGTACTTTTACACTATTTTCTTGGGGAAAAATATCAACCATTACATAATGACACATGGCAGCATTTCCATGTGTGTCTTTGAATGTATCATTGTATACTTTGTACATCTTTTATGCACTTACGTTCTATATTTTTGCCCTTTATGATAATTGTTTTTTACTTTCAACTTTTGTATTATAAAGGTTTTGGAATAAATTAATTGAACTGAACTGAGCTCTTTATCTCGTATTGTTTTAATGGAACGTGAATCAAAGGCGGAAGAGTCTAGGGAAGACAATTTGTCACCATTTGGCGTTCCATGTTTACCTTCCCTGTTTTAAGTAAAGACAACCAAACTGCAATCTGCATTTATCACTAGTCGCGGTTAAGTTGCAAAATTTAAACAGAGTAGTTCACCTGTATGCCCCATTTTTTAAATCATCTTTATGAAAAATAACAGGATATGAACGAACCTTCAAACTTCCTACGAGGGTCGGTTGATGGATGCGATACCAATAGATGGAATTACCCACCGTATATACCAAGTAAGTTTTCTTCTGGTCGTATTGTAAAGAGAACCTACCTTTTACTTCTGAAATATCTTTCATATCATTGAACAGTTTCAACAGTATGCGGTTAGACGTCTTTGCTGTGTGGTGAAGATTACTCAGATCATGGGTTCCTTATTTGTTCGATGTAGTCATCATTAGACTAGATGCTGTACTAACGATGTCTATTTCATGAAACACGTATAAGTTTACCCACTAGGTGAGTGGTGACTGGATTATCCATTTATTTTGTCGTATTGCATATTGTGTATTTCTGAGACGATTATCAAGAATTTGCATATGATAATAGTCGTTTGCATGTTTATTACACTTAGATTTGCTTAATTTATCTCTTGAACGGCAGGTATGTATATCTTTATATGCATGGAAATGACGCCTGCTTTGTATTATAAGAAAAACAACTGTGTACATTTGCCTATATCCCAGCATTTCCATTATTTATATAGATTCAAATATAACTCAGTACATTTCTTCAATTGATTTTGTGTTATATTCTTGTATGAAAAAAGAAAGCACAAATCAAATCAAATCAATCAAATTAATATTCATTGGTAATGCAGGGATGAATGAAATGGAAAGGCACACAACCAGCCTATCGATTACTGTGGGTAGGCTGTCCCTATTTAAAAGATGAGTGTCTTACGAGAGAAAAATATTTTCTTTGTATTTGATAATGTAATGCTGTTCCGCGTCTCAAGACTAACATCGCGCCTGTAACATCAGAGATGGTTCTGTATATAATCATTTTTATACCCCTTCAAACGAAGTTTGAAGGGGGTATATAGGAATCAGCGGACGGTCGGTCGGGCGGTCGGTCGGGCGGTCGGGCGGTCGGGCGGTCGGTCCGTTGCAAATCTTGCGTCGCGAACTACTTCCTCAGTTTTCAACCGATTCCCATAAAACTTGGCACAGATGTGTGCCTTGGGTTGTAGATGTGCAAGACGTATTTTTTGACAGTACCCAAAAGTACGTTGGCATGGTAACGGCATATTATGGGCAAAAATGGGTACAAATCTTGCGTCGCGAACTCCTCCCACAGTTTTTGATCAATTTTTATGAAATTAGGTACAGATGTTCATCTGAATATGTTAATGTGCAAGACACATATTTCCGCAGTGGCAAAAAGTGCGTTGCCATGGTAACGGCATGCTATTGGTAAAATATAGGGCAAAATGCTTCATGGCAAAACTGCTTCATCAGTGTTCTTCCAATTCTCATGGAATTCATATTGAATGTTTGTCTTAGGATATAGGTCAGCATGACACATTTCTTGACAGTGACAAAAAGTATGTTGCCATGGTAACAGCTCACATATTATGAGCCAAAATGATGGAAAATTTTGTGTTGCAAACTACTTCCTCAGTTTTTGCCCAATATCCATGAAACTTGGTACAGATGTGTGCCTTTGGTTGTAGATGTGCAAGACGCATTTTTCGACAGTACCCGAAAGTACGTTGCCATGGTAACGGCATATTAATGGCAGAAGATCAAGGAAAGATCTTGCGGATTTAACTACTTCCTCAGTTTTTTGACCAAAGCTTATGAAATGTTGTTTTGACCAAAGCTTATGAAATGTTGTTTGGCGGGGGTATAACCAGTCGCTGTAGCGACATTTCTAGTCTTCCTTCTATATGTAATTACAATCTACTTGCTTTCAATAATTCCAGGATACAGATGGTGTATCAGACTATTTGGCGTTTTTGTTATTTGCGTATAGGCCTATATATATATATATATATATATATATATATATCTGTGTGTGTGTGTGTGTGCGCGCGCGTTTGTACATGAGTATTGTGTTTCCGTGTACTATATTCGTGTGTGTGTGTTTGTTTGATGTTTTATTACGACAGTTACTAAACACTGAATTGTCTCTTTCAGAATTGATTATTGAGGAGAATCAGATCTTTACGAAGACCATTTGCATGGACTCCCATCACTATACGGGGGAACATTACAATCTACACAGTCTCTACGGGCATTCTATGAGCCAAGTCACCCACGAGTAAGTCAGTTTGTTGTTGTTGTTTATTTTTTATTGCAAGCTTGTCCTCTTTAAGTAAATAGTATAAGATGTCACATTGCAAAATAAAGTCACTCTGACGACGAACAATCTCATATTTTCTTTTTCAAGATGCAGACGACCATGCATCACCCAATCATACGAGCCACTAATTGTCTTGGAGAAGTAATCAACACGACTTGCAATCTGCCCATTTGGGATGCTTTGTGTCTATACCTGGTCAACTAACGATATTGTGATCTCTCTGTATATAATGCCTTTTGTGGGGAAGTCACCCAGAACTGGATCCCCTTACGTTTTTGTTTTTGTTTTTGTTTTGTTTTTGCCAGTGTGGCTGATATGATACATTATAATCAGCATGCAGGGTAGGCTGTAATGACATATTGATAACTTTTCATGTAAAATGCTTGTAACCCATCCTGTAAAATGTTAAAAGGCGCAACGATTGTTTCCCCTCTCTTTTGTCAACTCCATCTCGCCCGTCGCAGATCACTGAAGAGCATCTTTCCTTATAAGCGTAGTCTAGTGTTCAGCCGTTCCACCTTTCCTGGTACCGGAAAGTACGCTCAACATTGGCTGGGCGACAACCAAAGCATCTGGGAACACTTATGGTGGAGCATTGTGGGTAAGGAGATGAAAATCCAATGCAATCGTGTATTTTCTATTAGATAGTCAGACAGATATATATTCAGATAATCTCATATATTTGTTACACCCTAAGAAAAGAGGTGCACACATAATGGGCTTGCAGCACTTAATAATCACATTAATAATACCGATAAGAAGAAGAAGAAGAAGAAGAAAAAAAAAAGAAAACAAGAAGAAGAAGAATGCTAATGACAATAAGAAAAAAGAAATAATTGGATCATGAGCAAAGGGGAGCATTATTGTCTTTTACACCACGGATTAATCATATCTATAATAATGCTTCCTTTCAATCCCATATGCACTATTATACAAGGTACTTTGTTTTGCACGTCAGCAGATAAAAGCATTTAGCTCAAATTATGTAGCGATGTGTTCATCACACTGCCCCTCTGTATATATTTGAATGAGCTTTTTGCAGTACGTCAAGACATTATTCAACAAGGTCGGGCGACTCTCAATTCGTTATTATGATACGCCCTAAAACGCAAGAGGCGCAAAGTCATAAGTTACAGTGTAACCATGGTAACTATTAGTTATGACACCTCTTGTCCGAACCAAGGCTTAGTACCATCATTGTTCGTATGTTTTTTTAATTACAGGAATGTTGGAGTTTAACATGTTCGGAATGCCGTACGTAAGTACAAGAATCCAATTGCATCAATGAACTGAAAATACCATAATGAACGCACAGATTCATATATACATACGGCTCTGTGGAAGATTGATAGTATTCTTTCGAAGGTCCCGAAATAGGAGCATAGCGCAATGAGGGGTCATTATCGTATTGTAATTGTGTAACTGCTTAGATATTCATCACGAAAACAAACAAAAACAGACTCGTAGCAATGAGTTAGACGCTCTTGTAGAGTAGAAGCCATGGTCAACATTGCAAAGATTTATTAAGATTTGTATATATGCTGCCTTCATTTTACCTTATCGATACGAGAAATGTTGAAGGTCCTGTTTACCTTTGGGAGCAGTGATTTGAAAAAAAAAATGTTCAAGATGTCACTTTTGATGCACATGGTGTAGGTCAGTTGTATCACAAAATATCCGAACATAAAGATGTTCTGCAACAAAGCCTATAGAATATAAGGAAATATCATTATTTTTTTCAATAAACCGTAACTGTAGACGGTGTAGTCAGGAGGCATTTTTATTGTAACTATTGTTCATATTTTGTATACTTAACAATACTTACCATCGATTATACTGGTTCAAATTTTTACATTGGTTGTTTCTACCGTAACGCACACTTATTTTGAGGCACTAATGCTGGATTTGTGTTTCATCTGCAAATGGTAAATTATGCCTTTAAAGACATTTACAAATGCAAAAGACGAGATTAGACTTCATCCCTCTTACAGAAATAAGATATCTTTTTAAAATTTCTTTTAACCAACATTAAAGAGGTATATAGTGTTAAACATTGTTCAAAAAGCCCGGATTCGCAAAAGATTGTGATTCAGCGTGATTCCTGGTTGGCATTCTGAATATAAGCAGGATGTGCGCATTGTACTCAGAACATCCGAACGGCAAAAAGAGTCGCTGCAATGTTGCGCAATTTGATGTAGAATGTACATCTTTGTGCCTTATGCTATATTAAAATGCCTTGCATTGCCAATAATAAGACTTGACCTGGGCTACTTCCTAACTTTTCCATGTACATAAGCACGCGCAAACAAACACAAACAATTTGGTGATGCTCTAAAGTGCAGGTTTTGGACATCCTTCCCCTGCTTGGTCACTTCGACGCCCCCTCGCTGGTCATACCTCCCCAAATCATGAACATAAACCGACACCTTTGACTACCAGTGGCGGATTCGGGGGGGGGGGGGGGCTCACCGGGCGCCCCCCCCCCCTCTTAATTTCCAAAGCCAAAAAATTGTAGCTAAACGGCAGTTTTTGGACCGTAAAATGTCACAATTTTCAAGCTCGCTCGGTTCGCTCGCTCGCGTTTAATTGTTATGCAATTCTCCAGATGTTGCTGCCAGTAATTTGTTGTTTCAAACCGTCATTCCATAATCAATGTAAAGAAAACTTATAATGTTGCTCAATAAGTGTTCTGTGGAATGTATCACATTCCGTTATGTATAGGCCCTATTGCAGTCCCCATTACGTTTGCAGACTGACAGCGCGCACACGCACACACACCCACCCACCCACCCACACACACACACAAGCATACACACCCTCAAAATTACTTTCCACGAGGTGCCCCCCCCCCCCAATGTCTTGACCCACGGTACGCCACTGAATCGAGGGAAAGTCATCATATGAATATAAACAGAACACTTGAAGCTTACATACCGTGTGAGAACAAAAACAAGAACTAATGGTACAGATTGCAGGAATGGATTAGGCCGTGGTTGAAATATGTGATATGCGCGGTTTCATACCAAATCACTATTGCTGCCATTCTTAGATTGGTGCCGATATCTGCGGGTTCTGGGGAAACACGACGTACGAGATGTGCTGGAGATGGACACAGCTTGGAGCCTTCTATCCGTATGCCAGAAATCACAACGCAGATGGTTGGGGCGTGAGTTTTAAGTTGTTGTTGTTTTTTTTCTCTTATTTCGATTAATGTTAACTAACACATACATGTATTTTTCTGTCCTAACGTTAGACACATACATTGATAAGTTGACGGGTAAGAGAAAGAAAAGCTTGCGTGTTACCTTCTCGTGTTATTATGAGTATTCTTGCTTCCACCCGTTTACAGGACTGTACTATGATAATATTACTGTGTCATGTACAGATGTATATCACCTAATTAGCAATCATTGATCCGACGATGCAATTCTCAAGTGTAGGGCCTAAATAGATTAATTCTTTTTCCAGTCACCTTTGGCTCTTAGTTGCTGTTCTTTTCTTCTTCTTTTTTTTTCTTTTTCTTTCTTAGCCTCAACATCCACCCGTGTTCGGCCAGGAATTTGTAAATATGACGAAAAATATTTTGGAAGAACGTTATCGTCTGCTACCATTCCTCTACACTCTTTTCTACCACGCCCACCTAGACAGCGCCACCGTCGTTAGGCCACTGGCCAATGAGTAAGAACACAATTTTCTCCCTCTCTCCACTCCGCCCCCCCCCCCAACGCACACACTCACACTAATACACGCATCGACACTCTTTATTTCTCTCTGTCTCTTTCTCTTGTCTCCTGGGTTTTTTTTCAGTCTGGTTCGCAATCTCTACGTTAGTCCTACCGTTTGTGGTGACAAAAAGGATTAACAACTTAAATAGTCGGTGTCTGGCTTAGAAAAAAAAAACAGTTTTGGAGAAAAATCCGATTAAGACCTAGATGAAAGTGATCAGTTTGGTAATTGCACTTGGCAAAATGCTCTTCATTAACACTTACTTTGCGATTTGTACATTTATCAACATCCCATATTTCATCATGATCAAATTCACGATAATCATCTTTTGCTTCAATCAGAATGTTATAATTCAATGTTCATCACATTGTCGCGAATGTTTATTTTTAGAAATGTAGGAAAAATGAATAGAAATTGACTTGAGTACTGGTCATATCCACACAAATTGATGAGGAGTAAGATGAGAACAAGGAGAAGCTCTAAAGTTGTTGTTGTTTTAGAACTAAAGCAAATTTCTTATAGTGTAGGTTAGACGATGACGACAATTGACAGAAAATCTTGTGTTTCCGCAGGTTCCCCACAGACCAAATTGCACTGGACATCGACCGCCAGTTCCTTTGGGGTCCCTGCCTCATGATTTCACCTGTCTTGGAAGAGGTAATCAGATATAAGAGTTGCCTTGGTAGCTATGCCTTTCACCTAGCACTTATTTTGGGTAACTATTAAACACACACACACACACTCATGGAGTAATAGAGACACATTGGTATTAGACTGCTGCTTCCCATGCATCCACAAAAGAAAGATCACTCATGCCAAAACCTTTTTTAAACTTGAGAGTTTAGTTGATTGATACATTTTAGAGGGTAAGTGCAATAAACCAGTCATTTATATTTACTATTCGGGATCTACCTAGAAAAGTAACACTTGCAATTAAAATATCTATATTTTTATACAATTTGACAGTATTAGTATTGTCTAGTTCTAGTTTATCCTTTTCAACAATGATGTATTGCTATCCACATGAACGGTTTAAAGGAATATCAGCATTTGTATGTCTTGTCAGTCCCATGCAGCTAATATACTACGCTAATAAAACAAATTTTTATATGTAATTATGAGAAAGTTTCTCGAGGGCCGAGCTTAGTGTTGTAAAAAAAAAAAACATAAAACAAAACGGAGAACGCAAATGGCAAAATGTAATGTATGGAACTAAGTGGCAGCTAGATCCTACATCATTTTTGGTAGAGGGAGCATTACCCTTCAGTTTGTCTTATTAATTAGGTCAATCTTTCAATTCCTTACGTATTTTCGCATCCTGGATGGATTTCTCCACACAGGGAGAGACAAGTATTGACGCCTACTTTCCAGACGCAAGGTGGTTTGACTACTTCACGGTAAGTGTCACATGAAGCCACCAAGAAAGCCTGATAAAAACGGCTGAGATAAGTTCGTGATTTCAGGCAATTTGTCATTCTCCAGGCTCTAAGCTTTTAATCATGTGAAATTTGTACCTTCATTACCACAGGCGGTATACAAACTGGCCATCAGATAAGCCCAGCTTTGAGAAATGGACCTCAAAACACTGCGCGGAGTATTATGTTTCAAAAAGCAAAAAGCTCAGTATTTTAAAATTGTTTTAAAATTTGAAATTTGGACAAGAGGTAGGCAAGAAATCAGAGGTTCAATTTCCAAGCAACCCCCAATTTTCACATCTTTCATCAAGATGACATTCTTTTTGGCATTTTTTTCTCGGCTTTAGGGTTTGGGACATTCATAATAATCGCATGGTCATTTAGGCTTCGAGTCACAATCATGAGTTGTCCTTCTTTAGAATATAAAAGACAACGACAAACAAGCAAAGAAAAAACCTTAACATTGCTTAATGCTTGGGAAAAGCCTAAACAAAGCAAGCAATTTCCTTTGTCTAATTTGAGTCTTTTACATCTATTTTGTGTAGATGGCTAGTTTTGTCTAATTCTATTATCATTTTTGACAAGCAAGAGTTTCAGAATGAAAACTGGAAATGATGCGATTTTGTCAGGTGTATACAGATGATTGATCAGAATGACGATTTGCGTGTTGTTTTTACGTTGTGACGTCAAGAAATGTGTCTATATCTAATCAGAGGGGTGCTTTCAATATCAGGAAGAGTTTAGGAGCTGCTCTTTGTGTTTCTTTGTCTTGTAGGGGGAGGAGATGAGGAATGAAAGAGGCCATTTGTCCTATCTATACACACCAATGGAAAAAATCAACGTACACGTTCGAGGGGGTCATATCATACCGCGCCAGGAACCGGCCAACACTACAGTCTATAGGTGAGTGCAATGTTAGTGACTTAAGAATACTTACGGTCATGACATCTATTATGGGACACTGAAAAAATATTGTGTGGACGTTGCAGTATAATGTCATGAAATATAAGCTAGTGGAACAATGTAAGGGTAACTGTTGAACATGTGATAGGTGTAATAAGATAATGAGAAATATCGAGTGTATAAATGAAGAGATCAAGATAACGAGTTATGATACGTTGGCATGTATGAAAGTGTCCTATATTGTAAACCAAAGTCTGTTGGTTCTTGGTCATAAATTCATTGTCACTATTATGCAAAATGTGTGGTGGTGATAAAAGTGCACAAGCATGATTCATATTTCACATTCAATATCCAATAATTGAACACTGCGCCCACTTACCTTACGATTTTTTTTCTTTATTCTCTATGTTGTTTGATATAATACGTTCGTGTAACCATGGCGACGACAGTCGTCTGAAGCCCCTCAGTGTTTTGGTAGCTCTGGATGACAACATGGAAGCCATGGGAGATTTCTTTTGGGATGATGGCGAGTTTAGAGGTAACTCCTTATTCCAATTCCAAATATATCAACATTCATTTTTTTTTCTTCGTCAGCCACATAAGTGTAATGTAATGTAATGTAATGTAATGTAATATAATGTAATGCGATATTTTTGACCACGTCACATTGCTTTATTTTACAAGCAAACGATACTTGGTACCATAAATCTCTGTATATTGTTAGTGCTATAGATAAGCAAACATATCTTTTTCTAATTTGGCTTTTTTTTTGTTGGCATTCAACTTTTGTTGTATGCGCCGCTTTCTTACTATTTGTAATCTCTATCTCGTGTTGGGTTAATTTCTTGTTTATAATAATAATCGGGGTTTTTTTCAAATCATAAATATACTCCAATTAAAGTAGAACAGAGCAATTACAATCTGTTATATATATATAGTTGTTACTGTAATCGCGGCATGAATATTCTTATGAAGTGTAAAATTCCTTTACATGCCATGTACCGCGTATACTTAAATCTCTGATAGTGTTGTTGCAGCTTATCTACAATCAAACAGGCGAGAATAATCTTCTGTATAAATGTATCATTTTTTTCTTTTCATACCATAGATTCATACGAAAAAGGTGCCTACAGCCTACTGAAGTTTGCGGCTTCTCAGGTAGGATTATACAGTTTAGTTTTCCCTCTTCGATTTTTATATCCCCCGTTCTATTTTGATATTTGTGTTATCGATTAAAATGATAAATATTCGTGTTTAGAAGAAAAAAAAGACAAGTTTAGCCGTTTGTTTAGTTTATAAACGAAAACAAAGGATGAGTATAACTCATAACTGAATAACTTTTTTTTTTATTTCTCATATCCTCATGTTTTGGAATGGGGGCAATGTACAGGGTGTCTCTAAAAAAAGTAAACCCAACTTCAACGGCAAATTTTCAGAAAACTATAAAATATTTACACATTATTTTTTCATGGTTACATAGTCCAATAAGTCCTCTGTCCAATGATACCACGTAGGTTATGTAACTCTCATGCATGACTGAGCATGATTCAACTTAGTGAATGGGTGTGAAATCATCACTGTGGCAAGTTCCGTGATCAGCATACTCTCTCACATTGTACCAGATGGCTCTTTGTGTTGGAGGCTGCCTGTCGGGGAACTGCACCCGAAAAGCCTCTTGAACTTCCACGCAACTTCTTGTTTTCTGGTATCGAGTTACCAGGAATACTCTCTGCTCAATTGTCAACTGTACCATGTTTGGAAAGCATGTGAAGTGTGCCTGTGTCAGGAACAACCTTTGCTGACAAAAATTTAACTTCAAATATGCCCTGAATGCATGACAATAGCAAGAAATAACTTGCCACAGTGATGATTTCACACCCATTCACTAAGTTGAATCATGCTCAGTCATGCATGAGAGTTACATAACCTATGTGATATCATTGGATAGAAGACTTATTGAACTATCTAACCATGAAAAAATAATGTGCAAATATTTTATAGTTTTCTGAAAATTTGCAGTTGAAGTTGGGTTTACTTTTTTTAGAGACACACTGTATTATTAAAACTTGGGAAGCATCGGCCAACTGATCTGCGTTTTGATCGGTGTATCTATCATTGTCTATACGCATTATAAATTTGATAACTCAGTAGAGTTTTGTTTCGCACATGTGTTTAGGGGACATTGACGATGTCATTGGAGGTGGCTGGTTTTCAAGACCCAAACCAGCTTATTTTCGAGCACGTCGTGATTTACGGCGCCGATAACTATGTAGAAGGCAGTGCTGTGATCGTACGGCATGGGACGGAAGAGGACGACGCACCTGTGGTTGAATTCGAACACTCAACTAAGGTGAGCTAAACTAGAATACATTTGGATACGGTGATATCCCTGAAGTGTGTACCTTTAGCCCACAAGAAAAAAAATCGAACTCATTTTTCTTCATTGATAGCTTTGTTACAATATTTTAAAAAGAATATAAACTACTAGTATAGATGTAGGTTATAATTATTGTCTTGTAAATATATATATGTATATATATATATATATATATATATATATATGCATTTATGTATATTAGAGGTCAAAGGCTTATTCTGCAAGCGGCTAGATGTACACTAAAACAAACAAAACCTGGAAAATTGCATCCTATGGCCGACAATGCCATCTCCTCACCACTGTCCCTTGTGGGTTTTTAAGTATAGGCCTACACGTAATGCTTCGAACTATTTAGAGATTAATGGCAGAGCAACTGTAAGCCCTTTCTTTGAATGTTTATCATGGCTGACTGATGTAACTCCATAGGCAGAGCGATTTTATGCGAAGAGTAATATCTTTCTTCTTATGTAATCATATCAGAAAGGGACATGCATTAAGTATAATTATGCGTGCAAGCTAATTATATTTCGTGTAAAAAAAAATAGATAAAAGTTATTTTCTGAATGCGGAGCGGAGATTGGCAGAGTGGAATGAACATCCTTGGCAAAATCTCTCAACTTACGTTTTTGTGAACAACTGTCGTGGCAATCACATCAACCTTTTCTCCCTTTTTTATGTTTTGTAATGTCCAGGTGCTCAGGATTTCACGTCTCGACCTCGACATGATGACACCCTTTACGATCACATGGCGCGAAGAGTAGTCCAGTGACACATTCTGGCACCAACCGAATCAAATTGTCTTTATATAGGGTTACAGTGAACTCCCGTCATAACGAATTCCTCGGGACTGACAGTTTTCTTTCGCTATATCGAAATGTCGTTAAAACCGAACAAATAACTGTAAAAATACATAGATGAGATAATGTTGCGACCTGAATTTTTACTTCGTTGAAACCGGAATTTCGTTATGACCGTGTCCGTTATTAGACTCCATATACAAACTTTGTTCCCAAATGTAGGAGCTACCTATGTAGTTTCGCCCTAATTTCATGCGATATGATAAGTTATTCTTTACTTTGTGCAACATTTTCATATCACGCTGAAAACTGGCGGTAATTGTCACCTTAGAGGAAGTTCAACTAAACGTAATGATAACGGCTAGAGGTTAATGACGATTTTGTCCCTAGAACGTCTTCATGAATATTTCGAAATTTAGCTGATATTGTACAAAAGCAAGTTTTAACGGCATTTATTCCACTCTGAGGGTGATCACCATTTGTTTTGCTGTTTAAAGCAATGAACCACTGGTTTATCATTATTAGGATAAAGAAAACGTTTAGTTTTGAATGTAATTCTGGTGTTGGGTACAGTGTGCATGTTTATGATCAGAGCCATGTTATGTTCACTAATACTTGCGAAATACATGGCATGAAATCACACAATAAAGCAGAGAGATGTGAAAACATTTGTGTTATTCATTTGAAACTTCATGAAGTGCACACAATCTTTCATTCGAATTATTTCAACAGTACAACACAAACACTGTACAATGTGTTGGTCTGACAAAATTGAAGTTCATCTGTACTCTACATAGCACCCGTAGTGATACCTTTTAACCAATCACCACCTACTTAGTATTATAAAGTCCACATTAGATTGGACATCTGTAGATAATTTGTATTGAATAAAAATTTAGCTGATCCGAAGGAAAAAATCAAGTAACTAGAAATTTCGGCGAACCGGGACTGTAGAAAGAACTCGACTTAACAACTTGGGAGAGCGCCTGTACCAGAAATTGACTTTCAAATGCCATCTGCCATGTCTGCTGAACACAGTATACAAAACAGTATAAATGGAGACTACCAATGGTATTCCACGACCTAGGAAAAAGAACGACTGAAAAAAATCTACTCTACCATTACAAAGAAGATGTAGGCATTTAGCTTCTACTATGTTACCCAAAGTATGAGTTGAACATTTCACTGCAGTCGGATTACGAAAACACAATAATGTAATAAGCACATAGGTACTCCTAGAATACACAGAGGACAGCGTAGATAATACAATATGCCAGAACTGTAGGGGTACAGTGGTATAGTGAATAACACTCCTGACTCCCAGTCAGAGGCTGGACCCGAGTTCAAATCCAGTCCACATGCTTACACCGCTTACGTCCCTGGACAAGACGATTCTACCCATTATGTCACTCTCGATCATGGTGTAAATTGGTGCCTGGCAACGCTATAGGGTAATGATAATGACATTAAAGGTCCTCTGGTAGAGCAGTGGTAACACTGATGAGGCTACTCTAAATAAAGAGCATGTTATTATTAACTAAGAACATCGCCGCTGGACGACGCAGATGGCCAGTAATGTGGTAACGCGAAGCTCGAGTGCATGCACGATCCTCGGCTGACAGCAGATTTTAAAACATGACTGAAACACCGATAAGTTGACAAATGGAATGCTTGGATCAAACAAATAAGAATGAATAATGGCCCGCTATTACATGTACAATATATTTGCTCCTGTTCGATGTTCTACAAATCATGTATCCCAATGCCCGTGAAGAAACGTTCAAATATAATAGGCGTTGTAGGCCTATCATGTCCCCGTTGGAGGCGTTGTTTTCGGCTGAAACCTTTCTTGGAGCTATGACTCTTTTCATTTCGGATTTACTCTAATGTGTGATCTGACCAAGAAAACGTTTGTCCAAGTAACTTTTCAAGTTGGTCGTCATATGGACGATAGTACGCTTTCAACTTTCTTATGACGTCATCATCAATGACAGGATGTCGCCTTCCCTTTGATTCCCCTGCACATTGTTTAAATGGCAGGGATTTGCAATAAAACCCCTTCCGTTCGTCAAAGTATATGCTCCTCCCATTGAAAAAGTTTGGAAGACCAAGGAATTCCTCCATCTGCAACGACATGACAAAATTTATGTGAAAGTTAGATATACTGTATATTGCGTGACTAAGACATACACATCAATTTATTAATAGACATCAATATTCATGTGAAAGTTAGATATACTTTACATTGCATGACTAAGACATATGCATCGTACAATGATGTTATGAACTAAGCTTTAAAATTGAATATTTTGAATCAAGTATAGGTCATCACCCCGTCCTCACATTTTGTTAAAAGTATAGGTGAAGTGACATCAGAATTGAGACGTCTAATCTGGTCTCAATTCGACAATCTTTTTTTTTTAAAACCAGTAAGTTGGTAAGGAAGTTAGATATGGCACAATATTAGAGAGATAGGTAGATAGAGGTACAAGAAGATAAGTAGGCTTCGAAATAAATGTGATGTACATAGTTCTATCAAGAAATTTCCTAAAAGACATGAAGACAAAGTAGGAATCAACTCCTCTTTTAAAACTATGTCTGCTGAATAGAGTACAGAGAAAATCTCTTACAAACCTGCTGAAGTGCTGGTAATGGATTTTTAATGAAGGCATCTCCGTCAATCACGAGAAACTGTTTCCTTGGAAACACCTTTAGCCACTCCCTAAAGTAGATGACGTAGGCTCCGTGAACCAGGATGGCGTTATTACTGTTGACCTCACCGTTTGGCCGAATGACCGAACCCTCGAACGTGGTGTTCAGGTAGCAGAGAGCTTCTTGGCCTGGTGGCGCCACACGTGGTATGAAGAACTCGGGCCAGGCTATGGTGAGAAGATGCAGATAGTCAGACACTGCCCTTACCACCGGGTCTCGAATGATGACAATGAACTTGGTGTCTGGCATGACAGCTTTTATCCTGGTGGGTGCAGAGACATCGAATATATAGGAAGGCGTCTTCTCCATGGTAACTTCATGTTTAGACGAAACAGGCATCTGATCCCTATACCAGTCCAGACTTTCGTTCTGGTGCTTGTTCCAGTAATATATCTCTTGTGGCACTGAGTGGATCAGGTTTGGATGACTATTCAGGAAGAAGGAGAGGGCACTTGTCCCACACTTTTCCACACCAATCCCAATCGCTTGAGGCAATCTCTTCTTGCAGTCGAGGTCGGTACTGACTTCATCGCCGGGCCTGCTTTGGAGACACGCGTGGGCAGTGGCAGCTAATAATCGATCCTTTGGCGTTCTCCCATTGCTAGAAAATGTATCCTGCCCCAATATAGCCGTCCTTCCGAGATGTCGTCTTGAGGGTTGGGTTTTTCCAGGCACTGGTTCAGAAGAGCGTTCTAGAATTATTGATGTTGCGTAGTAAGTCAAGCTGAAAGCCGTGGTTGCTACAAATATTCCAAGTAGGTAAGCCTTCAGTTCCCCGTGAGTGTGCATCACGACCTGTCTTGAATTCTTCTAGATTTCCTATGATCCTATAAAAGCAAGCATACGGGTAATACTTGACGCACGTTGGCCTGAAACAAAGTAACAAACAAACATGCAAACAAATTGATATTGTTTTACCAAGCTTCATAACAGTAGAAGATCGGGAGATGTGACTACTACTAAGTTTTCACCTAGTATTTCTAGGACCAGTGTGTGGAGGAGATCACAGACCACTTTGTTTCTGTGTGACTCTTTGCTTAAAACACTCATTTTCGCTTGATAAATTACGACATTTATTAAGATGGAAATAACATGTTCCCCAATGAACAGTAGCATTGAGGACGTGATATTCCAAATAATGACTATTTTCTTTGACTGTTTTTTTTTTGTACAGGTGTAGTTTTATTAGGAATGTAAATCTTTCACCCTTGTGGACAAGTAAAAGAAAATAATCAGATAGATGTGATCTTCCAACCCTTCCTTGCATGACATCAATGGAACAAAATTATCAAGAATTGGAGCCAGAAAATAAGATAATCGTTACCTGTCATGCCTGTAAAGCACTAACTTCTTTTCTCCAGGTCTGATAAACACTTTGGTTTGGGTATTAGTTGATTTGGTACACCACGGCAGAGTGTTGGATAAGGACTACTGTATTTAATTGATTCTGTCAAGAACTGACGAAGGAGCTCCATTACCATGTCCATTACTCGATAGTTCAGATGGGTTGATTGTCCTGACGGCAAATAATCATGATTTACTGCAAATCATCAATAAACGATCTTTCTTAACATGCACGAATCTGATCATGCATTCATGTTAGGAAACATGCAAATACGATATATAGAACCGTCCGTTGAGTAACTAACAGAAGACAAATCAGATTCTGATATTTCTCCACATAATAATTATTCAATCAACACTTCTCGTTCAAGAGATTTGTTAAGAGTTAACTCATTCTTTGCCAAATGAGCACAAATTTCAGACTCATAATGTACATATGGACAAGTAATCAATGTGGCACAGAGTGGGTTTAATAGCCTTCCAGTAACATCTTTTCCTTAGACTTGACAAAAACATCTCGAATATAAAACTCAATTGTACAGTAAAACACAGGAGCTGTCAGGAAAGCATCCAGCTATTTCAAGATACTGTAGTTTTTACCACGACCCCTCCCCATAATGTTTTGAGCACAATTTTAGAACTGCTCCAACACAACACGAGATAAGAAATGTGTCCTTACTACAAATCCGCCTTGTTAAACATGGGCCTGTGTACAGTGATAGACAGTGACTCGAAGTATCCATGGAAAGTCTTACAACTGCATCGAACGCATTCCACCGAAGCAGCACGCGATACCACCATGAATGATTCGTCACACGAGCAGTAGTTCTTCAAAATGCTTCCACTATCACTCCAACCTCGTTGCTACTCTGCTCCAATGAAGGAAAAAGAAATTAGTGACAAGTCTTTGTAGTTTTAAGAAAATCCTTGGAGGATGAAAAAGTTGCTAAGGAGTTTGGCTCCATGTGGCAATCTGTTGGAAACAACTCCTGCATCTCTCATGCATACAGGCTGAACTGGGTTATTGCATTCGCTTTATTTACCAAACTACGCATACACAGGCCTAAGCTGGTAGCTTGGTTTGAAGATGAAGCCTTATTCAAACACTCGGCGTTGAGATCTACAACCGCAAAAGAATTTGTTCTACTGTGTTCGCTGGGAAACCTTGCCCTGGGACAATGAGCAAAAGTTGGAGCTTATCCAAAAGAGATGGAGCTATAATCAGGCACACATCCAAGAAGCTCGTACAGACACGAAGACAACAGTACTCTCTCCGCAAGTTGGTAAAGCACAATTCATTCATTCATTCATTCATGTTCTGTCTTCATTTCCAAACGATATATTGTACATGGGTAATACAAACGTCAAAATGATGGTATATACTTGCAACATATGTCACATGATCAGTAGAAATACGTCTTGTTTCATTTAGGACTTGATGGAAATGAAAATTGAGGGGTTGCTAAAAGCGAACTTGTATAGTGCAGTCCCCTCACTTATTTATTTACGTTACATTTCTACAATACATTGTACAAAGCTTACAAAACTATAATACATGTATACCGACAAAGCTTACGAAACTACAATACATGTAACGGACAAATTAATCAGCGCAAATATACACTTATCATTATATCGATGGTAACATGAGGCATGTCACAATAAGTTGTGACCTAGTACCAAATTTTGAGCAATCCATCATTAAAGAAGTTTCCAGCTTAGAAAGACGAGAGCAAAACAGACAGACTGTATTATTTGTCAGTGAACCCAACACATGATTTTAAACAACTGTACCACTGAAAATTCTAAAAAATGTCAATAGAGCCGAATTGAAAGTTTCACTAAAATTAGATCCGAAGTAGTTTCATATTTTCATTTTCATTTCATTGATTTCATTTCCAACAATGCAAAACGTCTACATACACAAAATAACACAATACCAATACAATGTAGTAGCAAAGGAAATGCGTGAAGTTAACAAATTTATGTATCACATATTCACATAAGCAGATGAAATTGAATTAAGATTAAAGTTGTGGGAAATGGAGGAGACGTGCTGAAAAGCCAAGCTTGTATTTTGCAGTCTCCTCGTGGACAAAATAACTAAATAACACCAAGGAAGCAAGTTGCTCATTATATATCTCATGGAGTTTGCATGAAACTCAGAGTTGCAATAAATACGGATGAACCTGCAGTCAACCGCGTGAACTTGTTCCAATTCTTCTGTCTAAAGCTCTTCCTTTGAGGATATCGAGCACCCTTCATAGAAGGATAGAATCACCAAGTGTGTATATATATATATATATATATATATATATATATATATATATATATATAATTATAATGACTATACATGAAAGGCAAATATCCCACAAGAAAATAAAATAGCCTTCTAAAGCAATGAGGAGATACACATTAGGTTAGCGAACAAACTGACATTCAAAATAGGTTTTCTAGGGTGAAAAATGTGCTTTATTTTTTTCGATCCGTTTTTGGTTCCATGAAAATGAGTTGGCACCAAGTGAAAAATCACTGAGTACAGTTAGTCCTGGAGGTCATCAAAAACGTAAAATCAACAGACCTGTTCCCTGAGTGTATAAATGTGTCCCACTGAATTCATGTTCAAGAAAGAATTTGTTTTCAACCAGCCCACTTTGTCAGCTTTAAAATGGGGGCGGGGCCAAGCGTGGAGTCCTCAAAGCGATGCATACTCGCTGAATAGAATGATGAAAGGGCGATGTGTCGAACTCGCTCCGTTGTTAACCTGTGTGGATCCATAGAGGCTGCTGAATAACAATATGCGCAACTCTGAAACATCTTAACAGTTCATCTTTCCCCAACACAAAAACGTGTTCCGCTTTTTTTTTCTCAACAAAAGACTCACACTTTGCCTCGAAGACCCGAATTCATTGACATGGAGCTGCCGTTCTCGAGCACATTGTTACCTCTTGTAGTTAACGTCTGTAGTCGCAAAATTGTGTCGCTGGAGGAATACTTAAGCCAGCATGACGTGTAAGACGTAATGGTGTTGTTCGAAGTATCGACATCTGTCAAGTGAGACCGTAAGAACATTTGCAGCATATTTTTTTTTTAGTTGATTCAACATTGTGATAGAAGTACAGAGGGTAAATATCAAAGGCATGATTCGTTCATGTCCTGTTGTAATGTTTCATAATAATAAGTCTTTTTCAGTTTACATGCATCATCCCTTATTCCTGATAAATGATAATCATTGGGTATCTTTCAAAATTGATAACGCAGTGATACTGACATCAATTGATTATGGCGATAATGATTATAACCACATTTATTTAATTCTCTGCGTGGCCCATTGATTACCTGCCCATAATTATGTTTGTGTGTGATATTTGTGCACATTTTACTCAATATTAGACATGTTAGAGAAGGAGTTAGGATGTTCTCATCGTCATACTGTGCAATTTCATCTGGAACTAACTGACACGTTATTGATCTCGAAACAACGAAACGTTATCTGTTAAGTGCCAAAGATACAAAATGATCTCTTAACAAAGATAGTCATTAGAAATACTTTGCCCCTATTTAGTATGCTCTGGGAGAGCACGTTCCTTTCAATCATTCAGGCATTTACTGGGCATTCAGCGAGAACATTTTTTTCTTTTAATTGCTAGTACATCCCTCCTCCCGTTTGTTTTGTTTTTCCTCCATGTTTATTTTCTTATTTTTTACTTTGTCTTCGTCTACACAGGATGCATTATTTCCGTCTTTACATTAGGTTGTTCAATTCAAACATTATAAAACATCCTAACTTCATTTCGCAGAATATTTCATATGTGTTGGATATGTTTTGAATGAACTATAATGCCTATCATGTTTTTAATAGGAAAACGCCTCAGCAGTGTCCAGTGGAACCTGTAGATCGGAGAAGTAGGGAACTGATTTGAATAATCACATAGTGCACCAGTATATCACCATGCAAATCTCCGGAAACGCTAAGGTGTACCTCACGGGAGTGATCCTCTGTGTAACGGTGGTCATCGTCACCCTCAACCTGTCCCCACCACTGTATCTAAAACAGACCTTCCAACCTGTGCTTGAAAGGATACAACCCGTAAGGCGGCGGTTCCAGACGGTGGGTGCAGAGCGAGAGACTCCTGCATACAGTGGTATCGACGTCTACCCAGGAGGCAATCGGTCAGTGCTCAGCAAATGCGAAACATGCATCCAAGAAGGGAAAGATGACATGGTCGCGGTCGATCTGGAATTCAAGAGGCGATTGCCGAAAGTGATAGGAATTGGGGTGAAAAAATGTGGAACAAGTGCCCTCTCCTTCTTTCTCGAAGATCACCCCTTCCTAGTCCACTCAAAGCCCCAGGAGGTATTTTACTGGAACAAACACAAGAATGAAAGTCTGGACTGGTATAGGGACAAGATGCCGTTTTCGTTTAGACACGAAATCACCATGGAGAAGACACCTTCCTACATCTTCGATCTCACCATACCAACCAGGATAAAAGCTGTCATGCCAGACACCAAGTTCATCGTCATCATTAGAGACCCGGTTGTCAGGGCAGTGTCCGACTACCTGCATCTGCAAGGCATCGGTTGGCCCGAGTTCTTCAAGCCACGCGTAGCGGCACCAGGCAAAGAGCCCTTCTGCTACCTGAACACCACGTTCGAGGGTTCGGTCGTATGGCCAAACGGCGAGGTCAACAGTGATAACGCCATCCTGGTAAATGGAGCCTACGTCATCTACCTGAGGGAGTGGCTAACGGTGTTTCCTAGGAAACATTTTCTCGTGATTGATGGAGACGCCTTTATCAAAAACCCACTGCCAACATTGCAGAAGGTGAGTAGTTAACTTTTAACATTTAGTTGTTATTAAAACACCCTTTTATCAACATTGTGATATACAAATTTGGACAGAAACTAACACGTCACACTTTACATTCTAATGAAGTCAGTGTTCCAGTTTGATTCAGCACTTGATCCCATTCACCCTCCTTTCCCTGAATTCTAGTAATCTACATTGTCAGCACTAGCCAAGATACTTTATTGACATCCAAGCATGTACCCTTGCAGATTTGCCTGCCAATGGAACCCATTTTTGTCTTGTAAGTTATTGCAATAAATCATGTAAATACAGTGGTATGTGAGTTAATGCCAACATCTCCATTACAATTTCGCATCATCACAGATCGAGGAATTTCTTGGACTTCCAAAATTCTTCGATGAGGAGAGCGTGTACTTCGATGACAAGAAAGGATTTTTCTGCAAAGCCAAACCAGTCAAACGCTGCGCTTCAAAGTTCAAGGGAATACCCCATCCGGAAGTTGACGATGACGTCATAATGAAACTAAGAGATTACTATCGTCCGTATAACGCTGAACTAGAGAGATTGCTGGGACAGACATTTACCTGGACCCGACTTGAATAAAGTTGGGATGATTTTCGCAGTGTCGTTATCATGGAAATTTATGTATAAACAATACACCTGCCTCTCGTGGAACTGTAATCTTCCATGATAACAAGAACAATAGTGACTTTATGGCGCATACTAATCATCAATCAGTCTTATTTACCAGGGGCCTGTTGCATAAAACTTACCGTTGAATTTCAATGGTAACTACCGTCAAAATTAGGCGTCACAGCCAATCAGCATCAAGGATTATAAATTTTACCGCTAATTTAAAGACTTACCGCTGGAAAGGAGCGGTAAGTCCAGCGGTAAGGGTTTTATGCAACAGGGCCCAGTATGCGCTTTACAAACAAGCAATTATGATCTGGAGTTAAATACACAGCAACACTACTAGTAATTCATTTTCATTTAAACATTAAGGAAGTTAATGAATAACTTCTTCACCGTATCTATAAAAAAAAAGACAACTAGCCTTTTGTGTAAAGGATGGTTTCAACGTCCATGCAATTACCAATCAATCTATTTGTATTAAAGATGGTTTCTACGTTCATGAAACTGTTTTATACATTCATGTAATTACGCATTGCTTTAACCATCTAGCCGTTTAATGTGTGTACGGTGATCTCTACATTCGTGAAGATGGTCTCCACGTCTGTGTAATTACCCATTGCTACTGCCATAAGAAGCCATTTGTGTGTAAGATGATTTCTACGTTCAAGCCATTACCCATACCATAAGCAAGATAAGTAGCCATTAAGATGGGTCCTATGTTCACGTAATAACCCATTGCTATTACACACCATAATCTATAGAAGGCAGCTGTGTTTAAAGTGATTTCTGCGTGCTTGTATTTCACCCATGCATTCCATTGCTTTTACCATAACCAGCCATTCATCTTGTTCATGTTAAAGATTGTTTCTATACCTGCAAGTGATTACCCATTGCTATTTTCTATGCATGCATTCGTGTTTAAAGTCGTTTCTACGTCCCTGTATATTTTAACCCATTGTTACAAGAAGTCGCTGGAACCCATGCAGAGTATATAGGGATTAAAAAAAAAAACAGGTAAAGGCTGTTTGATACATACGGACTTTACTCGGTGGTTCTGTTCAAACGTTTGTTAGATTTCTTGGAGTAACCTACTTGATTTATCATCTTCGTGGCTGCAACAGTGTCTTGTTAAATGCATGCCATCGTATCCAAATAAAGAAGATTATTAAGACAGTGTTTGAGGTGCTACTAAAAGAGAGCCCCGGATGATTTTCAGACTTTTGTATTTGAACAAATATGAATTGGTTATACCGGGTACAGAGTTTCAGAAGTTCATATTATCACGCAAATTGTCTCCTTAAGGTCGAGTGTCTCCTTAATAAAGTAATTACTTGTTGAAACAGATGTCTTCTTAAAACTGGATACTTTATTGATTGATTGACTGATTGATTTACTAATTGATAGATTGATTGTTTGATTGATTCGATTGATTGATTGATTGATTGATTGATAGATTGATTGATTGAATGAATGATGAATCTTCCAAATTTCCGAAAATGCATTTGGCAGTCAGAAAAGCTCTAATATTCATGCGGGCTTCATAGTCAGGTCGCTTAGTGAAATTACCGTTACACAGCGGATAAAAGCATCAAATTTGGCATACGGATTCCTTTAGGACTATTGAATAAAGTTAGAATAGGATCCCTCTGGAAGTTTTCGATTTTTAGGGTGAAAATGCTGAATTTTGATATATCTTTATGATATGATATATATATATATAGGCCTATACTGGATTGCGTAAGTAATAGGTCGCTTAGCGAAATTACTATTACACGGCGGATAAAAGCATCATTTTTTTTTCACACGGATTCTTTTAGGACTATTAAACAATATTACAGTAGGAGCCCTCCGGGATTTTTTGTAGAAAAACACTAAAAGATCAAATTTCAAAATGGCCGACACTTAATTGGCAAAACCCTCACTTTTCATGTCATATGGGTGATACGATGACAATTATTACGTGTGTTTTTGTATCTATGGTTTGTTTAGAACCTTGGCTTGAACATTGTGTTAGGAGAATTAATTCTTGCGTAATGTAAAGTCTCTGAACTATACTGGGGGAGAGGTATAAGGGCAAAAGGGGGACCCCCCCCCCCCTTCTTAAAAAATGGTTGTTCGCTTGTTCTTTTGCGTGCTTTTTTTTTCTCGTTTTGCTCTATACGCGGGGGATAAAAACATAAAATTTGGCACACGGATTCCTTGAGGACTAGGAAACAATATTAGACTAACCACACACACACATACACACACACACACACACACACACACACACACAGATCAAATTTCAAAATGACCGACACTTATGGCAAACCCCTCACTTTTCATGTGATATTACTTATAGAATGATTGATACGATGACAATATTAGTATATATCTTTAATTTTGGTTTGGCTTAAAACCTGAATTTGGACATTGCCGTAGGAGCATTGTTTATATTCTTGCGTAATGTAAAGTCTCTGAAGGGCTGGGGGAGGGGTAGGGCAAAGGGGGCGGCCCTCAACTTAAAAAGTGGTGGTTCGCTTGTTCTGTTGCGTATTTTTCCGTCTTGTTTTAAACACGGCGGAAAAAAAACATCAAATTTGGCGCACGGATTCCTCATTAGAGTAAGAGTCCTCCTGCAATTTTTAAACACACACACACACGCGCGCGCGCGCGCGAATTGAAATTCCAAAATAAATCAATTCACAACAGATCTGAACTTATATGTTATCACATTCTCTTAGTCAGGTCGCTTATTGTCAACATTTGGGCTTACCGTTAGAGCGGATAAAAGCACCAAATTTGGAGAGGTGATCCCCTAGGACCTACTCATTCATATTGGAATAGGAGCCCTTTGGAATTTTTCGATTTTTAGGGTGAAAATGCTGAATTTTGATATTTCTTTATAATAATTATGATATATATACTGCATTGTGTAAGTAAGGGAATGTGGTCATATATTCCTAAGTTCAGATCTGTTGTGAATTGATGTATTTGTCATGGAACTGAAAACATACTCAAACTTGAGACCATGATTAACATCAAAGCATCTGAAACATGGAGCTGGCAGAATTCTGATCAAATATTATATACGCATATTGTATACTAATCAAATACAACTGTATAATGTATACAGTTTAGACAGCCAGAAGATAGTTTCTAAAATAAACAGTTTTCCTACTCAGTTGGGGATATGGGTGCATGGAGGCGCACCGGGCGCGCCCCTTCTATTCTTTGTTAAAACAAAGAAATAAAAAGAAAAAATGGAGGGGGAGGGCATGCGCCCCCGTAATTAATTTTGTAAAGGCGCCCCTCCCCCTCACGGAATTCCTGGATCCACCCCTGCTACTCCCATGCTCTGAGACTCTAAGAATCATTTCACACTGAAATAATTTTTCAGTGCAGTAAGATTTATTTGTGGATACAGTGCACTCCCGTTATGACGAACGCGGTAAGCATTTTCGTAACAACTAAGTAAAAAAATCAGGTCCCAAAACTCTCATCTATCTTTCTATACATTACTGTTCTGTTTATAATAAATCGAATTGTCGATATCACAGGGTAAAAAAAGCTGCCGGTCCCGACGACGTTTGCTATAACGGGGGTGCATTCTACTGCTACTACTTTCTTCTTGTGCCACTGATATGTGTCTCAGTATACCAGAAAATTTCCCTTCTGAGATTATTGGTGAGCTTTCTCTTTTACCAGGAATTTTACCGATAATTGTACCAAATGAGGACAGAAAGAAAGACACTCTTGTCATATAGTTGTGCTGGCCAATATATATTTGGATTAAAGATGTTTAAAGTTGCGTTTGCATGCTGAGGGAGGTTTATTTTGCAGGAAAAGAACTAACTAACTATCATATAGTCGCTTTACAACAAACTGTATAATGTCCTTCTTTCCCCCAGATGATTACCTTTATCATGTACATGTGCTTTCTGCTGTAACATTCCAAGGCAATATTATACGAGTACATACTTAGAGATAAATTTTTACCAGAAATGTCTTCTCTAACAAATGCATGACAACATTACTCCAATCCACCGTAAGTGAAATGATGTGATGGATATCAAAGTTGTTACAATAATTGGATTAAATTCCAATACTTTTGCTTTTCAGAATGTGATCCATCATGGTTTTTATTATAAAGTGAGATCGTGATTTGCCAGCAAGACACCGCTCAACCCTTAAAGTGTCTCTTGAAGAGTTCAAGGGCAAGTGGTGACAAGACAGATGCCTACAAGTCACTCCTGTCCAATGCTGAACAGTTCCGAGCCATTATTGCTGTTCCAGTTGAACTCTGCTTTGGGAGTGAAGAAACTGTTGAAAGCTTTGTTACACACTCAGCTCAATGGCACAAATCAAGGTTCTAATCGCACCCATATGGCATGAAAAGCGGGGAGTTTGCCATATAGGCCCTAAGTGCTGGCCATTTTGGAATTTGATTTCGTGTGTGTGTGTGTGTGTGTGTGTGTGTGTGTGTGTGTGTGTTTTCCTTAAAAATTGCAGGAGGACTCTTACTCTGATGAGGAATCCGTGCGCCAAATCTGATGCTTTTATCCGCCGTGTATAAAGAAGCAAGACGATTAAAAAATACGCAACAGAACAAGCGAACCACCCCTTGTTAAGTTGAGGGCCGCCCCCTTTGCCCTACCCCTCCCCCAGCCCTTCAGAGACTTTACATTACGCAAGAATATAAACAATGCTCCTACCGCAATGTCCAAATTCAGGTTTTAAGCCAAACCAAATATAAAGATATACTAATATAGTCATCGTATCAACCATTCTATAAGTAATATCACATGAAAAGTGAGGGGTTTGCCATAAGTGTCGGCCACTTTGAAATTTGATCTTGTATGTGTGTGTGTGTGTGTGTGTGTGTGTGTGTGTGGTTTGTCTAATATTGTTCCTAGTCCTCAAGGAATCCATGCGCCAAATTTTATGTTTTTATCCCCCGCGTATAGAGCAAAACGAGGAAAAAGTGCACGCAAAAGAACAAGCGAACAACCATTTTTTTTTTGAAGGGGGGGGGGGTCCCGCCCCTTTTGCCCTACCCCTCCCCCAGCAGAGACTCTACATTACACAAGAATATAATGCTCCTAACGCAATGTTCAAACCAAGGTTCTAAAGCAAACCAAAAATACAAAAACAAATGTAATATATTGTCATCGATCGAATCACCCATATGACATGAAAAGTGAGGGTTTTGCCAATTAAGTGTCGGCCATTTTCAAATTTGATCTTTTTAGTGTTTTTCTACAAAAAAAAAAATCCAGTAGGGCTCCTACTCTAATATTGTTTAATAGTCCTAAAGGAATCCGTATGAAAAAAAAATTGATGATTTTATCTGCTGTGTAATGGTAATTTCGCCAAGCGACCTGACTATTACTTAACAATACAGTATATATATCATATTATAAAGAAATATCAAAATTCAGCATTTTCACCCTAAAAATCGAAAAATTCCAGAGGGCCCCTACTCTAATATCAATGAGTAGGTCCTAGGGGATCACCTCTCCAAATTTGGTGCTTTTATCCGCTCTGTAACGGTAAGCCCGAATTTTGACATTAAGCGACCTGACTATCAGTAAATATCTTTACCGCGCATACCAAGCTTGATTTGATACAGCAGACGGGAACTAAATCGGTCATTTTACAAATACACTTACGCGCGCACACAAAACATGCAAACATCAAAAAAAAAAAAATGGAACTGGGAGCTGGAGGCTTGGTTGAAACAGAGAAATGAAATTGAAAAGCAACTATAAAATCATACAGATTATAAGGAGAGAAAATCGGTGTAGTTCATCTCAAAGTGATGATTTTGATAGACTGAAAAAGCAGCTGTAGGACCTAAGTGAATTTAGAGCAACTAACGAAAACCGTCGTTTAACTGCAGGAATAACGTGTCGACACGACACATTCTTAGCGAAGTGGAGGTATTTTAAGGTTTCCTTTCTCCTATTGAAACTTTGTTGACCGAAAGTATGGTAAACAAGAGGGGGAAAAGGCTCCTTTTAATCGGAGCTGGTCAGCCCGTTGACAAAAAGAGGGTGTTTTTAGCAGGCAGGCATGGCCTGCAAAACTGTTCTCTATCATGCAACCTATAGGTTGCCTATATACGAGAGCAACCCTCTAGCACCTCCCTGCCTCTAGGCTGGTAAACCATGATACACGAAAATGTAGATTATAGCTGATAACTGGACGCCATCATAACAAGGCCATGTAAATCGTCTAAACTACCCCCATGCTACAGTGGACTGCAGCAGTAATCGGAATATAGGCCTAATGTTTAAATTATGTATGCAATGGCGTAAAATTCATGGTATCTGCATATAGGACTAACCACATCAGTATTTAAAAAGTTTTGAATCCACTTCCAGACCGACTCCGCCATTGTGAGAAGGCGAGTAATAAAAGAGTCAGAAATACGGACAGAAAAGTGATGTAGCTGTCTTTCCCTCACTGCACTCCATATACTGTATATAGATTACTAGTATCTTCTCATAAGCCCGCACTAAAATAACGAGTTTGGAATCGTCTTTACCTGAGCAATCCGCTTCCTTAACGCGCTCAAGAAGGATGAATACAGATTATGGCCGGCATAGTGAAGAAACTGCTCTTGAGGTTCGCCGCATTATTCCAGAACTCGGTCAGATTGGTACAGAAAAGCAACCTGTTGATTTCATATCGTAACTAATATGAATTTGTGGTTTTCTCCAACATTTCTTTTTATTCAATTGGATTTGTAGAGAGATATCTCCACTACTTTTTCCACTGTGAATCAATTGATTTTTATCGGGATACGATGATGATTGATAGATTACAAGTTTCTTTCAGATGAACTTTATCATTATCATCAAGAAGCATTGCTGAAAGGCATGGGATCCAACAGAACTCTTACTAATAGAGAAAAGTGCATTGAAAACTTTCACGGTGTCTTGTAATAGCTGCAGGCGTCATCCATACAATACAAATGTGATATTTTAACATTTTAACATTTCTTAAACACGAGCATGTGTGTTTGTATCTACTATAAATTGTTTGTTTGTTATTCTTGTCCATCATTCTTTTGTTGGGTATAACACGGCTCAGCGAATAGTGGCTGCATCAGGTTGTAACTTTGTAAGATTAGTCTGGGTTTTTTTTTTCTTTTCTTTTTTGTACTTAATGATTACTGTTTATAATGATGTCTATGTTGTTTGGTGACTTATTATTACGTTTTGAGTGATCTTCGTATTACAAACCTTGCTTTTAAGTGGATCACCTTTTTTCTCATCCTTTTATGTCACACGTGTCAAAGTATGTATTAATGTTCTTAGCTATTCTACTCTGTTGTGCTTATCATATACTTAACGATTCATATTGCGTTATGTATTTTCTTTTTCAAACAATGTGATGGTGCAGTGCATACTTTATATTTTGTTGTAGGGTTGGGGGTACCACGTATCGACACCCTAAGGATCTGTAGCTTGTTTATTCTAAAAATATAATACAAATCCGCCTAATTCTTACCTCAAATATGCCATAAATACTGCAGTTTTGAATGTCGTGACCGTCTCGTTGATTATGAATCTCCGTTTTAAAATAGCGCAATTTTAGTGCGTGCGTTCCGTTTTCTTCGCGCAGCTAAAAAGGGAACCTTGCGATCGACACCCCCTCTCCTCCATAGGTATACACGTGAATTTCACAGCATAGGTATACACGTGAATTTCACAGGCCATAGGTAATACACGTGAATTTCACAGCCATGCGTCGTTACTGATCGGATGTGTAATTTTTAGCTTGGTTTGTTTGAGTTTGATTTTCGTTTCTTCGTTTTTATTGTTTTTATAGCTAATGACACTTAATCCCGCGCGTACTTTTTTGTTCTATACGCAAACAGCCATGATACGCAGGGTGTCGATGGGAAGGTGCCCTGTCGATAGGTGGTGCCCCAACCATACTCTTTGTTGGATGTCGAATGGAAAATAAATGAAACTGAACTGAACTGAATATATCAATTGTGTTTATCATTTTCCCATAAGCTTCTCTCCGCCTGAAGGCTTTCGAGCAAGTAGGACCCTAATATTTTGCTTGACTAATTCTGCGTTGTTCTGGATGTTTAAAAAATGCTTACCTGCAACATTAGATCTGAAATTCAATTTCTTTCATCCGGACCTCCAATCTTCACGGGACAATTTTAATTCTGGCCCCATCTCTCATTGGCTTGCCACTTGAAAGCATGATTTAAACCGTAAACAGTCACTGCTGGAATAATCAAGTAGATGAAGTAATGTTGTTTATGTTAATGTTTGAGAGTTTCCATACATTGTATTGATATAGTAAGACTTCACAGCTAGAGGACAAAAGAGAGAGGGAGAGAGAGAGGAGAAAGAATTAATTGGCGGAGTTTGAAAAAAAGAAGAAGAAAATACTAACATGACTAACCGTAACCGTAATGGGATCATTGTAATGGAGACAATGCACCATTATTATGCCTACTGTGGACACAGGAAGGCGTGGGCCTGTCCCTTTTTCACTTTTACAGCTTTCTTCCAAGTGGTAATAGGAGGTCAAGCCTTTACTTATCAGGGAGCAATTTGATGTTTCTATGTAATTGTATCAAATCATTGATTTTTTTTTTCTTTTTAAATCTAAACCCCTTGGTAGAACAGTCGTACCTTGTTGGATCAGCCAAGTTATAGGGCAATCCAGCCGTCCTGTGCATTCTTATACTCGATTTGATATACACTGATCTGTTGTTCTTCTCATATCGGAAAATAGATAGAGAATGCAAAACACTAAAGACCCATCTGTCATCCCAGACTTGCCACCTTAAAATAGAACCGACGGATATGATTCACTAGTCTTCGACAGATATGATTCACTAGTCTTCAACGAATTTCACTTTTCACTTTCAATTTAATTTAATTTCTATGCCCAAAATAATACATATAATTGTTGAAAATTAACAATAATCATTGCATAAGCATGTGAAACCTAAGATCATAATTTATTAACGGGATAGTGCAATTAAGGAATTCCAAATACAAATTAGGAACCAAAACATAACATTTGCTATGGACTAAGACACTACTATTTTTCCACCACTTTTGATATTCTAATGTTTGTAATTAAGGTATGCTTGGTTTCAAAAACCCTCTGCAAGTACGGATCAAGCAATTACGTTTCTGTTTTATATCATTATAAGGAAAATCGATTCGACTTATCTTCGGCGCTCAATATCATCCATGACACTTCAATACTCTGCACAATCCATATAGGTAGAAAATCTTATTTCAATTCATAACATTTTTTATCATGAAATTTCAAAAGTCATAACATTTCGGAGATACAGCTTGTCGAAGGTAAAAATGTCAGAGGTGAAACGTGAATAGTTAAAATCTCAGACGTAGAAATGTCAAAGCCAAAATGTTAGCGGTATATAAATATCAGAGGTAAGAGTGTCTGTTTTAAGCATAAGCTGTCGGGGATACCTCTGGCATATACAACATCGTATAGCTTTACCTATACATTGTAGTACCATTTCGCCAGTGTTATTTAAAGAGTTTGTGGGGAAGAACAAACACAAGAAACTGAGGAAGAAAAAAAGACGCACAAAAACTTTTCATTCAAAAGCAGGTCAACCCTCCGGACTAACTGGGCTTCTTACCATCTCTGTCGGGTGGACGAAGAGGTTTCTTATTCATACCTTATCCGCTTGGACGACCAAGCCTACTGAGGTACTGAGAGGGGGCAGTATCATGAAACAAATACCTTTAACAAACTGCTAACAATTTGTTAGCCGAAGGACGATACAAACAATTCGTGCACCAGCATGATATTGTTGAGACAGTGGTTACTAAAGATCGAGTTGAGTCAGTATACTGACCAGTGGGGGAGGCCTGAGTCCGGTCTGGCGATTTCGCTATGCTGAACAAAGAAGTCGCTAAGTCTGTTGACCTGGTATGCTTAGTTTGCGCCTTGGGGACCAAGCTAAGTAAACTTTTGACCAAGAAGAGACATGCCTCATTCTTTTCATGATAGAACCACCAATGCCTTGCACACCAAAAGAACTGTGGGTTCAGAAATAGAATTTTAAGTAGACTTCTGAATATTTACGAAGCATCGTCTGTAGTACAAGAAGGCGGTGCTATCACATTGCCTATGTGTATTGCAAGAATCATGGGCTTTGACGTGGACGCCATTGTGTAGGTAAGTTTGATTTCAAACGCTACTAATGCCAAACGTAAAACTTATTTCCTTGATCGGCAGTAGGCGAAATGACACCAGTCATGCTTAATCCAACGGAAAACTGAAAGAAAGTCACAGTTTATGTTGTTAATTTAACAGGGGAGGGCCCACCAGGCGTTTGTCTTGTTACAAACCTGGAAAGTTCTAGATTGGAGATTAACATCGTTGGAGTTAAGTTCCTCTCTAAGTGGTCCCATAAAATTTCGTGCACTGGTTGTTTGCTATAAATACTGAGGTTGTTCGTTGCTTCAGCGGCATTATTATCTTGCTGACTTGTATATTATCAACATGTACAACGTTAATTTACGTACGTTCACAATTATGCAAATCGCATGAAATTTCCTTGTTTGAAATTTCTAAAGGGGATCTGCCTGTTCAACTATCTGCTATTGAGCCATAGTATTTTCATTGACAAAACGGTAACGGGCCAACAGTTACAGGTTTTTTACTTTGTAGTTACGTTTACTACATATCTTGAATATACCAAAATGGCCTGTCTTCAACATGAATCATTATGGATATGATTGATTGTGAGCTTTTTTCCATCCTTATCCGTCTACTAACGAGACGATAGGTTAATGCGTCTCAAAAATCTTCATTACTTTCGTCTTTTTTAATGTATTAATCATGTTTCCTGATGATTTTTTATTTTCTATGCCTCTAATAAACACTGAATCACAAACTCGAGTGGTGGCCGCTATGTGCACTGAATGGGCAAAAGTAGGAAAATAGTAAACCGTTGTTTCATGCCAATTGCTGGTTACAAGAATCTAGATTTTTTTCACGGAGTTCGTTCAAGAACAAATTAGAAGACCTGATATGAAATACTCAGGACTTATTTATGTTTAAGTGAAGTTTATTTGTGTATTTGAATGGGGATCTGTATGTCTAAATCATTAATAATCTCCCTTTATTTTTTGAAAACATTTCACTCCGTGCCATCTTTCCAGGGCAACTGAGAAGACACTCAGTGTCAGTGTGTTGATGCTCCTGCGGATCGTCCGGAATAGAACGTTGGGTGATTGCCATCAATGATGTGGGCATCCAGGAACATCAAGTCAATCTTGCTAGGTATGTTCATTGTTGCTATGGTCCTTGCCATAACGCACAACATGACAGCAACAATTCTTGACAACACTTTCAAACCAGTCCATGTAAAGACGCAGCCATCGAGGCGACAGCTCGTGAAAGCGTTTGTTGCAGAGGAAATGAGTTTTATAAACATCAGCACAAGAACACGCCAGAAAAATCAGCTGTCAGCAGTAGCCGCTGTCCGGAGCTGTCGCCATTATAAGGAACAGGTTGACGAAGCCGTGGCCGACCTCGACTGCAAGAAGAGATTGCCTCAAGCGATTGGGATTGGTGTGGAAAAGTGTGGGACAAGTGCCCTCTCCTTCTTCCTGAATAGTCATCCAAACCTGGTCCATTCAGCGCCACAGGAGATATATTACTGGAACAAGCGCCAGAACGAAAGTCTGGACTGGTATAGGGATCAGATGCCTGTTTCGTCTAAATATGAAGTTACCATGGAAAAGACACCTTCCTATATATTCGATGTCTCTGCACCCTCCAAGATAAAAGCTGTCATGCCCGACACCAAGTTCATCGTCATCATTCGAGACCCGGTTGTCAGGGCAGTGTCTGACTATCTGCATCTTCTTCACATTGGTTGGCCCGAGTTCTTCATACCACGTGTGGCGCCACCGGGCCAAGAAGCTCTCTGCTACCTGAACACCACGTTCGAGGGTTCGGTCATTCGGCCAAACGGTGAGGTCAACAGTAATAACGCCATCCTGGTTCACGGAGCCTACGTCATCTACTTTAGGGAGTGGCTAAAGGTGTTTCCAAGGAAACAGTTTCTTATGATTGATGGAGACGCCTTCATTAAAAACCCACTGCCAGCATTACAAGAGGTGAGTTGATTCTTACAAAGAACCGTGTCATTGACCTTAGATATAGGAACATAATATGTTTTACGTTTAACACTTCACTTCTTTTATCACTTATATTTGAGAAATATGCCTTTAGGGAAGACTGTAACTTTTTCCAAAAACAAACTTGAAATATTTAATATCTAATTATATGTGTTACTCAATCGCGCAATGAACGGGGGTATATTTGCATCCTGTGTTGAGCGACACCATGAACTAATAGTTCGATACTGTACCATGACTGTAAGCGTTGCTACTGCAAAATTAAATCTGGAAGATCATTAAAATATGAAATAATACACCGCACTGTTCATACTGTGTCATAATCTCTGCAGATGGAGACATTTCTTGGGCTGCCAAAATTCTTCAACGAGAAGAGTGTATATTTCGACAAACACAAAGGATTTTACTGCAAGGCCAAGCCGGTTCACGCCTGTGCTGGAAAGGTCAAGGGGAGACACCATCCGGAAGTGGATAATGAGGTCATGAGAAAGCTGAGAGAATACTATAGGCCATATGACGCCGAGCTTGAATCTCTGCTGGGAAGAACATTCTCCTGGATTCCACATGATGCGGAATGATAATATAGCCACGGACTATTCCCACAGCATGACGGGATTATATGGAGATTGCGGGATGGAGATTGGTGACCTGTGGCCTCCGAGCCTTAGGTGGGGTCGCATTTTACATGTTGAATCTGATGTGGGAATACATCAGATTAGACTTGCATTTACACTGTACCATTAACTTCAATCTAGGTCCCTGTTCTCTTTGGGGTAGTTTACAGACGCCATGCAAGGGAATTCAAGGAGGCATTGAAAGAAGATAAAATGAACTCGGAGACCTATTTTGATTTCACTCCGAAATTCCACTGATACAACGAGCGGCAAATCATCACATATTATTCCAATACAAATGCCAAGTCTCGGTAAGAGAAAAGTACAGATTCAAACTTCGGAGAAGAAAAACCCATAAGTTATGGAGCTTGAAGGGTATAATGTTTTCAGAAGACAGTGATATTTGTCATAGTTCCAATGTGAAAAAAAAAAACAAGGCAATGATATTCTCGCCGCAAAACCAGAAAATATGAAAGAGGCATCAATTTTCGTCAGTAGTACAGCATCTATAATAAATTACGACGCCTCCCATTGTACAAAGTCATTACTGCCAAAATTATGTCATTTTCTTATGATTCATTTAAACAAACATAAATTCACCAAATCTTTGTGTGAATGCTAATGAGAGACTTGTATGTTCGACCATGCTACCATTATACCTTATCACATCTCTTCCATATGTGGCTGTGTCCGCCATCATCACTTTGTTACTTCTTTGTCTGATTTCATTCTACATAATAATACATGTATTTCGTAAATTCAGATTAAAAATGAAGTGAATGAATTTTGACCCATAAGTATCATGACGTCATGATGTGTAGAAGTCTCCTTTATATTTGGGCTGTGGTTTCCTTGAATGCACATTCAACTATTCAAGTCAGCTGCCATAAGATAGGGGGAATCAAAAGACAGAGAATATCCGGAAGTTAATCATCCTGTGTTCGACAAATTAATTGAGTGTATGCACTATGACAAATAGCATAGTTTCCGTGGGACAGAATCGTGTATGCACGTGATGAATTATCAGTAGATTGTATATTAATAGATGTTGATATACACAGGACTTGTGAAAATTTACGAGTACTTTTAGACATCTGAATCCAAAATGCTAAGTTTGGATAGTAATCCTGAAATAACAATCATGTAACAAATCAGTGACGGATCCAGAGGGGGGCGCACCGGGCGCACGTCCCCTCGTTATTTCTTGTTAAAACAAAAGAGGGTAAAAAGAAAAATAAAGTAGATGAAACCCGGAAGTAGCACTAGAAATATTGTTTGCACCCTTCCCCCTTTTACGGAATTCCTGGATCCGTCCTTGCAAATGATTTGTTGTTCAATATTACAGATGTTATTAAGATGTCACGAATGCTTTCGTATACATGATATAGATTGCGTGTGGGTGAGACTGGAATACAGATGCAGTAGAGACAAAGAAAAAAACAACACAACAGTAGTCTCCAAGTACATGTATTGTAGATTCTAAGTATTGTAGATTCCGAGCTGTGTCTTTCGTTTCACTGCCATTTTGCACCAATGAATCTAAAAAACATATCTCAGCTCTTAGCAAATGAGGAATTGCCAGATAATAGGACATCGTGAGATGTGTAATACGGCAATGTATCTACAATCTTCAGTTCATCCAAATCTGATTCACGAATCATTTTGTCATCAGAATTCTCTGGTTCTATTCATTCCATGGGACATGTCATTATGAAAGCCTTAAAGATGATTGAAAAGTCCGAATTCACTAAGATGATTAAATGGTCCAAATTCACTATTTTTTTATTATGAATAAATAAAATTCATACTTCATTCTAGTCCATGGACTACGAGCGCAAAACAGGCATACCTCGCACAATGCGCATAAATTATTGGACGTCTGTTGGCGTCATGCTCACTTGTACAGTCTAAATTTGAATAATCCATAGACTAAATTAATACTAACTTTGCAAATTCCGACCAGCCAATTCTCTAGTTATCTAAGCTACGAAAACTTGCAATAAGTATGTTTTTTTTAAAAATACCCTATGTAAATTGTATAACATGGTAGCTCGTGACAGAAATTGATTGAAATGGCTATTTATTTATATGATGTCAGTTAATTTGCATGTATTTGAAGTTTAACATCCAAACACACAGGTATACACTCTTGCTGAACCAACATAAACAGGTACATATCAAGCAAGGGCTCTTCCAGGGCCCTGTTGCATAAGAGTTGAGATCAAACGTAAGTCAGAAAATCAAACATAAGTCTTTGGCTGATACCTGACTTACGTTTGATTTTCTGACTTATATTTGATTTCATCTTTTTACGCAACAGGGTCCAGGTCACTATCGATCTCACAAACAGTTAAGCCCGCCGCACACTACACGATTTTGCCCCGATTCACCGGTCTTAAGACCTTAAGACTAGAAGTGTGACGTCACAGTCTTGCCATTTTCTAGTCGTACGACTGGGTCTCAGCGCCAGTCATAGAGATTTGACATGTTGAATTTCTACGACTGGTCGTAGGCTTTCAGTCATTCACAATGCAGTAAAATGCAAGCGCACACAGTGCGCACTGCGCGTGCTTTACAGTCAGGTCGTATAGTGTGCGGTGTCCGGTCGTACAACTGGTCTTAAGACCCAGCTTGGCTTACGACTTTAAGACCAGTCTGATCGTGTTGTGTGCGGTGGCCTTTAGTGACCCTAAAAGCACTACATGATCAAGTCACATACCTCAAATCAAAAGGAGACAAATTAAATGCAGCACACTCACAGGTTGATTGAAGCTTTCTTTTGTATTGAAAGGTCATTTTAATACTCCTATTTAGTCAGATGATTTAATAACAGATGTGCCGGTGTTTCAATATTTGTATACATATATGAAAAAAACAACAACGGTCAAAATATACATGCTCGAAAATACATAATTTCTGTTCAATAATCATTCAACATGCTGTATTGGAAATATCAAAGAATGACCCCTCCCCATAATACATGTAACACATGAATTCCATTGAACGCAAATACAGTCTACATGTACATGTAGGAAAGTTGTGGCTCATCATCTGGTTAATAATGTGTCAAATTCATAAAGATCATGAAGCACAAATGTTCATGCACAATTAAACTTTGTAAAGGACTATTGGAGCTTACTGAAAAAAAAGGGAAAATTTTTATATTCTACAAATTCAATTTTTTCAGTTTGTTATTCATTGCGCTGTAACAAAAAAAAAATACTTTCATAGAAATTACATGTACCTTCAAGTACACATGTAAAAGTACATTTCTCAAATCAAGCTGAATCAACTACAATGTATAACAAAGAGTTGACTACTTTATTCCATGAAGAACACGTGACTGAGTGAGAAGTAACTGTTTACCATCTGTTTTTGAAATATGATTTCTGTTTTGTTGAAAAGACAAAAGTGTGCGTATCATGGCTGCATGATAAGAAATACATACACCTGGCCTCAACACTGACTTTTTACTGTGGTGAAACAGGCTACTAAAATGTTTGAATCTGAAATTTTGGTGGCCCAAAATAAAAGCAAGTGTAAGTTGCCCGATTGGGCCACCAAATGATACCCTTTCTTCAACTTTGTGGCCTGACATCAATTTTTAGTGACCTAGGGACCACCATTGATGTACAGCCCTGCATACACCATCACTAATCAATTCTATAACAGCTAAGTAGTGCAAGCAGCCAAAATCAAATGACTGTTTGACACACTTAATCACTACTAAGTCTTTTCTGCATGAGGTGGAGAAATAGATACATGAAATAGCAGAGAATTTGCTTTGGTAAATTTGGACTTGCTCTAGGTCTGCTCTGAGAAGCTTAACTGTAATGTGCCATAATTTTTGACGACTCTGCAATATCAACGCATCTAATATGCATTCGTTTTTCTGTACTTAGGTGTGAGTTGTTCGTTGTCTATTCTTGCAGAGTACATAAACATCATACACACGACAGATCATCTCTACGATTACTGTGAAAGGAAATGAGATGTATATTACAATCCTTTGATCGCATCCCAGAATTGGTCCCTTCCAACACGACTAAACATTCAGCCCTAATTACTGCAAAGGCTGCCAATCATAAATATTTTGCTTCTTTAAAGTGAATCAGGGACCTGGCTATCTTCACCAATGTTATCTCTAGCACTATATGTTAAGTACATGAAGTTTAATTTGAAAAATAAAAAGACCAAAAAAGAAAAGAAGGTATACAGCTGTATTCTTGGCTTTAAGATGTGGTAGTGCGGAAACACCATGCAGTGGAAATGCTGGCCCAACTCAGATCAAACAGGTACTAGTATCCCTGAATCCTCATAATCAGTTGTGTACAGTTTTATCACTGATCTCTATGCCAAGTGCACACAAAGCCACAAATGTCGACTGGGAGTCAAATGTTGCCAATGAGCGTACACTTCAATGCTAACATTGGCTGACACGCAATTTTATTTTAGCAGACCTGCGCTAGTCGTGGTATTTTAATGTATCCCAGTGGGCAAGAAATGAGGACCAATGAAATCAGGTCAACCTCTCCCCTGGCAACCAGGGGATAGTTTCATGAAGTGATTACACAACAGAATGGCCAAAGACGCTCATATGTCGCTATGACAGACTTCAAAGAAAAAGTCAAATCCATTTTCATGAAGTCTCTCGTAAGAGTGCCTTATGAAAGGAAAGTCTCTCACAAGACTTCCATGAAATGGACTCGTCTTTTATGGTTTATATAATAGTAGGGGCAGAAGTACAGATTGTGTTACATCATCAATGGCTATTCCTTCATTTGACACCTGATGCCAACCCCCTCCCCCATCAGCTTTTCAAACTTATGGACTCTATGTATTTCTTGTTTTTGTTTTGTTTTAGTTTTTTTATTTGCTCGTCAACTATTGGAAAACCAGACAAGTTTAAGGCATGAAACTTTCATGAGTTGTAGCTGACTGAATTTTTCACGGGACGAAACTTTCATGAATTGCCACTGACATTCCGTGCATTGCGTAGAAAAAAAAAAATGGGATTAATTTTACTTCCCAAATCTTGGCTCTTTGTGAAATTTACAGAAGTTTCATGCATGTAAAAATTTGTTTCTACAGTGTGCATCCATTTAATACAGTGTGCAAAACTACCAATGAATATCTGAATACCATAAAACATACACAGTGGTAGTCATTATCATCAAATACTTGTGACTCATATTACTGATACACTGTATCTGTGCTTCAATGTTGTAGAAAAACATTCAGGTTTATGTTTTTCAGTACAACTTTGGCAAGTTTTGGAGAAGCGAGGTCAAAATTTCTAATATAATTTTGTACAAATGAAGGCCTACCACATGCACCACTCCACACTTATCCGAGTAATCTAAAAAACTAGAGAAATGTAGATTTTTAACATATTCACACCTCTCTCACTGAGATACATTGCATTGTCTTCAGGAAACAAGAGGAATCTGGCATCCCAGTAGCATTACCACCCAGGTAAAATCTTTTCCCTGAAATTAGGATGGATGGGAGACCTGCACTTCCAAATATCCTTCCAAAGTTTGATGGTTTCTCAATGTCAGATATTCTCATAGTCTGAGCTACATTATCTATATTTCCTTACAACAATAAAAGGAATGCTACCGTTTGAGAGCTGTGCTTCTGACCACTCCAACCCATCCATATGTCTGCAAATAGAAATATTACTCGCTATCTGTGTTTTTTGGAGCGATGGTCCCATGCAATTTACATGCACACCATCAAATGTGCCCTTCAAACACTGATGTGGGATACAGGTCGAGTATTACATACATGATGAAACAAGCTTGTCCTTTGGTCACAGACTGGCTGTACAGAGACCAGCCACACAGAGACTGGCCATACACAGACTGACCGTACACAGACTGACCATGCAGAGACTGATACCAAGTTGCAAGCATGACAATCCTAAAAGCAGGTGCCCTCTCAGCTCCTCAAGCAACTTTTCCATGTGGTGGGTAGGCTATATTTCCCCTGCAGTCTGTTCATTTCAACTAGCCATTTTCCATCCTGTCACTGTCAATGGGGTTTTCACTACCGCTCCTGAACAAACACGCTCTCCTGGGGACACAATCCTGCGTCAGAAAGACTGGTGTTTGAGTCTAGCATCGAGAGGCGCCGGCGGGGATAGTTTGTGATGAGTTCGTACTTCTCCTCACTGAAACCCTCTTTGGATATAAGCTTGATGAGAGCCTGCAGAATGAAGAATAAAGATAGGCAGGGATTCTCAGCTATAAAGGTTTATTGCACTGACAAATCTTGGAGCTTACAGCTAACATAATTAACTGTTTCAATAAAAAACATTTTAATCTCAAGATGTTTAAGATAACTTATATCAGTAACAAATAAGAATACATGTTATAGTACCAAAGCATGATGCTAACATGGTCTCCTACAGAAATATTACATGAAAATGTCTGCCTATAGGCCTCCTCTGGTACTACTTTTTGTGAATTCAATTGCCTGACCTTTGACCCCTGACACAGGAGCAAAGTTGCCAACTTCTTGACATTAAACCCCCCCCCAAAAAAAAAACAAACAAAAAACAAACAAACAAACAAACAAACAAACAAAAACACAAAAAAACACACCAAAAAACAAAAAAACCAAAAAAACCAAAACCAAAACCCCCCAAAAAACAGACAGAATATCCTTTTAAAAAATCTGATTTTGGAGAGGAAAATCAAATTCTCATGAAATCTTGACACCACCACTAGCCTGTTGGCCCTGGGCCATTGAAATGTCAGGAAAAAAACCGGAGCTTTCCTGGTAAGGACAGGCACGGTAACTTCACCAACATTGATGAGAAAATTTAACAGCATCTGCATATTTCCCGCCCATTTAGGCTCATTTTTCAACATTTTTGTACGGGTGGCAGGAATTTAGTAGACATAAAGCCAATATAAACTGCAGAAAACTGTGTCATCACATAGAAAGCTATGTGACGGCACAGTTTTCTGCAGTTTATATTGGCTTTATTTATTTATTTTTTTTGAAAGATGAAAAGTCATACTTTCAAGAGGCAATATCGCTTTTTTATCGTATTTCACTCTGTTTATTGTACTAAATACTATAAAATAATATTGGTTGGCATCTCTGCACAAAGTTTACAGTCTGAGGAGTTGAATTTCTGACACTGTCCTGCAACTGTTTCTTTGAGTGTATCATCAAAATATTGTAATCCTAACTACTGACCTCACTCTTTTTCACCTGACAACAAACACAGCATCATGATGATCACTGTTATCTAAATCATGTGCTCTGTCCTAGTTCCAAATCATTATCAAGTTTGCTTAAATTTGATTTAAGATTCCACTGGCTTTCTATGTTCCTTTCAATTTCAGAGGCAATCGCAGAGAAATTCCAAATTCTGATTTCTGGCAACACTCATGATACTGCAAGTGGCAGTTGATTGGCCATTTACTCGAGTGTTTAATTTCATGCTTTGTGATCTCCTCAATATAACAATCATTTTTAGAAAATACAACAATATTCAGAAGAAAGTGTGACTTCTCAAAGAAACTGTTTTGCTAAAACAATTCTTGAAATGAGATCAAATCTGATAGAAAATAGTGCTAGTTGTCACTTGATGTTACAATGCTAGTGCGCTAGTCTATAACAGTGCGTGCACAGCAAGCTTTTGTTTCAATTATTGTCAAAATTTTCAAGCATTGTTATATACAGTGTATGTGATTGAGAGTCTATTCACAAAATTTGTAAATACAAATCAACCGTGGACATTTCAGCGTTTACAGTATGTCTATATGGGGAGGGAAACAAAACGATCCGAGAATGGCTCCTTGGCTCTTGGTCCTGCAATAAAAAATGTACAATTAAACCTTTAGCAACTGACGATTCTGTACATAATGACCTATTGTTCCCTAGAAGGTACAGCAACATTACTCTCGTTTCGACAACTTTGTAAATTGTGCATAATAGATTACCGGTACTGCATATTTATTTTTGTCTACTATAAATTATGTTTATTTGAAAGCCTTTTAAAGAGGAAAATCCAGTTCAAATATAAGTTAGTCTGATAAAAAAGAGTAAAATCTTACGGTTAAATCTTAAGGTAAAAATTTGACTGAAATTGGATGAAAAATAAGGAAGTTATGACATTTTGAAGTTTTGCTAATATCTGCAAAACAGTTCTCGTACAGCGGATATGAACATGCAAATGAGTGAGCTAACCATGTCATAACCTCACAATTTTCCATTGATTGCATACAAAAAAATGTCGAAAATTCAATGTTTCTGTCATTGAAGTCTGAAACATGATGTTATTCCTGGGTGAATAACTTCAGAGAATAGTGATCAGTCAGATATACAAGGATTTGAGCCTCGGGCATAATTACATTTGAATTAAAAACTGAAAATTTCACAATTTTATGTACAACTATATGGCAAGTTGTGAAGGAATGACATCCTCACTTTGCCATTTGCATATTCATATTGACTGTTGAAGAACTGTTACAAATAGCGAAATTCAAAATGTCATAACTTTCTTATTTTTCATCTGATTTCGATCAAAATCATACCGTTGAACTTGTAATATTTTACTCTTTCTTATCAGACTAACTTATATTTGGACTGGATTTCCCCTTTAAAACTTTACCAAGAGACTTGTGTATCACAAAAACAATTCTGATATACCTTTGTTGACCTTTGACCTCTGTCAAATATCATAATTATATATTCTATATGAAAGCACTAAAAATAGTAAAGCATGAAACTATAAAAAGCGGATGGGCAGTTTCAAGCGGTTCAGTTACTAATGGGTTAAGCATGATAAGTTCATCAATCTCTTAAAATCACACACTATGTGCTTTCCAGATATCCGCTTCCTGTGTGTTCACTTTTAGTACTCAAAACAAGTTACATAATAATCTTTACAGGAGACTGAAGCTCAAATATACATGTGTACTGAGGGAACACAGCAAATATCAGTAGGACACACCAGTAAAGCACGAAGAAAACCAGACAATCAGTAAAAATTCATGAATTTCTAAAGTTTTGGTGCCACCATCGCTGAATAAGAAGACTACATGTACTACAGTTCATGACGTCATACATGGATGATATAAAGAAAATATAAAGCACAAGGGAATTCAACAAATTTTCTTTCCATGATAAGCACCTGTTCCCTTGATTTGTTACTGACATAACTAGTATGTTAAGGGTAATATTATTCCCTCTGCTTTCTGAGAGAGGTAAGTCAGGTGCTCTTTCACAATGCTAGAAAAGTGAAATATGTTCAATTTCCTTTATATTTTCCTAAAATTGGTGTCCATGCATGACATCATGAACTGTAGAAGTCTTCTTATTCAGAGATGGTGGCACCAAAATTTAAAAAATGCACAACTTTTGAATGGATGGTCCGATTTTCCTACAACCATACTGAAGTGTTCTACTAATATTGCTGCATTTCCTCAATCCACATATGTATTTGGGTTTCATTCCCCTTTAAACACAGCTATTTGAGGGTTTTTCAGGCCTGTTGAGCACAAAGAGAACCTGCCTAGGCACTACTTTGAACACAAGTCGTAAAGTGCAAAGGCAATTTGTTAGCGCTTGTGCTATTTATCTTTTTGTACTATCTGTGTAGATACACTGATTTGCCTTTGTTTTTTCTTTGTTTTATGTTTTCTTCTTTTCTTTCATGAAAAGGATTGCAACTACATATTTACAGGGAAATAACTCATGCTATCACTGATACACATCTGCTGAAACTGAATGACAACACATCAAAAAGTTACAGGAAAACATCAACATGATGTTGTGGGTTTTTTTTACACAACATTACACACATGTATATACTGTACATATGTAGTTCTATGGTATGAGTATAAGAAAAAAACAAGTTTTCTGTATCTATATGAAGTGATAAATTTTGAGTCATGCAGGAACCAACACAAATTTTATTGAAGGGTTTTATTCTAAGAAATTACAATCATAGAAGAAGCATATCAATGCCAAATAATATTGATCTGGAAACAAACCTGACACATCTTCCACATCATCATCCCCATCAACACTTTCTTGCGATTCCTTCTCAGGTTTAAGCTTTTCCTCCGAGCTTGTTTCCTTGGCAACCTCAGGTATCGTCTTTGCTCGTCTTCCCACCACGTCGCCATTCCTGCCTGCACTGTTCGACACGACACCTTTCCCTTCACTTTTGAGTTGTCCGTTTGTTCTGGAGTCCCTGTCTTCAACTCTGGTCTTCACGATGGTAACGTCATCATCATTATCAGCGACATTCGTATCCACATTAACACTAGTCCTGACTGATGATGATGCGCCGTTCATAGAGGGCACACTCACAATCACAGAGTTTGACCGCTCGCTAATCTGCTCCGAGTCACTGAACGCAAAGTCGCTCTCCACCGTCTCTACGACGTCATCTTCGTCTTCGTTGTCCGACGCGTCCTCAGAATCGGAGGCGATGGAGATGACGCCTGGACCCTTTTTGGGCTCCTGCTGCAATCTGGAGTTTGCTGCCTCAGCCTCGGCCAGGGACGCTGCAATGGCCGCCTCTATCTGGCTCTCCTCACTGGCATCAATGATACTCTGGTTGACAGAGACAAGGAAGGAAGTTGTGAAACTGCCCTAAAACTTAAAAAGCAGAGGTGTCAAAGAATTCATGCTAGACAGAGAGATGGTGAGCTAATTGACCCTTGAGTTGTTATCGGTCCAGTTGAGTCACACATTTGCTAGTAATTACCAGTATGTGCTTCATTATTCACTGAAAGGAAACGGCAATTCTAAATGTTTGTGGGTCAAAAGGCTGCGCAATTGCTTGCAACTTCAACACACTGGGTACCAAGCCTAAGAATGTAATCAATCGTGACAAAGTTCCCCCTTATACTTTGTAAATATCATGCTTAAGAACAGAACAGACCACTATAAAGTGGAGGGTTTTAATCAGCTCTTTGCATCATGATGTAAATTGAGGTATATTGAAATGCCTGCTGCACAAGTTCTTTACATGCCAACTTCTGGTTGGCATTGGTACAGGTACGCTTTTGGAGCACATCATGAAGTGGTCCACTTTTGGCTCAGTATGGTACAGTATGGTACACTCTGAGAGCATTCAAGAGCTCCTCTAGTACAGAATGGTACAGTACATTTTAGAACATTTAAATGCACCCTAAAAGTTTACAATTAAAACACGCACACAAAATCATAACTAGCTAAAATGATATCAGCAGTTGCAACCTTACAAATTTCATTTGTAAATGGAGAAGAATTGAAGAAAATTCATGCCTCAATGATTTCTAATTTTATATATTTTTTTCCCATGAGATTTGGAGTACCCACCCTCGTTCTTGCCTTCTTTTGGGCGGGTCCTGATGATGAGGGGCTGTCAGCAGGAGGAGAGAGTGGGATGACATCTGGGACATCCATCTTGTGGTCACTCAGGAACTGCATCACTGGGTCATAAGAAGATTAAACAAAGTCATGTGTTTAGCACATCATCACCACTGGTTCAGTTACAAGAGACTCTATTTACCGATACAACCATTATCTTCAGTTTAACTTTCATGTGGAAGTATACAGCACATTCTGTCCCTTTTCTGAGGGTTTACAAATCACTGATACTGCAGACATGAAAAATGTGAGGAATACAGGATAAAAGAAGATGTTATATTCATGGGTGACAAAATTGGTTTCCAAACATATCATTTCTATAAGAATAATGGCTCATCAACTTTCCTACTAGTTACTACATCTGCTATTACAGGATATTTCATGGGGTGGATTTTTTTTTTTTTTCGTGTGAATTGTGCACTGTAATCAACAACTGCAAAATTAGCAACACATAACATTTATGGAGACATTAATTCTATACAAAAATAATCTCATGTGCAGAATTACAAAAAAAAAAAGCAAAGTTGACTGAAAGTGGCTCGGGGTAAAACAAAAATTTCTACTTTTACAGTACTAATCTGGTTCAAGATATTTGTACTTTCGAGTAAATTCTATACATCTCTTTGATTCTACAAATCGCTACTGTGACTAAAATTAAAGGCAAAGCATCTTCTATTTGCTTATACGATATAGTGTATCTATACATTCAAGAAGCAATATTCTAGAGAAATACAGCGAGAAAGAGGACAGAGATATGGAAAAAAGAAAGAATTTCTCTGAAACTGACAAGATTTCATTCTGTTTCTTTTCATGTTTCCTAACCAAATGGGACAATACAACAGTAATATACTCTGAGACTTCCTGACAAGCAACTCACCCACATCACAGAATGACTCGTTATCAATCTTGTGCCATGTAGCCATTTGTTCTCCTGACAGAATAAAATGGAGATATGCAACAGAAAGTTATATGTGTCAAATTCATTTTGAAGTCCTCTCAGATTAACATAACAATAACGTTCAATACAATATTCACTAGAGAGGGTATAGCACTCATGGTTGACGTTCCATTTATTGGACAGTCAATCTGTAAAAAGCTCTGATGACCACTTATACTATCTATTACAATCTTTCACATTCACAAACAGAAGATGAAAGTGAATGCCAAGAGATCTGCAAATGAATAAAGCTTTAGTTTCCAGAAAGCCGTCCTCCACCAGATCAGAGAAGCTAATTGTGCGCCTCTACATCTTATCGTCCCCGAGTGCTTGACTTTTGTTCATCATGATGAATACCTATTTATTTAACTACAAGTTGAGTGCAACAAGTCAATTATCACTTCTAATCATACAACACACACACACACACACACACACCAATGTCCTTACCTGTCCTTGGGTCAATTATAGAGACATAGGGGAAGTCAGTCACTTTGTAGAACTGATTGAAACGCTGACCTTCCTCACTGTCATGATAAACCTGGAGAAAATAGATGAACGGAAACAAATCTTCACATAAAACAATATCAAACATATTACTGTCAACTAATTTGAATAAGCGAAACTATCTCAGTGACTCGTAGAAAATTTGGTGAAAACACAATTGGTATTCTGAAATGATACATCCAGCTGAGGGCACATCAAGAAAACAAAAAGGAAGTCGAACGACACAAGAGTTTTGAAGTCCTTTAAAGTCTACTGAAATAAACATTCTTTTCTTAATATGAAATATTCAGAATACATACATACTGGTCATAATCAATCAATAGTGACACAGCTTTAAAGTGACTACTACAGCCTCATTTCCTCTTAAAACTATGAAAAAAAACCAATCAGGATTAATGAGAAACACAGTGACAAATTATGACCTTTTGAAATGTCTTTCAAAGACATTTATCTCACAGAATGTTCTCAGCAAACTCTATGTAGCTGCATAGCCCCGAACCCTCCCACATTGCCAGCCTCACCCACACCTCAATGGTTTCCATGGCACCTACCTGCCAAAAGATGAAAGCCTCTCGGATGATGCTGCGGACGGTGGAGTCACTCCAGACATCTCGGTTCAGCTTCTGGCAGCTGAACTCTCGCACATCCTGGACATTGACCATCAGCCACTTGCCCTGATTCTGACCTGCCTCCCTGGCCTGGACAGAAGAGTTCAAACAAACAGCGACAAAGCTGACTTAGATTTCACAAGATTGTGTCCAGCATTACAAGAGCTTGTAGCTCATTTACATTCGTCATCAGATTAACATATCAAAAATTCACACACACGTTTGTTTGCTTAAACAAATTGATGCTACAGTAAACATATAGTATAACTTCAGTGTACTTCATCATTGCTTTCAAAAGCTATCAATATGGACAGGTCAAATACAAGCTAAAAACATAAAAATAATTGGATGTCAAAATGTCCAGAAATTGTACACATTCCTTCAAAGTGCACAGGAGTACATTGCATACAGTTGTAGTCAGGCAAGTGTCCTATGCTGTATTTCTCACTTGCATATAATAGTACTCTAGATGAATGAATATATCAGTTTGAAAATTACAACAAAATACAACTATGAGTAGGTGGAAAGTATAATTAGGAATAGGATGTGAATAAAAGTAAAACAGAAGTTCTGTGAATGCAACTGCTATATATCTTACACTTAGCTTGCTTAAAAAGGAATGGAAAGAAAAGTGGAATAATCAGGAGTGCACCAACCTGGGCAGAATATGGAAACCAACTTATCACATACCACTGTACATATATTAGCACACAGTTTGTGAACATGCCTTACCAGGGCCTTGTTTACTTGAAAGATAAAATCGATTTTAAATTTCCTTACCACACAGGCTCTCATAGACATACAGTTGAAATCAACTATATAATCAATTTCAACTCTTCATAAAACAGGGCCCTGGTAGGTTCCCTTAGCTATTTACATTCATAGCACAATTATTTGAGCCTATTCAAAGTTTTCAGCCCTTTCTTACTCACAGTGACAAAGGTCCCCTTGTGCATGAGGTCCAGTGGGGGTCTGAAGAGATCCTCCAGGGTTCTCTTCTTGGAGGAGGACTGTGGGTTCCGTATCATCTCTTCCTGGAGCCCTGTAAACAGACACGGGTGGCACAGCTTTTACCCTCTTATAATCACTGATCCAAGATAACACTAACATCTCACATAGTGTGAGTAATGCTGGTAATGACAAAATTAATGACAAAAATACTGAACACGATCAAAATATGAAGTAATTAACCTTTAATTGGAATTTATAATCATATTCCACCAGCTGATAGTATTTATTTACCACGGTATACAACTCATATTCAGTTTGGCATTGCCCTACGTGAGCAGTATACAATAAATGCTATAAAATCCATAACACCTACAAAAGTGTTTGTCTTCTCTGAATTTGTTAAAAACCGGGGTCAAAGAAAAAAATATGTAAAATATGAAACAAGCAAAGAAAGAAACAAACAAAAAAATTCAAAGCATTTGCAAAATCTGTAGGGGGATGTCTAAAATCAAAAGTGTGTCAGAAATTAATACTAGGATGACCAGGAAGGCCAACCTTTTAAACAGCACTGGAGTATTCTGAGGGTATTTTTCTGAGGACAATTTTACCTTTCCTGCAATAGACACATGTAGTAATACAATATAGGAAAGCAGTATTGTAAATGAAACCTGTAATATTTTTGGCACAATAAGTACAAAATACTGAGAAAAAAAAAGAGCAGTAGTCAGCATTTCTAGAATATGTTGCCACATGGCGATGTTCTGCTCAACCAAGGACATAACTTACTTGTTTCAGCTTGAAAGTCACGTAGCCCATCAAATACAGATTGCCTAGTGCGTCGCTGTCTTGGTCTGGGACCTTAATCAACGCAAAACATGTAAAAGTCAAACTTACAAAATGACAATTTCATCGACTAAAGCACCAAACCATATCGAAATATGTACAATAGGCAAAAATGAAAAAAAAAAATCGAAACAAACTAATCAAGCATCTGAAAAGATCTGAACAATAACACAAAATGATGAAAAATTAATTTGACAATCACACAACCATGACATCATTTTGTAAGTCACAACTTGAAGCTCGAAAATTTGTTGTGAAATTCTTACATCTAAACTTGGTAACAATCACTGTGATCCAGCCAACACCATAAGTCTCTTGTACTTACAGCAGAATAAAATATAATAATAATTTTTTTTTTTTTTTTTTTTTTTTTTTTTTGGGGGGGGGGGGGGGGGGTGATACTTGCTACGCTAACTCTTACATTACAAACTAAATGGTTTCAATAGTGATCATACATGTATATTCAACAGCTTACCAAAGGCTGGAAAGTCTTCTAGAAGGGTGTCTCTCTTGCTTGGAATGGGAGCTCGCACAGAGTCACTATAATCAATAAACAAAACAATGCATGTTATGACCCTTTCAAGAGATACGAAACCGAGTTCTACCTCTAACAAAACATGCTACCACTTTCATTATTTAATTCAGCATGATGAAACCTTGCACATACAAAAACATTTTTTGACATATTTATTTCCTGTGTTGTGCCCACAATCTGCATTAAAATAGGCAACAAAGCAAAAGTAATTCAAATATGATATCTAATAATAAAAGTAGGATCGTTGTCATATCCTGAGAGACTCGAGCATTTGGGGATTCCATCCCGAGAGTATCGACATGAACATTATGATTCAAGTGTTCAAAATATTGCATGGTATGGAAGACTTTGATCCAGCTGTTCTCTTTGTCATCAATGATCATGTTACACGCGGTCACAAGTTGAAGTTGTATAAAGGAAGGTGTCGAACAAGTAAAAGGTTGAAGTCTTTCAGTCAGAGAGTAGTAAATACTTGGAATAGCCTTTGTGCAGATGCTGTCATGGCAACATCTGTGAATAGCTTCAAGTCCAAGCTCAATGATCACTGGAAGCAGAAGCATAACAAATTTCATCCAGATTGCATTAACTGATAATTCCGTGGATACAGTACAACACGTGGATCTCCTCAGGCTCAGGATTAAATCCTTTGAATGGCCCTCTACAAGTTTTCAACTTACTGGGCATCATCGTAGGTAATTCAGGTAATTCAGGTAAGATTTCATACACGATGGTGGGGATTGTTGGGAGACATTATTCTTCAACCAATATGCAAAATTTTGTGATGTTTGCAAATGGGATAAATGACCGTTAAACCTTTGAAACCTGTTACCCATTGAATTCCTTTACACTGTGCAATAACCTTAACTGAATTATTTTATTTGAGATGCTATCTCTTACTCGGGAGGAACAGAAGGTCCAGCAGACTGTGGGTCTGGAGGATGTGGGGTGGCCTCGATCGCATCCACGTCAATAACCCCATCTAGATGCATGGATATCGCCCTCTGCAGGTCACCGTTGCACACTTCCAGAAGACGCAGGCCAATTCCCACAGTGGCTCCTTAGACATTTTTAACAAAGTAAAACAAAGCCATGGTGGATGGTTTATTTTGTGATTATTGACAATCAAACTTATTCCTCGTCATTCTCCAGCATTCACATTTATAGATGAATCATAGCTACACGATGTAGAAATTTCAGACAAGCTTTTCAAATTTCGGACAAGCTATTAAATTCAGACAATCACAGATACAACTGTACAAGATGTAGGAAAACGGAATATAAATTCATGGGATGTAGAAAATTCATGATCAAGACAGCTTTTTGTTATCAGTGGTTATAAATTTTAATGACTGCAACATCACACTGGTTAGGTAGACACTATTCTTACTATGACGGTGGAGAATAAAAACAACATAATTCAAATGAACATTGATTTTCTTTTTTTTTAAATTAAAGTCATGATAAAAATTAAAATCATAATCATCACTGTGTATTCGTATCAGACAGACATGACATCATCATCACATTTTCTGTGTAACGTTAGATAATACAAATAATGGAACTTACATCAGGTAGTAAAGCAGGGCGGGTCCAGGCAGGGGTGCAAAAGGCGCACGCGCCCCCCTCTTTTTATAAAAACAGAAGAAACTAGAGAAGCACTCTGAGAGCGCAGTGCAGACCTCCGCCAAGCATGCAGCTCATTTCCACCACTGATCTTGTTCTATTATTTCCACCCATAGGGCCTATGTACTGCATTGTGTGCAGAGTCGCCCGAATCCCGCAATATAGCAGCCTTTGTTAGTGTTACGTCATAAACCCTCAGCTGCATGGCGCGCCTCGCCCTAACAACAGAAACTAGAGCACGCACTTTAGTGCGCGCATGCAAACCTCAAATGCGCGCAGCCTGAACTCGCAAGTTCATTGACCCTACCTGCTAAAATATCAAAAATCCTTCATAAATTCCCCAAAAATTCTCGGATCACTACCCAAAAGTTAGACTAGTCTGATCGGTTGGTACTTGTGTCATTCTCAACCTTTCCTGCAAGTTTCATCCCAATCCGTTAGCTAGACCTACTTTTTTAGTTATTGTATTTTGCACACATACCCAGAGACTCCAACCCAAAGCACCTTCTGATCTGGAGATTCTCCCGCCTGAAACCCCTAGCAAACTGGAGACTCCAAGTTGATGTGTGCGAAGTGCGAAGTTCCTAGGGTACCATGCTCTCTGGTGCTATCTATAAGGCTTATTTTTTCCACATACGATAGCAATAAGTAATCCTTTTCAACAGGAGACATAGAGCCAGGGCGGGAGAAATTAAATCTCAAGCGGGAGAACGGGATATTTTGCAAAAATGGGTTTTCGGCGGGAGATCTCCCATCGAAAACGGGAGAGTTGGAGTCTCTGACATACCTTGATACCTTGATGTAGAAAAACTAGACTAGTAATCCCTTGAAGCAGCTTGTACATGAAGCTATACTGGGATGAACTCGAACTGTGTGTCATGAGGCGAGGGGGTGTCATTCAGTTTCAGTGTATGTACAAACGAACGAACAAGTGAACGAACAAACCAACAGTACCGAAAACATAACTTCCCCCCTTGGCGGAGGTAATAAAAAGGAAAAAAAATTGGGTGAGCGTACGTGCGCACCCTCCCCCCCCCCCCCCTTTTAATTTTGTAAAGGCGCCTAACACGTACACGTTACTCCCCCTGTAAAGTTTAGTATAACTATAGTAGACTCTACCTGAAATACTTGTTGACCTAACGTTAGTAACGATACTAAGACCAAGCATTCAGTAGTCAGCAGGCCGTCACCCCATGAACACAAGTTCGAGTGCGAGCATTCATGATACTTCAACGTTATCGATGATGATTAAATTTACCTGTGACGGATGCGAAGGTCTCGGCCAGTGCACTCATGTCATCCTTTTTGTTTGTAGCCGTCGTCATCATGTCGAAGAATGAATGAAACGAGGAATTGAATGAGTAGACGAAGTCGAAGAGCAGCGGATAATGGTAGCCTTAGTTTTCACTTTCACAGATCACTCTACTTCGCCATTTCTCTCTCACGTGACGATGACTCTAACCGTTACTTTTGAACGAACTGAAGTAGCTTTTAATACACTAGTCACCACACTATTGCAGTCTGCAACCTTAATGATGATGTTTACGATTTGGATCCTTCGTCCACTGCTGCCGCACAGCACTGGCCCACACAGTTCACATATGCATTCGATGCACGCATTATTCACAGATATGCACAGATATGTGTTGAGCGACTGACATGCACGAACGTGATTGTAGAATGCATGCGCGCGACGTCGAGTGCAAGTTCCGCGCCACGGTCTTCATTCGATTGCCGGAAGTAATATGTAGGTCAAAGAAGTAGCAAAAGTCATCTAGTCCTCAAAATACGTGTACTCGGCCATTATAACTCGGCTTTATTCCATGTACTTTTTTTTTTAGTTTACCTGAATGCCCTTATTTGGCAATATCTTTAATTATTGATTGTCAAATAGGAGTGAGGATGGGTGTAATGCAGGCCTATTTCCTCTAAATCTCACACTGGAAGCATCCAAATCCCTCTAAAATGGATCCATGGCGTCTCCAGGAATCAGGTCACATAAATCATGATGCCGTACAAAATGACAATGTCACTGACAAATGAACTGTTTCCCTCATTTTGACTGAGATGCCTTAATTTCTGACTCAACTGCCTTTCAATTAACGCAAATGATGGGAAGCAGCAAAACTTCAAAACCTCAAAAAATGGTGTGAAGTCCACCTTCATATACATAAGGATTGAGAGAATGCAGTGATATTAGTAGCACACATCAGTGAAAGTTTGAAGAAAATTGGACAATCCGTTCAGAAAGTTACGAATATTTTAAGTATATGCGCAGTCACTGCTGGAAGAGAAGACCACTATACCCATACAGTGTATGATGTCACATGCGTCCAACTATATAAGGAGAATAAAAAAGAGAATTTCACAAAACTTTACTTTAGTAGTTTGAATAAAGTGCACATTTCTTCGACTTGCGATACTGACGTGGATGTTTAGGGTAATATCATTCCTCCTGCCTTCTGAAAGAGGGAAGTCGAGTGTTCTTTTGTTGTGCGCGAAAAATGGAAATATGTTGAATTTTCTTTAATCTTTCTTTCGTCGTACTCATGTGACATCACAAGCTATAGTAGTCTTCAGCCGTGACTGAGCAGAAACTTCAAAAATTAATAACTTTTTAACGGATTGTCCGATTTTGCTCAAACTCTCACTGATGTTTACTATTAATATTGCTGCATTCACTCAACCCACATGTCTATGAAGATGAACTTGTCCTTTAACGGCAGACACTAGACACGTCGTCAACAGTTATACTGTCTGTTTTGACTCTGAAACATGGTGCGAAAATACCAGAAAAATCAAGATTACAAATTATATTTCAAGCTGCAAAAATGATTGTGTATTTCAAAAATGAATTTGCCGCGGAGCGATGATGGCATTCGGCTATACACAGTGACTGCACACATGCATTTTTCTTCAGTTTTTTTATCTTTTTTTTAAGTCAGTGGGAAGAATCTCAAGATTAAAGTTCAGAAAGTCATGGGTTTGTTTTGATTTTAAGTTTTCTCTGTTCTTTTCATTCAGATTTTTACACTGCACGGCCCCTGGTCCCTGTGTTGTCTGCGCTCTGAGGCCTTTACTTGAAACTTGTGTTGGCATCTCGGTAATGGACCCCAGCTGACTTACTTGGAGTTTTATTTACCAAATAATAGCACCTATAAACCCACCAAAAACGAGTGAAAAAAAAAAGGTTGCTCTAATCTGTGTGTATACATCTATCAGTGGGGGGGGGGGGCGAACCCAGTCTTTATCTATTGTAAAAACAAAAGAAATAAAAAGAAAAATGGGAGAATGCGAGCGCCCCCTTTCGGAATTCCTTGATCCGCCCTGTCTATACTCCCCCTTGTACTTTTGGGTGCCTCATGCAAGGTGTTTTTTCAGGCCGGTGCACGGGTTCTGTTGGACTATGGGGTCTGGGTCATTGGTTCACTTGCCTTCCCCCTCTCACTTTAGATGGGAAGAAGCTACAAGACGGGGCATATTGAATTATGTGATGGGTGTTTTTGTTGTTGTTTTTTTTTGACAGCTCCCCGGCCGCACAGCCCCATAAATCATGTGTATATAAGTTGCAAAAAAAGATCCAACGCATGCAGCTCTCAGCAGTAATAGGCCCGTATTTTACTGTAGACCAAAGTTTTAACACTTTAGCTCCATTTTAGACCAAACATTGGTTTAAACTCGGTTTAAAGTTTTTAGCAGAATATATACGGGCCATAGGCTTTAGTGGTCTATACAAATAACTAACTTCTGTTTTAACTTGTCTGCATCATTGCAGGGAATATATTACTGTAATATTGAAAATAACACAGTCTGCAAGAATCCTCAGCTTATTGAAGGAGGCAGACTTGAAGAAGAAGAAGAAGAAGAAGAAGAAGAAGAAGAAGAAGAAGAAGAAGAAGAAGAAGAAGAAGAAGAAGAAGAAGAAGAAGAAGAAGAAGAAGAAGAAGAAGAAGAAGAAGAAGAAGAAGAAGAAGAAGAAGAAGAAGAAGAAGAAGAAGAAGAAGAAGAAGAAGAAGAAGAAGAAGAAGAAGAAGAAGAAGAAGAAGAAGAAGAAGAAGAAGAATGTGTCGAACTGTCCGCTTTTGGCGATCGAACGAGATGTGACTGGGCAAGTTGTTTGTGTGTGGAGTGATGTGGCTCTATACGCGCGCGCGCGCGTCGACTCAACGAATCAGGAGAGATCGCATCTACCCACGCAAAGAGTCAGTCTGAAACGGTGCCCGATCGCCGTGTGTGCAGTGTTCTGTGTGCTGCCGCTGTAAATTAAAGGACCGTGCAGTGCTCCGATCGAATGCAGCCATTCGTATCGGAAGTCGTGGCGGAGATATACGTGGAGGCCAAATTGAGAGAGTAGAGTAGCCCTATAAAATCTCTTTGGTGGAGGCTGAAATGACGTGAAATGTTATCTTCTCTTCATTCGTTGTGAGTTATTTCCACGAAGGAACTTTCTACAAGCTGTTGCAGTAGTGATTTCTGTGACTTATTACCGTGATTGGCAGCCCCGTGATTTTTACGGCACGGGTTTGACTCAAAAGTTTATTTTTGACAATTCGACAATTTCAATTTGCATGATTCACTGGCATTAAACAACCATGATTTGGGAGGATTTTAGAGTGTGTGGGTTGTGTATTAGACTGTTACATACACAGCCCAAGTCGGGCTATAAATTTACTATGGGTTGTGTAAATCGCTATGCAGGATCAGAAACAGAAGTTTACAACCTGACAACCGTAGAAAGAACTCTGTAAAATTTACTCAGGGGCCTATCCGCCATATTTTAGTCAAAAGTTAGGTGAAATTTGTGGGATGTTGTAACGTTAGTTAGTCAGAATTCACGATGTGATCAAATTCAAAATGTGATCTAATTGAGAACACTAAAATTAGTGAAAAAAAAGTGTTAGAAATCTTAGAAAGATATCCCCAGCCATAGACAGTCTCACCTTTTGATAATTTCATTTCACTCGAGGCAGAAAATACCGTAGATTCATATCCCGGCCCGGGCTCAGATTGTGTACTAACGTTAGTCGTACCATACCATACGTCTCTACGTGCAGAATTTTTAGCGACAAATTTACACAAGTGACTTTTTTTTTTAATGAACACCGGCGCAAGCTCGTCATAATTTTAATTGACCGCCGGTTTTCTCATTATTGAAAAGCACGTCTACAGCCTACAGGCCTGAGTCAGAGACTCCAACTCTCCCGCTTTCGACGGGAGATCTCCCGCCGAAAGCCCATTTGTGCAAAATCTCCCGTTCTCCCGCTTGAGATTTAATTTCTCCCGCCCTGGCTCTGTGTCTCCCGCTTGAAATGATTTCTTACTTATTGCCATCGTATGTTTAAAAATAGGCCTTAGATAGCACAAAAATAGAGAGCATCGGTAGAACCCTACAGCTTTCAGGGCCCTGGACCCCGTGATGTGCGCTTCGCGCACATCAAGTTGGAGTCTCCCGTTTGCTAGGGGTTTCAGGCGGGAGAATCTCCAGATCAGAAGGTGCTTGGGGTTGGAGTCTCTGCTGAGTACTTTGAGTCCAGTGAATGGGCAAATATGTGCTAACAATACTTTCATAAGTCTTTAAACCCGTTCTTTACTAGATCTAGTCTACAGGTAGACAAAACTGTACGAGCTGAAATTTTCGCGGTGATTTTATTTTCGCGAATTGCTTTTGAACCGCGAAAATAATAACAACACGCAAATAACTATGGTCTGTAGACCCTCGCAACCGCAAAATTAACAATACGCAAAAATGTCCTCCAAGTAGCAATTCGCAAAAATATCTGTATGCGAAAATTTCAGCTCGTACAGTATGTCACATGTGTATTTACTTACTTTACTTACTTACTTTACTTTAATCCATCGATGCTAGTAGGTCCGGGCCTGTTCATCGATCGATTGGTAGTCATTTGAATCAATCTTTCAATTACGAGTGGTTCTATGGCAAGGTGTGTGTGTGGAGAGGGAGGATTCAGGACATCTGTTAGTATCCTTCAGGGTCATAAACAGAGGGCAATTCTTTCCAGTAGTTGTCTAGTCTGTTTTTGAAGGAGTTCACAGATGGGGCACTGACTACATCTTCTGGTAGCTTATTCCATGATTCCACCACTCTATTTGAGAAGAAGAACTTTCTAACATCTAGGTGAGCGAATGTCTTCTTCAGCTTCAGAGTGTGACCACGTGTTCTATCTTCATTATTGAGATGTAGCAGGTCAGTGTCAGTGTTATATAAGCCATGGACATATTTGTAGACATCAATCATATCACCCCTCCTTCTGCGATGGATAAGCGTTAGTAATTTGAGGCGTCTTAACCGGCTTTTGTAGGGTATGTCCTTCAAGCTTGGTACCATCTTTGTGGCCCTACGCTGGACATTTTCAAGTCTCCTCTGTTCACCAATCCTGTACGGTGACCATGCTGCTTGACCATACTCTAAGACGGGCCTCACAAGTCCTCTGTACAGAAGTTTGAAAGTGTCCTCATCAATGTTTGTGAAAGCTCTTCGTATTACCCCTAGTAGTTTGTTGGACTTGGACACAGCCTGGGAGATGTGATCTTTGAAGGAGAGCTTAGAATCTACAAGCACTCCGAGGTCTCTTTCCACTTCCGATTCTTTCAGGGTTACTGTTTGACTGCCACTTTTCATGCAATATTCATGACTTGAGGGTGACCTGCCTATCTTCAACACCGTGCACTTGTCAGGATGGAATCTAAGTTGCCATTCCTCTGCCCATTTCTGCATCTTATTCAAATCAAGTTGCAATTTCTGAGAATCTTCCAAGGTGTCGCTTCGAGCATAAAGTTTAGTGTCGTCTGCAAAAAGCTTGATTCCAGACTCAATAGTATTGGGAAGGTCATTAATATACATCAGGATCAACAGTGGCCCGAGTACGCTTCCCTGTGGAATTCCACTGTGTACTGATGACCATTCCGACTGCTGACCATTTACTACTACTTGTTGTCTTCTTCCAACTAGGAATGCTCTGATCCACCGCAGGGCCTGTTCATTGATACCAAAGGATTCAACTTTCTGCAGTAGTCGGAGATGCGGTACAGAGTCAAATGCTTTCATAAAGTCCATGTAAATGGCATCAATATTACCTCCATCTTCCAGTACATGTGTCCAGTCATTAAGTACTTCCAGCAACTGAGTGGTGCAGGAACGACCAGCAATAAATCCATGTTGGTGTACAGACAGCATCTCATTTGTTAACAGATGTTCCATTATTTGTTTTCTCACCATGCACTCCAAAATCTTGCATACAACGCATGTAAGGCTCACTGGTCTATAGTTCTTGCTCTCCTGTTTGTTCCCCTTTTTGAAGATTGGGGTAACATTAGCTGACTTCCAATCAAGAGGAAATTCACCCTTTTCTAGACTCATCTTGAACAGGAGCGCAAGTGGTACATCAAGGACGCCTGCTAACTTCTGCAGTAAACGTGGATGTAGTCCATCTGGTCCTTGAGACTTGTTTGGCTTCAGTTTCTTTAGCAGCTCAAAAACATCTGTTGGTGAGATATCAAAGTTTGTCAGTGCTGATTCATAGTTAATTTCTAGAGGTTCCGGCATTCTCTGCATGTCTTCATGGGTGAAAACACTTATGAAAAAGTCTTGCAATACCTGAGCTTTCTCCGCGTCTGTTTCTGTGGTAGTTCCATCTGGCTTAATGAGACTGGCAATACTTTCTCGGGCTGTGGTTTTAGTCTTCACATAAGACCAGAAGGCTTTTGGATCCTGCTTGACTCCAGAAGCTATGTTTTTCTCTAGTCTTTTCACTGCCTTCTTACAGGTCCATTTCGCTTGATTTCTTGCTCGAGCGTATATTCTCCAGTCCTCTTCTGTCCTTGTCCGTTGCCATCGTCTATAAAGCTGGTGTTTCTTCTTGACACTTGCTAGTGTGGCTGTATCCATCCACGGTTTCTTATGTTGTCCTTTTCTAACATCTTTTTTTGGGGTGTATCTGTTGAAAATCGCTAACACCGTATCTTTCAAGAAATTCCAAGCATTGTCCACTGTTTTGGAAGAAAATTCTCCTTTCCAGTCAATATCACTCAGTTTCTCTATCATACTGTCGTAATCTGCCTTAGAATGTAGATACTTTGCAGGGTTATCTTTCCCAACGATTTCTTTTCCTCTGATGTAGAAAATAAGAGCGCAGTGATCACTTTTGCCTATTCCTGCTGTTGTTTGAATTCCTGATATCATGTCCTCCTCATTTGTGAACACGAGGTCTAGTGTATTTGACTGCTGGCCAGTGCGATGTCTAGTTGGTTGGTGTTGGTGTTGTATGAGGAATGCGTCCCTTGTGGTTTCTAGAAATCTATTTGCAGGATGGTTTGGTCCTCTGCAACATGACTCCATTTCCAGTCTATTTCTGGAAAGTTAAAATCCCCAAGGAGGAGTTTGTCACAGTTTCCACAAGAACCAAAGTCTTCTACTAATGTATTTAACTCGTCATTTGCTGTATCAGTACTTCCTGGGCTCCTATAAACCACACCAATGAGGAGTTTTGAGTGTGACAATGAGATCTCTGCAAACACTGCATCTTTGAAGGCTTCTCCTCCCATTTTGTGACATTTCTCTGCTTTTAAAGATGAATGCACATACAGGCACACTCCTCGTCCTTCTTCGTGAAGATTGTGGAAAAGTTCGAAGCCATCCAAGTGGATTTCTCTTGGCATTAGCTCATATCGTGAGTTTTTTGGTTTCACTTCTGTGATTCCTATAATGTGAGGGTTGTGCAAGGAGATAAGTGCCTCTAACTTGTGTCGCTTATTCAGTAAAGTATCAGCATTGGTGTATATACATTTCAGGTTGTGCTGTGCAGGTGCAGGGTAAAAATCTCGCTCAGTGACTACTCTTCGAGATCTGGAAAGTGCTGCTTGCTCTGCAGATCCACTATGGGTTGTATTTCTTCCTCTTGATTGATCCTGTTGGGTTCTTGAGGTGCCGTTAGGTTGACAGTGTCCGGGTAGGACCCTATGTTGATGACTTTCCCATTTCTTCTTATCCACTTGGCATGGATATCTCCTTTTTGTGTCGAATCTGCCTTTTTTTCTTGCCAAATCTTCCTTAAGTTTTTTTCCTCATCACGCTGCAGAGGGGTGAGATCTTTTCTGAGGACAATATCCTTGGTTTCATTGGTCTGTATTTACAAATGCAGATTTCCTTTAATTCTTTTTCCTCCTGTTTCCTCATGTTATTTACCTGTATATAAAATCCCCCTAATTTCTCTTGATTTGTATTCATGTTCGAATGTCGCAGTCAGCAGCATATCCGTATTGTAATCCCTCCCACGCGTACTTTTTGATTTTAGATCTACAGTGTATACGCAAGAGAGCCATTGCGCGAGGGTGGTCAATCTAAAAATAGGTGGTCAATGAGCATTAGACTTACTATTTTGTAGACACAAAAGTACTAACAGTTACAAGTTGTCTACAGACAACATTAAACATGGTAAATCACAGTCATATTGATAGTACCCATGTGTATAAGCTGAGCTGAGAAGGTTGACTGATAAGGTAGGGTGGTATGACGAAATGAAGGGGGGGGGGGGACATTGGGAAGTCTATTCCAACTTTTTTTACTATAAACTTAGTAGAGTCCCCTATCACTCGGTAGCCTAGAATAGTAACCTGGTTACATCCAGTACATGAAGAAGAAGATAATGAAAAATACTGTATGGACTTATTGTATTGGCTTTTTGAAGAGTTGCCATGAACTTTTTATTTGTTTGTTTATACCTTGACCTCTCTGTACAAATCTTTAATAACAATTTCAAAACAATCAAATTTCTGTACATTTTGAATGTCCTTTTTTGCAGTGGAGAGTAGAGTGTCTAGAGACCGGTCGACAATGCTGTTAAACTAAAGGTTGGAGGTGATACCACGAAAGATTTAAAATATGGCATCAATACGGAGACAGCAACGCCTCATGTCTGTGAAATCACAGTACATGATACGTGACAATGAAACCTTCACTTCCTCGAGTCCGCGTCCGGAAGCTGAGGGCAGAGAAATGACTGGGCTGCCATCATCACTTGAACGTGGACAAACGGGTGGCTTCAGGCAGGCAAGAGCTAACCCGATTTTCTTTGAGAGCAAGAACAGAAATTCCACTGATGTCGCCTATCGTCAAAGACAAAGCCAAAAAGCTCAAAACTTTGAGGACATTCATGAATCAGTACAGCTACAAGAGAAGAAGACAGCAGGTAAACATGCCTTGTGATTTTGAACTCCATGGAATGTATAGATTAAGATTTGTGCAATTATTGATAAATGCATCTGAAACTCACCATCTTTCTTATTGTTACAAGTATGTTAGTGTCATCTAATGTGCAGAAAAATCATGAAGTTGTTATCATAGGCATTTACAGATGAATCAATGTGCAGTTTATGTTCTATAAAGTATACGAATTAAATGACTGTGTTCTTATTGATCTGCCTGTCTTCCTATATCTCTGATATTTTCACTTCATGATCAGTTGCAAGTTTTAAAAGTATGAAACAATAGTCAGTGCAGTTTTCCAAATTTTCATATGTGTACATATCATTGCTCTGTAAATGGTTTCAGTAGTAAGCACATGCTACTGTATTATTCTAACCCATAGTGTGTGCATGCAAACAAGTTTGGGTTTTGTCAATGAGCAGTTAGCATGCAGCTTATTTTTCATGTATGAATTGGTCTTTCAGTCAGTACAGCTGGGGAAGGTCTACTTCAAGAGCTGTATGCAGACCAAAGCAAACGTCTGGAGAAGGCGGAGAACGCCCTCAATGGAGCCCAGAAAGCCAGGGACACGCTCGAGAAAAAATGTATGGAACTGCAAGCAGAACTCACAGCACAGACTCAGGTGATGATCCAGTCATCTCTTACCTAAGTTTGTGGCTTTTGATGCTTAGGAAATGTGCAAATGTAATCCATAATGGCCTTGTTTTGGTCTGTAAAATATATGTACTATTTATGTATTTATTTATTTGTTTATTTGTTAGTATGGAGGTAACTTAAGGGCAAGTCTGATTTGGTACCAAACGAAATGTTTTTGCATGTTGGGTGTCAAAAATGCTCCATTAAGTTCACAGTTATATTTACACTTTACACACTGAAGGGTAGGAAAAGGAAATCCAACAGATAATGGTAGTGAAGACAAAGTTAGATTTGATAAGAAGTCAATCTAGTCAATGATTATTTGGCTGACAGTAATTCAACTTGAGGTCCTATGGGCACCTCTTAAAAGAAAAAATTGTCTCAGTCATATTACTGTAGCATCATTTGGTAATAAGTTCTTGAATGTGCAATACATCAGAGGATGAAGTTGAGGTGGTCAAATTTGTTGCAGTGATCCCAGTCACTACCTCATTTGCATGATGTAGATAGCTAGTTTTGATTGATAGAGCTAAACCTGCATCTCCCAAGTTCAAATCAGGAGTAAACTTCTACATTGATTTCTTTTGATTGTTTAATTGTGCAGGTTAATAAGGAGCTGAAGAAACTCTTGGTAGCTTCAATGGGGGCAGACCTACAGTTGCAACTAGAGGGCATGGCCCGGGACCGCGCCCAACTGGCCCAGGACCTAGAGAACACCATGACGGCCCTCCTCAAAGAACGCGAATCCCTGGAGAAAGTCAACATCCAGTGTGACGTGTGGAGGAGCAAATTTCTGGGAAGCAGGTACTGGTTGTACTTGTACAGTTTCTATGTGCACAGAGGGCTTCTACAGTATTTCATGAGAATTTAACCTATTGAGGATGAGTCCCGAGTAACTACTGTACGAGCTGAAATTGTCGTGTACAGATATTTTCGCGAATTGCTACATGGAGGACATTTTGGCGTGTTGTTAATTTCGCGGTTGCGAGGGTCTAACTGAACTTAGCTATTCGCGCGTTGTTATTTTCGCGGTTCAAAGGCGAATTGCGAAATTCGCGAAAAAGAAACCACCACGAAAATTTCAGCTCGTACAGTAATACCAAGGCAAGTGTCTATGGGAAATGCGTGTTGTACCAAAATCGGCCCGTCCTCAATGGGTTAATTATTCTTCAAGTTCTTCTGCCTGCTTCTGACTTGCTTTCAATAATGACAGTATTGGCAGTAATATTGCAGAAATATCACAAAATACGAGATATGTCAAGCTCTTATTATGATAATGTGTTTGTCATCTCAAGATTGTAAAAACATGAATCACTTTATGTATGTGTTAGTTGAAGTGTTTTACGACACTTAACAATGCACGAATATTTCTGTTTTCCCTTTTCTGTATTTGATGTTAATTTCAAGGCCTCCATTCAACCTATTTATGCTAGATGAATGCAAGAGAATTGTACGCTGTGTTTTCTATTTTTTCTCAAGGTTAGTTTTAGATGGTCTGCAAATGCAATGCAACATGATTTACAGGATGATGATATCTTGAAATATGATCTTAGAATTACGACTAGATGCCTAGTCAGCAATTAATTATGCCAATTTATGTCATTGAAGCTTCTCTTGAATAACCAGTCAATGTCTATCTACTGTAATGAACTTCACTCTTATCTGTACTGTTCCGCTTCTCTACTACTATCAGATTACAGGTAGATGAACTAGTGTCTTCCAGGACACACCTAGACATGCTTCAGCAGGAATCCTGCCACGCCCTCCAGAAGCTCCTTGACGAGAGAGCTGAAATGAGAAGACACATGATGTCCACCAATCGGTAAGAGCATCATCCAGCTGTCTTCTTCTCCCTCTAATGCTTGCGGGTTGAGTCCCCCACTTTCAAACCCTCTCATATTCAAATACTCAAGCATTGACATCAGCTGAGAAGACTGAACATTTGTAAATTAGTCCAACTCCAAACCAAAGTTAGAAGCTACTTGAGAGCACAAGCCTCCACCAGGGCCATAGGGTCAATAAAGCCACTTCAACTCTGCATGTATCTTTGAAAAAAAAAAAAAGGCTGAATCCTAATAATGACATTGGTCACAACACAAAATCAGTCACCTGTCCCTTTCACCACAATTGACCTGTCCTGAGTATTTCATCAAAATTATTCATAGCTTTTGAAGGATTATTGCCAGCAAACTTAACTGAACTAAACTAAACAAACAAACAAACAAAGAAAAAAGAAATCAAATTAATGAAATTTTGCGTGAAGTTGTTTTTCTTTAAATTGTCTTGTCAAGTTGTTTTAATTGCAACTGATACAAATTACATTGATGTAGGGCAATTTGTTAATCAGTTGCAATAAACAAAAGAATGCTGGCAAAAGCTCATGTTGAAATCCATTTTAGTTTTATTATGCATCCTTTAACATTGTCAAAGTATCTTCTCCCTGCCTTGTGAAATATGTACTGTTATTATCAATGGATGATGAGCATGTCTTGGCTAAGGAGTCCGCATGCAGAGCAGCAAATCCTTTTGATGAGACTGTCATGATACAAAAATATATATATATATGAGAGAAAACTTAAAAAGATATCACTCATGCTGACCGGACCTATGATCTTTCCCTTTCTTCCTCGTCCTTCCAGGTTGTTACAGTATCTATCCAGGGCTCTACAGAGAAACCACAGCATCACGGAGGAGAGCAGCAAAACGCCGAGCAACGTCATCACGCTGGCCCTGGTCAATGAGCAGCTGTCTTCCACGATCTCCAGTGTTCTCCTGGGTGATGTCGGTCGACACCATCAGGGGCCAGAAGGGGGAAACATTCCTGGTCAGAGGGGTTTTAACTTTGTGGACTGGACGACTGCAGAGATGCTTGCCAAAGATGTAAGATTATTACCTCCACCAAGGGAGGAGGTTATGTTTTCATTACCGTTGGTTTGTTTGTCCGTGTGCAAAATAACTCAAAAAGTAGTCAACAGATTTGAATGGAACTTGCAGGAAAGATTTAGAATGATACAAGTAAGAGATGATTAAGTTTTGGTAATGATCTGAGAATTTAGGGGAATTTATGAAGGATTTTTTATATTTTGGGAGGAAGGGTCAATGAACTTCGGAGTTCAGGATTTGAGGTTTGCATGCGCGCACTAAAGTGAGTGCTCTAGTTTCTGCCAAGGTAAGGCACGCCACGCAGCTGAGGGTTTATGACGTAACAAAAGGTTTCTATATTGGGAAATCGGGCGACTTTCAGCACACAATGCTATAAGTACGTATGGGTGCAAATCACTGATATCTCTATGGAAGAACAAGATCAGTGGTGGAAATGAGCTGCATGCTTAGCGGAGGTCTGCGCTCTCAGAGTGCTTTTCTAGTTTCTTTATATTTGCATTTGTTTGTCAAATGATTGAATAATCGAATTGATTAGATAGACAAAACTCACAATGCCAAATATCTGTGTCGTGATTTGGTATATCTTTCAGATAGTGATGTAATCAAAGAGAGCTTAGCTTCAATTGTACTTTTTGTCTTTAAATCGAATTGAAATGTTAGCATTTGACTGGCGATTTGCTAGTTCTTGGTGTCATGCCATTTTGTTTTTTTCTCAGTATTTTCATGTATGGTGGAAAAGATTCTGTTTTTCTTCTTTTATGGACATAGCAAGTTGAAAGTGGCATAGTTGTCTGATCTGAGATTCTTTTCTGTTCACTTAGCTATCATGTTAAGTAAGTGCTGTATCTGACAATAGAAAGGTGCAACTCCTCTCTCCTCTCATATTTCACCAGTTTTTGCTCAGTGTTTGCAGATGTTGTACTTTGTTATTTGCATATGTTCCATAAAAACTATGTTACTTTCAAGGGCTTTCATACAAAAATATCTGCTTGTTTATCTGCAAAAACTACAGATAGGAGAAACTGTTGAAGTTTGGTTGATTCTTAATGATTTCCATTGGTTCCTTGCTTCCTGTCTGCAGATTCTGCTCAACAAGCAGCCAATCATGAAACTTGAACAGATTCAGCAACAAAGTTTCCTTCAGGGCCCTGTCCCCAAGGTCAACATGACCCATCGCTACCACCCTCACACCCGCTATGAGAACATCACCGTCAACTGCTGTAACCGCTGCAAGGGAGAAATCCATGTGGTGTGAAATTCCTTAGGAACAAAGGCTTGACAGCATCGCTTTCATCAGTTTCTGCCAAAAGAGGAACATCCTCAATTTTGAGACATTTTGTGAGACTCTGAGCTGTCATACAGAAACATCCCCATTTGTTACAGCTGTATCAGTGGAATATCAGGCATCAGTGGAATATAAGGCGTCTTTGTAACAGATCATGAAACAGTAAACACTTTTTCCGACAAACTCATATACTGTGACTAGTTGGGTCATTATGAATATCTCAGCTTGGAGAAAGGAGTCTAAATGGAGAAGTATGTGTCACATGGAAATTCACTGATATATATTTTGCTTTGGTGCATCATTTCATCAGTTTTCATTTTTGGGAGGTAGTACTGCATTCTCTACATCATGAACACTTGCAACATCCTCAACAGGATTTAAGGTTGTGTTAAAAGTTTACATACATGTAGTTACAGTGTCATCAATAACTGTCATAGACTGGAAGATTTCTATACTGTAAACATACTTTGTAGGTGCTTTCCAGAGGATTTGAGATGATTTCATCAAACAGATACTGACAGTCAGATACAGGTTTAATAAAGCAGCAAAATCCTATGCACATTGAACCCAATATGTTCTGATATGCTACTCAAGCCCATGTGACTGGTGACAGAGCAGGCTATAGCACAAACATAACAATGGTTGAAGCTGAGCATACACACAACATGCCTGTGTTATGATCAGCTGTAATGAGTTACATGTGTGTATGAATAAGGTATAATTGTCCAGCTATTAGCCAAGTTTGCAAATGTGATGATATGCATGTGCACCATATTGCCATACACAGTATGTAGCAGTAGTTCTACACAGAAGAATTTGTCTGTCTGGAGGAGTTTTGAATCATTTTTTGACATGATATTATTTGGCTCTGAGGTGATTCCGTGAAGCCAGACTTACGGGTGTTGCAAGAAAGTTGCAATCAATTGCATCTCCCAAAATCTATTGCAAAGTTTGCAATAGATATTTGCAATTGATTGCAACTCGACTTTCTTGCAACACCCCCTTAGTCTCCACGGAACATATCCCTGATGACAAGATACAGGCTGATCTTTTGGTCAACAGTAGTTCTAACTTTTTCTCTTGTGTGAAAAGCAATGAGCAGTAGCATTCCACATGAATCACTTTTCACCAGGAAATTAGTTCTGCTTTAATTTCCAGAATAGTTTATTATGGCATGCAGAAAGGTGTGATGATGTGAAAATGTGTAGCTTAATTTGACAAGATTGTTTTATTTGAGTTGAGAAAAATGAGTTGCTATGTTTATTACCGTACATTACTCATATTACCAATTGCCATAAAGAGTGGGTCTAGGAAGGCAGCTGCCTGCTTGGCATGTCACACTGGGGTAGCATTGTAATTTAGTGTATAATACCTTTGTATATTTTGCCTCAATCCCAGCACAATATTTTGGAAACTTCAGGTGTTCATGAAAAAACAACAACAACAACCTCCATGATTCCAGATTCAAAACAGAAAATTTTTGGTTTGTTATACACACATTTCTTATTATCATCTGTGATAGAAGAGAGCCTTTTCAGATGTTCTGTTTTTCTTTTTGTATGCCATGGTGTACATAATCATACACCCCGTGTGTGCCACATTATTCTGAGACTGCAATGCATGAGCATTTTTGGGAACATTCTACTTTTCAAAGCCATGTAACTTTTTATAGCAGAGCTTTAGTGCAAAAAAAAAAAAAAAAAAAGACAGCAAAGAAGTACAATCAAGAGAGTATGAACATTCTTTTGAATAAGTGAGCTGAACTGAAAAGTGCAATTTGTATGAACTGTTGTGCTACACATTATAATTTTTATAGCTTTATTTCCGTAGTAATGTCCATCTTGGCTGGAAAACAAGAGTAAAATTGATATAAAAAACACTCAAAGAAAATAGCAAGAGCAAGCAAACCCTAGTGTTTGTGATAGTGCCTTAATTTCAAGAGTCCTGTTTTTGAAAGCCTGGGGTGTTGCAATATCACATAGCTTGAAATACTGACACATGTTTTGCAGAAAATGTGTACACCCACCTTTGCTACACTACTTATATAAGTCATGCAAACTGCACATGCTTAATTATGATGTAATGGTGAAAATATAATGTATACAAGTGAAAAAAGATTTGAGATATTTTTGTACTTGTACATATTCGGACGTTCTGAAGGCTTTGTGATACATTTATGATGAAGCATGTTGCAGCAGTGTAACCTTTGCAGAGAATATGCATCCATACAACCTCTGTTCAATAGCAATTTACTTTTTCTCTTTATATAAAAAAAGGGGGGTTAGGGTTGTTTATCATTTTCCATATTTGCCATTTTCACCGAATCGTTTTTACTGTATGTATCACATAATATCACGCTGTGCCATGAGACTTCATGAAATAAAGGAAATATGAAGTACAGTACATACATAAAGTCCTTAAGAGTGGTATATATACATACTGAAGTCCTTCAATGTTTACATGACTGTTCTCTTTCCATTCATTTTGCATTTCCTGGAAACCTTGAAGCTGTTTTGTTCAGCGCTTGATGCATGAAAGTATGGGGAAACAATGAGACGGTTTCACCCTTAGATTTGAACAATATGTACATTGTATTTCATTCAGTAAAGATCAGGCTTGTGTGCACAATAGATGAATTGAGAATACACTTTGTACATCTGCACACACAAGCACACAGAGACACAGACACACACACACAGACACACACAAACACACACACAGACACAGACACACACACACAGACACACACACGCACACACACACACACACACACAAACTTGCTTATCAAGTACTGTAAAGGTTTAAATTTTTGCAATGTGGAAATTTGTGCGCATTTCGCGCAACCAGAAACTAGCACAATGATGAAAGCAAGCAAGTATTTTGGCTTGTTACATATATGCACCACTAATTAATGTCTTGATTCTGCAGAATTAAAAACATGTGAAATTCGTCTTACCTGGCTGAGGGCAAAAAGTTGCTCACATGAAAATATCCACTTTTTACAGTAATGACACTTAAGCAGGGAGACTGACACTCGTGTAATACACAAGTGTTTAGTCTACATTGTGATGTATAATAAGTACAGTTACATGTAGTTTTAAAGGTTGTTCTTTTGTTTCTGGTTTTAGTTTTAGTTTGCCTGACAGAGCGCTTTTTGCTCAGCAAGTCTCTTCCTGAAAAAATAAAACAATTAAAATTAATTTTGAAACCAACCCTCATTTCATAACTTTGTACAACAATTGGTGCATTCCTTGGCATGCTTTAGTACTCCATTCACCACAGACATGTCATGAAACTTGCTGATAACAGAAAAGGATTTGATAAGAGTTTCTACAAATCTCTTTTCTCTTGCTATAACTCCCAAGTGGGACAGTCACATTATTACATTTGGAGGGTTTGTCCAAATAATAATCAAGTTTTAGAGAAATTGACAGTAGCAAGTCACTGAATACCTTGCCATAGGTGTCTGTATAGGGACATACAGAAATGATGCAGAGAAATAGGTAACTATAATCATATCGTCTATTGAGAATGAGAAGGGCGTTACGTTGTCTTGAACACTACGGGTTTAGTGGCAACTTAATGCCCTTATCATTCTTGACCAACGATATCATAGTTGCCAAATCTAATTGGTTCAAAACAAAAGTTGCTTGAGGAGCAAACTTTTGCAAGCATACATATCCACATGTTAGTGGTGTGGTAATGATTTTAAGGAGCACCTTAATTCCAATATACATGTTTTGTAATATCAGTAGAACACTTTAATAGATCAGTGAAAGTTTTTGGAAAATCAGACAATCTGTTCAAACGTTTATTTGTAACATTTCTGCTTGGTCACTGCTTTGTGAGAAGACTACAGCAGTTTATGATGTCACATGCAATATAAGGAGAATAAGAGCAATTCCACAAAATTTCATTTAAAAAAAAAAGAGTACGCATTTCCTTGACTTGATATATGCTAAGGGTAAAATAGATTATTGCCCCAGCCTTCTGAAAGAGGCAAGTCAATTAAGTGCTCCATAACAGGAGCGGATCGAGGATTTCTGTAAAGGGGGGGGGGGGGGCGCAAGTAATATTTCTGGTGCCAGGTGCGCCCCCCTCTGGATCCGCCACTGTGTAAGAAAAGTGAAAATGTTGAATTGAAAAAAAAGTACATATTTCCTCAACTTGATATATATCTTATTCCCCCTGCCTTCTGAAAGAGGCAATTCAAGTGCTCTTTTATCATGTAAGAAAAGTGAGAATGTTGATTTTATTTATTTTCTTTAAAGGCCTATTGTTCTGCACGTGTGACATCACAAGAAGTTGTACTGAAGGGTGAGTTCCAGTACTCTGTGAAGATATCAGCTTGACTGTAAAGAGAGGATTATTATTACATGTACTATTTTATTACTGGCACATATTTCACATCATAGATACCAAACTGGTACACATTTTTTAGAATTGGCTTTATCATATGCGATGCGATTAAAGTAGTAGTACATTGAACAAATAAAATTGAATTGAATTGAATTGAATTACATGTACGGTACTTTATCATTCTCCAAATCTCTTTGATATTATACATTGTACAACATACTACATGTAGTACAAACTTGTACTGATCCAACCCGGCAATGACGTACTGTATGCTGCGCTCGCTCCATCATAACTACCGGTCGCGGTTGTAGCAGACTCGAGATACAACTAGCTCCGCCCACTGATTTCACACATTCATTGACGTACATCTAGTGGGGTGGCTTAGTGACAAATATACTGATAATCGTGACACGCCGGACAAAAGTGTCATTTTTTCCTCAGACATTGGTATATATATGAGGATCAAAATTAGGGGGTGCTCCAAGAAATCCGCTAACAGAAAAAATGAGAAAATGCCCTTAATTTGTACATAACAATAATGTCTGAATTCAAAGACTATACACAGGGCATTCGCCAGGTTTCTGTACAATGCAATGCAATGTACATGGTTGCTAGTCTTAAAATTCAGACCCATAATACGACATATTATGTGCATGTTTACAGTAATACACCATTTTTACTGGTTTTCCTATGGTAACAGGTGGTTAGTCTGTGTTGCAGACCTGAGGGAGGTGTGTTGGAATAGTCCAGTTTTCTTAAGCACCTTTTCATTGAATAATTTCATATAATTTCTTGTAAAGGATTTTTTTAGTACTGTCTACCTCCTGTAGAGAAATGGCAAAGAGTGACATGTGACTCTGGCTCAGATACTTTAAATCTTGGGCAATGACTGAGCCAGGTGTAGGACTATGTCACAGTTCATTTTTTCTCCCAGAACTACTAGTTTACCAGTAGAAGAGCTGCATATTCCATTGAGAACTTAAAGGGTGTGTACAGTTCTGGTCGAGGTGAAGATTTAGCTTTTAACGTTTCGTGAGATATTCAGAAACCACTCTATGAGATGTCAAAGAGCATGCGGTTCTAAGAGGTATCAAAAGTTTATTCGATGAAAATCGGTTTTGAAATGGCTGAGATATCCAAAAACAAGGTGAAACAAAGAGATACTAATAAAGTTGGGGCATGTCGCCTTTTATTATTAGCACTTTTTTGGATATCTCAGCCATTTGAAAACCAATTTTCCTCAAATAAACGTTGAATCCTTCTCAGAATTACATGCTCTTTCATATTTCATGAGAGGCTTTTCATTATCTCACTTAGGAATGTTCAAAACATGAATCCCCACCTCAACCAGTACTGTACAGTCCCTTTAAGGTTTTGGGTATTGCCCTACATATTTCCTAACAAATTTAACCCGTTTCCTCCAAGATTGTGTGAATTCCATAGGTTTAGCGCAGGGATTACCTGGTTCCCGTAAGCAATTTTTATAGTCCGCACCTCCCCTCTTTATATGTTTCTTATTTCTTATGGGGGTTATTCAAATGTTTAAAAAAGTTAAAAGTCTGCTTTCATAGATAAAGTTGAATTTAGACAATTTGAATATTTTTAAAGATATATTGATATTTGTAATTTCACTCATAAAGACTTAAAGCGGTTTGAATATTTTTGGTCTGATAGCTATGTATAGACATGTTATTAAAAAGTAAAAGCAATGTTTGATTGGTTCACATTATCCAAAGAGGGTGGGATGTAGTTGGCTGGTGAACAAAGTCTATGGGGAAGTTTAAAAAGTTAATAGAAATAAAACAAAATCGGCATAGAGCAGAATCTAAATCACAATATGATATGACAAAATTCCCGACCCCAAAGGCGGTTGATTCTATGATGCTTTATGTCAAAATACATTCCACCCAAAAATACATGTGATTGATAGGAGGAAAAAGTATAGCACATTAAAAACAATATAGTTCAACTAACCCCATTAGTCCAGCAGCATAATGAAATGATTGTTAAGTTTTATCGCCTTGTCAATTGAAGATGATGTTACATAATGACAATTATCAAAGTCAGGTAGATCTACTAGTATATCAAGAAACCAAAAAGAAGGGGTGGGGTGGGGAGAGAAGAATGAAGTAAGTTATTAGTATCTGTAGTTTTGGTTTTCAGTATATTCATTTTAATTTCCTTAATTTCCGTTAGGTCATCATGGATTGGAGCATTTGTGTACTAGTAATCTGCCAGGAACAAACACAAGAAAAACTTAAAGGTCCTATATATACACTTTTGGGAGAGTGACTTGAAAAAAATGTTCAGGATATCACATTTTATGCATAATATGTGTAGGTCTGGGGGCATTTCATGAAGCATTTTGTCCGACAAGTTGTCGGACAAATTTGCTCTCTGCCAATCAGATGCAAGGATTTCTGTAGTTTGTAACAGTTTGTCAGAAAAATATCTGACCAAACTGCTTCATGAAATGCCCCCCTGTTGTATCACAAGACATCCTACCATATACAGTTTTTGCAATCAAAGCAAACATATAAAGAGATATCAGTATTTTTCTCATTAAAGCATAAATGCGGACGGTTTAGTCTGGAAACATGTTATCATAGAAATATTGTTCACATTTTGTGTTATTAACAATACTTAACATTGATTATACAGATTCATTTTTTTTTTACAGAGGTTCTTTCTATCCGTAACTCACACTTAAGAATAATTTTCAAGCACTAATTTTGGGTTTTTGCCTTTAATTATCCACAAAAAGGAGGACTCAATGCATAAAAGGTGTATGCTTTATTTTTGGAAAATGTTGAGGAGATCAGGAAAATAATATATATTGATGTAGATTTTGGACCTGAAGGAGCAGTTGAAGCATTTTTAAGAAACAATGCCTTGTGGCATCGTTCTTATCATCAAAAATTAATAATGACAAACTCAAATGAAAATTGGAGGGGGGAAGAAAAGATGAACATAATGACATGAGACAGCTTGGTAAAGATTAAACGCTAAAATAGACAATGCAGCCTCTTTTCTCAGTTCATACTTATCCAGAGTGTGTGCTTTCTTTCCAGTACCGGTATTATTATTTAGATAGGTTAGGGGAATCCCTTTGAATTGTGTGATACATCATTTTAAAGCTTACAGTCTGCTCTTTCAGAATCTGTCCTTAAAGGACAAGTCCACTTTCATGCGCACGTGGATTCAGTGAATACAACAATATTAGTAGGACACATCACAGAAAGCTTGGAAAAAATCGTACAATCCGTTCAAAAGTTATGATTTTTTAAGGTATCTGCACAGTCGCGGCTGGATGAAAAGACTACCACAGTGTATGATGTCACATGCGCACATTCTAAGGAAAATGAAATGAGAATTTCACAAAACCATACTTTTTGAATAAAGTTCACATAGTTTCTTTGACTTGCTAGTGACGTATGTCAAGGGTAATATTATTCCCCCTGCCTTCTGAAAGAGAAGTCGAGTATCCTTTTGTAAGCGAAAATAATTTATGTTGAATTTTCTTTATTCATTCTTTATATCGTTGTACACATGTGATATTACAAGGTATAGTAGTCTTCTCATCCAGCCTCGACTGCATGAGCAGAAACTTCAAAAATTCATAACTTTAGAACGGATTGTCCAATTTTCCTCAAACTCTCACTGATGTGTTCTACTATTGTTGCTGCATTCACTCAACCCACATGCTATAAAGGTGACAAATCTTTGTCTGGCGACTTTTTTGTTGATCAATAATACCAACCCTGATGGAAATCTCTTCAAATTCATAAGTTCTGAAGTCTCCTTTAAGTTTAACCAAAATCTATATATGTAGTTGCCATGGCAACATACCACTTAACACTAATGAAAAGTATTTCAAACCTCTATACATCCCGTTGATCAGTTGTACCTATTCAAATGGAATCTCTTCCAAACTGGAAAATAGCCTCCTGTAACTAACTTCAATTAAAAACCCTAGTTTTGGGTTGCCATGGCAACGCACAAATCAACAATTATATTTGACCCCTGGTTTATACTCTTGGTACCTTCTATACAACGTTCATATCAAATTTTGTGAAAATTGAATCTTCCTACCTGGAGAAATAAACAAAAACATGATTTTTAGAAAAAGTTCATTGACCTTTGACCTTTGACCTTTGGAAATTTCACCCCAAATTCAATCAAAATATTTTACTTGTTCTCAATATTCTTCCTGCCAAGTTTTATCCAGATTGGATATTCCTGACCTGAGAAATAGCCAAAAAACCTATTTCACAAATAAAGGTCATTGACCTTTGACCTCTAACCTCCTTCCCAGCATCAATTTTCTTGGAGCACCCTATTTTTTGAGAAGGTACATCATGAAGTACCTTTGGTGAAAAAATCATGCTTTTGTCCGCCGTGTCACGATAATTTCACTAAGCCACCCCACTACTAGTATCTCAACGTACGTAAATTGATATCTCTTGTGTGTAAATAACAACACGATGCAGTGCACCCGCGCCCGCCCGCGACCGCGGCCCGAATTTTCCATTACGGTCTACGTCGTCGCGTGTATTATGTAGCGTACTACTATTTCCGCATAGACCCAACCCACCCCGGACTCGTCTCTTGCCGGGTTTGGTACTTCGTCGGACTCTGAGCCGTGTACGATGACTAATTCAGCTGATCCCAAGTCTAATCTAGCCTGTAACTTTCCATGATTGATTGACAGTGGATTTAAAGAGACGTTTATTCCTGCTTAGACTCATACGTGGTGTTCGAATCGAAAGAGCAATCATGACCTTACCAGCGACTACCGCCGGTACTACGACACCTCTGCCTATGGACCAGTGCCCTCTCTTTGATGGGGATCTTGTGAAGTGTGTAAGTATTGCAATCATGCTATTCAAATTGTGTTAAATCAGGTTGGTCCCTGTATTTAGCGAAGGTCCCTGCAATCCAGATGTATGTTGCCGACACAGTATATGTGCCTACCATTCATTGATTGTTATCACTGCACTCCATATTGCCATAGAAAATGCAAATTGTCTACTAGTGACAGTTTTTGACATATCATAACAAATGCATGGGAAGCCACATCAGTTCGGGAAACCCACTCACAAGGGGGGCCCCTCCTTATAAGTAACCCGTCCCCCTTATAAGTAACCCCGTCCCCCTTATAAGTAACCCCCGGGGCACCCCTTATAAGGAGTCTCCACGCTTTTTTGCAATGCAACGCGAAAATGAAAGGACTGCGGCAATTCGCTTGATTATGTCCATAAAGCTTCACAAGTTTCCTAGTTACTCACGAAATTTGAGCAAAATCGGTTTGAGGCATCATATCTAAAATCATGGATTTAAATGCGATGTCAAACGACCCATGCGAATGCTGAAATGCGAGCGATTACTGGCGTGAGTGTCGCCAGGCGCGGCGGCGCGGCAATGCTTGAGTCCAGACGTGGCGACTGAGTACGGAGACTTTCGTACTCAGATATGATGCCTCAAACCGATTTTGCTCAAATTTCGTGAGTAACTAGGAAACTTGTGAAGCTTTATGGACATAATCAAGCGAATTGCCGCAGTCCTTTCATTTTCGCGTTGCATTGCAAAAAAGCGTGGAGACTCCTTATAAGGGGTGCCCCTGGGGTTACTTATAAGGGGGACGGGGTTACTTATAAGGGGGACGGGTTACTTATAAGGAGGGGCCCCCCTTGTGAGTGGGTTTCCCGAACTGACATAACTCACTCACCTCAGCTCAAGTGTTAACACGGCAATATACATGGAAATAGGTTAGAAGTCCCCACCATACATTTGGATCGCAGGGACGGACCTTGATTTAACCTATTCAGAATGGTTCGATTTTGCTACAACACGCATTTCCCCATAGACAGCTGCCTCAGCTCGATCAGTAGACTCGCAGCTCGGGACTCGTCCTCAACGGGTTAATTTTTACTTTAAGTAGAGGTTCTACACTCCTCACATTATTGCAACTGATTGGCAAACCCTACATCAACATATGTTGTACGTATACAAATGTACGCACTGAATTAATCATGGGCATGCATACTCGGGCGGGATTTGAACCTACATTGTAGATGACCTCTGCCAGGCTCTGGATCACCGGACAGACATCATCCACCTGATCACTATACTACTTAACACTGATTAATTCAGTACTTTAGTATTTACATTGATGTAGTCGTAGAGCAATTTGTCAACAATCAGTTGCGATAAAAACAGCTCAACAAAAGTATTTCATCAACTCCTCATTTTGTATTGGCATGAAGCACCCGGACCTGTCGGACTGGCAGCATACATTTTGTAATCCTGCCTCACATTCACGGCTGGCTGCATGTACTAAAACTCCTAATTAAGTTTTGTAGTCCTGAGTGAATGAGAAGCTTTAGGCGTACTGGAGGTCCATGTTCATTGGGGGCCTGTGCTGGATGTCACGTTCTAAGTCAGTCTACCATCTGGTTTCTATGAACAGAGAGCTAGCACAGTGGGGAAAAAAAAGACAAAATCAAAAACTGGAACAATTTGCAGCAAAAAAAAAACACTTTTTTTCCCCCCCCCAAGCTATAGATCTATAGTTTAATGCGTTTGAATTGTTTAGGTTTGGTATCGACTATCAATGCATGCATCAAAGCACAATCATTGTATTCACTTTAATAGGGTTTGTCTTGTTTTGTTTATTAACATTTGGTGCAGTGCTGTACAACGTATGATTATCATTAGACTGAGAGTTTGTAGGATCCAGGAGAAATTACTCTCTGTCTAGACAACGGGTATTGATCAGTGTAACAAGATGTGTCTGTTTACGCCCTCTCATTTATTAAATTTTTTTAATTTTTAATTTTTTTTTTAAATTTTTATTTTTTATTTTTAATTTTTTTTACGGGGGGGGGGGGGGAGGTTTATCTTTGCAAATTCTCCAAGTCAGACCGGTGCTATTTGTGAATATAGAAAGATGCAAAATATTCAACTCTGATCTTGACATGAATGTGACGTGTTCACACGTACATTTCTCAATCCAATACTGTACTCCATGCTATTAATGTAATCATATCATATGGCATATATCCCATATACAACTATGAAAGGTAATTACAGTACATGTATTCCCAATATCTCACAACTGCATCAGTGTAATAAAGATATATTATCTTAGTGTGCTGGGCACATGTAATTTGCTCAGTATTTGAATGGCTCTGTGAACAAAAGTGGTCTAAAGATTCCTTGAAGAATACCTAATTTGATTTATGGATACTAGCTCCCACCCTAAAATTAAATATTTTGTTAATTTTGAATCTATTTGGTCACTACTTCAGCTCAGTAACAAAGCTGCAAGGCAAGTTGTGTCTGGTGATTTAAGTCATGCTTGGGACATTGTTTTGTGTTTCATAGTTATCCACAGAGTAGCATTCTTTGTGTTTCATTCTGTTTTTCTCCTTCTTTGACTCCTCTTTTTTTCTATGAAGAATACGATCTACGGCGTGAGAAAAGCCTTGGCATCTCTTTCCTTGGTTGGCTGGTGAGTTTATTTTTCAGCTCTGAAAGCATTGTCAAATTAGTCATATTATATTGTCTTAATTTGATCAAATTAATGTTCTACTGTCTCAATTTGATTGTGTGTTAAGGTGGTTATAGTGTAATGATGTATACTATTGTAGACTAGTATGTCAGGCAAGTGTGTAAAATTTATCTGGTCTGCAGGAAACAGTGTGAATGCTTTATTCTTATTTTCATCATAATTTATGGATACCTCATATCAGAAAAAAAAAAAGAATGTCCAAAGTATAGTGTACATTTATGTGATGATTTCCACAAATGCTAATTATAGTTATGACTACATGATTTAATTTTGAAAAGGGAGTTTTACTATAAACTAAGATGTTATGCACAAGTGGAAAACAAAACATTTTCCTTGATAACAAGAAAGTTTGTTTGACGTTGTCCCTACCTAGCAACAACTAGTAGGGCAAGACCTCTGAAAGACCACTGAAAAACCATAAAAATTAGATCTCAAGATCTCAATAATCTTTCACTGAACTTTCAGTAATCTCCAAGGTCCTTCATGATTCCTGAAAACTCAGGCTCTGTCATAAATCCACACAAGCTATAAAGCTGGGGAGGGAATTGCACATTACTCACATCACATGAAAGACACCATATGACCACACTGTGTGCTTTGAGTACTAATTGGCACAGAAAACCCCATAGCGTAGTACACACTGTCCAAACTCCCTAGCACAAAAAGGCTCAATCAGATTATATCATAAAACTCTGATATTACCTTTGAATTGATCCGTGTCAAATCCAATTTAGTTTATGGTCACTTCATTATTATCTTTGAGAAGTCCTGATCTAATACTGAAAAAGAAACAAATGATCATCAATTCATTATGCTTTCCTGACAAGGCCAAATATTTGTTTCTTATTTCCTTTCCACAGTATTTTCATGATCACACTTATCTGGCTGTTCAAGAAATATGAGCTCTTTGTGCAGAGACTTATCCTCTATCTTACGGTGGCGGCTTTCTTTGGCTCCATCTCAAAATTCATGGTAAGTGAATTAGTCTGTTTAGAGCTTATCTTATCACAAGAAGACTTTCAGTATACATGTTTTGATGTGTTGGACGACTGAACAGTAATTAGTAACAGCCGTCCATTGGTATCCATTCCTGAAGCTGTTGATCTGCAATAAAGCTGTCACCATGACGCTTCTTGGGAAGTCAAAATTGTTGAAGATTAGTGTTTCAAATGGTACATTTTGCCAGATGTGAATTTTTAGCATATAAAATGTTGTAATGTATCATTGTCATAGTTTATTATCATTTTATAATGCTTGTATGAAGGGACCTGATGATATCTCGAAAATGTCAAAATTTGGACAGTCAATATTTTCTTTAATGAAGACAAAGACAATTATATGCACTTCCTACAGTACAGAGTTTGTAGGAATCTTCATGTTTGTCAAGGTCATTGAGCTGTCTCAAGAACTGTGTGTGTGTTCATTAAACATTAGTCCACACAATCTAACTGTGTATGAAAGTACAATTGTAGGATTGTGTGGTCAATCATGAGCGCATGACCCCCGGGTCTCTTGTTTTTTGTTTGTTTTTTTATGTCACAGGTTTTACTTACAAACCTGGCCCAGTTCGGGTTTAGTTTATAAACAGGAGATTTACTTCATACAATAATAGATTAATGAGCAGAAATTAAGATGAGTGTGACCGACTTTATTAGGTTTAGGGTCAATCAACTAAACCTTCAAATAGACGGTGTTTAATACAATATAAGCAACGAGACATTACAATGCACTAAAGATGCAGTCAATATAATTGTGCTTAAAAATAAGTAACAACGTATACAGCGTGTCAGTAACAGGACAAGGTATATCCCAACATTAACAATTTGTCAACTTCAAGTAAGTCAAGGGACTGATTAATTATAATCAATGAAAGGTCGATTATGTGGATTATCGGCGGGTCTTGTAGGGTGCGTCCTTTCCCTCAGGCAGAGAGTGTGCCTTCAGCTCGGGATTGCATTAGATGGGGTCCACTACCAGCTGGAAGGGGGACCTGATGTTAAGGAGCAGGATCGTCTGTATTAGGGGTATAACAGTTGGCTATATGAGAGCAGCCACAGGACCAATTTTGTGCGTCTGATCTGGCTAATGTTATAACAAGCTCTCCCTTTATTTACTAACAAGTCAGCAGTATTCATGATAGTGGAGGTTAATTGCCAAAATGTACTTATCAGTATTGCTCATGATATTCCATAACTTTAACACATGCAATAACTTTAACACTAATATGCAATAACTTTAATTATCCGATTATATGTATGACATAACTGTGTGGGATGGAAAACTGTGATTGTATTATGATCCTATAGTTTTATATAAACAGCTTATCAAGGATAGAATTATATGATCACCTAAAACTAATCACACAAACATTCATATTTCCTTTTTGATATTAACATTGATTCTGAGTGTACTCATACTTTCATTCCATAAAATTAGAACTGAATAATTCCATAACCCATCAATTAATCCTAATCTTGAACTGAACTCAGTCTTGTATAAGCATGAGCTTGATCACACTGAAATATGACATGTATTCAACAAATACATTTAGTTATAACTAATCTATTGTGTCAATTCACGATTGAACCTTTCAATATCAGATGGATGAGAAGCTAATTGTTCTGACTCAGGTAAGCGTCAATATGCTATACAAATTCTAAACGGCGATATAATTTATGTTGTACCTAATCACTGTTTACGATGATAAACTTTTAAAGGTTAGGATTTGATACTTAACAAAAATAAACAATAATACAATATCCATTTCAATCTATAATTTCCTTTAACAGCTTCTACTACAGGGCAAGTCCAAGATAAGGTCCCCTCAGAAGGCAAAATTTCATCTTTGCTCAATATTGACATATTTGGTATCATTTTGAAGCTTATGAGTTGAAGTTTTGATTTCCATGGAGGAAAAAATGATATTAGGTAAATTTATGCAAATTTCAAGGGCTTCATTTGCATAAATGTAAAACACAGCGTTACGTATGGGACATTTATAAAAAATCATATTTATTCAAAGGAAAGCAAATGATATTTGATTAATATGTGGACATAAGAAGTTCATCAAATAGTTTAACTTGGTATGAAAATTTAGGGATTATGCAAATGATTATGCAAATTAGCTCGTGTCCTATCATGAGATGTCCCATACGTAACAAAATGAGGTCATTTTTTTAGGTTTTTTCTGAAATTGCTAAGGTTATTTGAATGCCCTTTTGGAAAGTTCTAATTTATTCTTTAAAGAAATTGAATACCATTGAAAAAAGAAAAAACAGTAAAAGAAATATTTTTTATTAGGCATTGAAATAATGTTACGTATGGGAAAAATGTGTTACGTATGGGACGTCCTCATATATATTGCATGTGAATGCATGTAGCTAGCTGGGAAGGTCTCTCAGTAAACAAAACATCAATCATCCTGAAGAAAGCATCCCAACTTTGTAGCTACTTTTTGAGTTATAGACACTTGAAACAATACATGTACTTGACTGAACAAGTTTCAGAAAGGGGGAGCGGAAAATGGCAAAATACACAATGAAAATCAGCATTAAAGGGATGGTATAGTTTTTGTAGAAATGGGGATTCACTTTTCAAAATTTTATGAGATGACTGGAAACCAATAATATGAATTACTGAAGAGCATACAATTCTAAGACTAGAGGAATTCAAAGTTAATTTGATGGAGATCCAATTTGAAATGGTTGTGATATCAACAACAACAAAATAAAGTAAAATGATTCTTTTTTTTATTACAAGTGATACACAAATTGTCCTTATTCGGTTTTCAATAGTAGCCACAACAAAATTTATGGGTATATGTAACATACTGAGGTGTGACTCAAATCAATGACCTGACTGCTAGACAGACATCATACATCTACTTGATTACTGAAATTCCACGCAGCAGGTATTGCTTATTTAGATTAATATTTCTTGTGTCAAGTTGTTTTTTATTGAAACTAAATGGCAAACTGCCCTTCATCAATGGAAGTAAACACTTTAAACTATTCAATTTTTTAGTAGTAACTATCCTGATAAAAATAGGGCATACATACTCAGGTTGGTCATAAAAATTATAGAATATGATTGAATATGATTATGAGGGTAAATATTTGGGGGATATTGTTTCCTTGACAATCTGGATCAGTATTTGAGTAATTTCAACTGATTCCACCTCAATAATTATGCAAAAATTTGTTTTATGGGTATTTTGCAAAATTATTTCGCAAAATACCCATAAACATGGTTCTCCACACACTAAACGAATGGGGGACAGAGGGCATGCATACTCAGGTTGGTCATAAAAATATAGAAATATGATTGAATATGACTATGATGGTGAATATTTGGGGAATATTGTTTCCTTGACGATCTGGATCAGTGTTTGAGTAGTTTCAACTGATTTTACTTCAATAATTATGCAAAATACCTATAAACATGGTTCTCCACACACTAAATGAATGGGGGACAAAGTGTCCCATACGTAACTGTCCCATACGTAACACGTCATGTCTGTCTTTAATCAGAACCTGTAATTAGAGCTTTTTCCCTAATGACATGAAACTTACCTGTGATAATCTTGAGTGTTGTGACTTTCATCACAGTGAGTTACAAGTTGTAGAATGAAATACTTTCAGAGAGTTTTGAGGTTGAAAAAAATGTTCAAAAAAACAAAATTTTTCTGGTCCCATACGTAACGGCACATATTTTCTCTTCTAGAATATAATTGTGAAGGTCATTTTTCTCAATTTTTTACATGATTATACTTCTCCTAGATATCAATCACCATGATAAAGTTCAATATGATCAAAGGCCATTAAAACTATTTTTCAGGTCATAAAAGTCTCTGAATGTCCCATACGTAACGCGCGTGTTATCTTGGACTTGCCCTACAACTGAATCGCGACATTCAATGTGAAGGCGATAACACATATGTTTTTGTGTGTTACTCTTTCTTCTGCAGTGTATGAGCTCGGCAATCTACCTAATTAACACAACAACGTGTTTATTATACCCCCGCCAAACGAAGTTTGAAGGGGGTATATAGGAATCAGCGGACGGTCGGGCGGTCGGGCGGTCGGTCCGTTGCAAATCTTGCGTCGCGAACTACTTCCTCAGTTTTCAACCGATTCCCATAAAACTTGGCACAGATGTGTGCCTTGGGTTGTAGATGTGCAAGACGTATTTTTTGACAGTACCCAAAAGTACGTTGCCATGGTAATGGCATATGGGCAAAAATGGGTACAAATCTTGCGTCGCGAACTCCTCCCACAGTTTTTGATCAATTTTTATGAAATTAAGTACAGATGTTCATCTGAATATGTAAATGTGCAAGACACATATTTCCGCAGTGGCAAAAAGTGCGTTGCCATGGTAACGGCATGTTATTGGTAAAATATAGGGCAAAATGCTTCATGGCAAAACTGCTTCATCAGTGTTCTTCCAATTCTCATGGAATTCATATTGAATGTTTGTCTTAGGATATAGGTCAGCATGACACATTTCTTGACAGTGACAAAAAGTATGTTGCCATGGTAACAGCTCACATATTATGAGCCAAAATGATGGAAAATTTTGTGTTGCAAACTACTTCCTCAGTTTTTGCCCAATTTCCATGAAACTTGGTACAGATGTGTGCCTTTGGTTGTAGATGTGCAAGACGCATTTTTTGACAGTACCCGAAAGTACGTTGCCATGGTAACGGCATATTAATGGCAGAAGATCAAGGAAAGATCTTGCGGATTTAACTACTTCCTCAGTTTTTTGACCAAAGCTTATGAAAAGTTGTTTTGACCAAAGCTTATGAAATGTTGTTTGGCGGGGGTATAACCAGTCGCTGTAGCGACATTTCTAGTATACAATTGTGGTGACTTTGCAAAAAGGAATGTTCAGTATATAGGCTTTCAGATCCACCTGAAGGGGTGCTAGCACATATCTTATTAATAATTGTCATATGTAGAGGGATAATATTACCCAAGATTCAATTCAAGTAAACCTCCTAGCTCTTGGCTTTGTCAAAGGAGGCAAATAGCAATATCCACTCATGCTAATATTAAATAACAACTCAAATATAAACCAGAACAATATCATCATACATGTATGTGCAGGTAAGCCATACTGAACGTTCATTGCATAGTCATCAATCATCATCTTTAATCCAATTAATACATCGTGTATTCATAATACTCCAGAATACTGAGTATATACTTTGGACAACTGTAAACTAACACAAAACATCTAAGTCATATGTACTCTTCAAGATTGAGTGACAAAGAGGAGTAAGAAGGAGAAGATGAGAAGGAGAAGAAGAAGAAGAAGGAAAGGGAGGAGGAGGAGGAAGAAAGTGTGATGAGAGAGACACTAGCAGAGAATAAGAAGAGAAGAGCACAGAAACATAATGTAAAAATATTCTTAAACTCATACAACATAATTATGAACATAATCATGTGGACATTATAATCAGCAAATAATGAGGAATCATGTTAGCTTTAACCTGTATTGGGGGTATGATAGTTGGCTGTATGAGAGCAGCCACGGGACCAATTTTGTGCGTCTTATCTGGCCGATTATGGAACGCCATAACTGATCAGAGGTTTCGAGCTGTCCGTGCAGAGATAAAACTACAGATCAGAGGTTTAAAACTACTGATCAGCGGTTTCAAGCTGTGCGTGCAGAGTTAAGCGAACTACCGATCAGAGGTTTTGCTTTGCTCGTATACAGAGTTAGAAACCTCTGATCAGTAGTTTTTACTTTGCACGAGCAAAGAAAAACCTCTGATCAGTGGTTTCAAACCACTGATCAGTGTTTCCCTGACTTTTGCAACATATGACCTTCCATAGCCAATATCATAATGAGCTCTCACCGACAGAGTAAAAATCTCTCCCCAATACAGGCTCACTACTAGAGACTCCAACCTCAATCACCTTCTGATCTGGAGATTCTCCCACCTGAAACCCCTAGCAAACGGGAGACTCCAACTTGATGTGCGCTTCGCGCACATCACGAGCGCAAAGTCCCTTGCGGTCTAGGGTTCTAGATACTCTCTCACGCTATCTATGGCTTATTTTTCAACATAAAATGAAATTAAATAAGAAATCATTTCAAGCAGGAGAAATTAAATCTCAAGTGGTAAAACAAAAACAAATCTCAAACGGGACATTCTGCAAAAATGGGCTTTTGAAGAGAGATCTCCCGTCGAAAGCGGGAGAGTTGGAGTCTCTGCACTACCGAATTCTTATCTCTTTTGTCCCATTCATCTGAACAGATTCTTAAAGGTGCATGGTCCCGGTGTCTTAGCCAAATGCATACACGGGCCCACGGCGCAAGTTTCCTATAGAGGCCTACGCTACCGACTCCTCTTTAGCGCTTACGCTTTGGCCCACTTCCCCTAGTCCGAAGAAGTCCGATCCACTGTAGTCAGTGGTCCGATCACAGTTCGGCTCATGATTCGGCTTTAGCAAACTTCTTTTTTGATGTCATAATAACAAGCACATATGCACGCACCCTGGCATTACTACAGACTGCACGATGCGCAGAGAAGACAACGAAGGCAACGTTACTTAGCAACACCTACGCACTTTACTCTTGATGACAGCTCAACTTCGGTAATCTTCGTATCAATGCTAACGGTGATCGGCAGTATCAACAGCGCCCTCTGCACTACTGGGACTATGCCCCTTTAATTTGTAAACTGGCTAAAGGACAGGGGTTTACACTTACATAGAAATACAATGACAGCCTATCTTTGACCAAGGAACCTTGGAACTGTAGTTCTTTGTTTTTCTGATGTACAGCTGTATGCTAACCTCTCTGTCATTGCTCACTACAGGAAAGCCCTCGTGAAGATAGCGCTGTGTGCAACTTTGAAGCGTGGTGGACGTCATTTTGGGGTGAGCTACATATCATTACTTGTGTGTCATGTGCAAATGGTCAACACGATGTACAGATGACTGTATGCTAGAGAGATCTGTTTTTATGCCTCCGCCACAAAGTGGTGCCGGAGGCATTATGTTTTCGGGTTGTCCGTCCGTCCTTCCGTCCGTCCGTAATGAATTTTGTGGACAGCGTAACTAAAAGACCTTTTAAGGTATTCTAATGAAACTTGGCATGTATGTGTATTAGGGGGTGAAGTTGTGCCTATCAACTTTTGGGTGCACATGCTCAAGGTCAAAGGTCAAAAGGTCAAGGTCAAATGCTTAAAATTTCACTATTTCCCCCCATATGTATGCAATGCCAGAAGATATTTTCTTGAAACTCAATGTATACATGTATCACCCGATTAAGATTCTCTGGTTAAAGTCTGGGGTCATGAGGTCAAAGGTTAAAGGTCAAAAGGTCAAGTAAAAATGTTAAAATTTTTACTTTTTTTCCCGTATCTTGGAAATTGTTCAAGGTATCTTCATGGAACACCATATGCATGCACTAACTGGCAGTGATTATCTAGCAATTTGGGGTTCATGGGGTCAAAGGTCAGGGGTCAAAGGTCAAGGGCAACACTTCAAAATTTTACTATTTCCCTCATATTTATGCAATGCCAGCAGGATTATTTTTTTAAACTTGGTGTATGCATGTATAACCCAATAGAGATTCTTTGGGAAGTTTTTTCCCCCAAAAAAGGTCAAAGGTCAAAAGATCAAAGATCAAGTGAAAGTGCTGAACTTACTTCTTCCTCCATATCTCCGAAGTGGCTCAAGTTATCTTAAAACTTAGTACATATTTATGCATGTTCTGCCTGACAGTGATTCTCTTATGAATTTTAGGGTCAAAGGCCAGATGAAAATGGTAACACTTACTATTCAATACAGAAATTGCACTTTTTCTCCATACCTTGAAAATTACTCAATACACAAACTTATGAAAGGGTCAAATTCAAGTTAAAGTCCTTAAATCCCCAAATACATGCTCTCATATTCATCCAATTAAATCTAGGTCAAGGAAGGTGAACATTCAACATATTTGTGACAAACGTGTCATTTTAATATTTTGCCAATTTTGTGAAAATGTCCCTGGTAATCACACATTGTCCATGTACTATAGACCTATTAGGAGAATCATGCATTATGGCGGAGGCATACCAGTCACCATAGCGACATTTCTAGTTCATTCTATTTTCTGTGTCAGCATGTGTGTTTGTGTGTATGTGGTGAATTGGAGTTGGTGTTGGATTTGTCATGCAGATAAAGGGAAACATAATGCACATACAGTAGTCATGTTCATATTTTTCCAAGCTAAACAGAACTTCCTATAAATGTTGAATTTGATTTGAACAATTAGGGTATGTAGAACATACATGGTTGTATGTAGAACAACCATGATTCAGCATGTTAGTGGAGTTAAAGCATTAAAATGATGGTGAATTACAAATTCTTTGGGGTGTTTTGCTTTCCCCACAAAATTGATTTACAATTTTGAACACAAAACTTTAGAATGAAAGTCCCATTTAAAAAACTTGTCAAACAACAAAGGTATGGTCAAAGTTGTGTTATTTTTTGTGTTATTTTCTTTTTTCTTATTTTCACTCCAGACTGGGTCACATTGCTATGGGTCAGCTGTATCACCTTCAACCTGTATCTTATTATCATTTGGATGATGAACACAGAGAAGAAAGAAATGTGAGTATGACTAATTATTTTTAGATCAATTATTGGCCTCTTAGGCCATTGTCAATCCCTGATTCTTTTGCATGCCTTGCACACTTTGTTTGTTGGTGTGTGTGTTTTTTTTTAATAAAGCATGAGTTGAATGTGTACGTGTAGATCTATACAAGCCTGTACATCAACAGACAATGTATTTATGATTTGAAACTGATAGCACTTCCATTGTCAGTTATTATGGAGAAAAAGCGTAATATTTTAAATGAAATAATTGCGGTTAGTACCAAGCTTCATGTGAAACAGAAACTACAGTATTTACATAATGTACTACAGCTAGATTTCTTAGGATATCATAATTGATATACATTTCATTACAGTCATATGATAAGCTCATCATACAAGTTTTCCATTTTTAATCTAACCATCTGTGTTAGATGAATATTCAATATAGTTTTGTTTTGTTGTTTTAGGAAACTTCCCTTTGTTTAAAAATGTTGTTTATTGAATAGTTTCATGTGAAACGGAAACTATTTACTGCAGCTAGATTTTCTGCCGTAGAGGAAATCATAATTGATATAAATTTGATTACATTGTACATGTGGTAAGTTCACCGTACAAGTTTTCCTCATCAAATCTACCTAGCAGTTTTAGGAGACTGTCCAATATAGTGCTTTTTGCTGGAAACTCCTCCATCTCTTAGTGGATTACAAAAAGGTCTTTGATCTTGTTGACAGACCTGAGTCCCATTTTATCAAAAGATAAAATCGATTTTAAATTTCCTTACCACACAGTCTGCCATAGACGTACAGTTGAAATCTTCACAAAGCAGGGCCCTGTCTTCATTTTGTGATTCAAAAGCTTAGTTTATTGTTTTTTTTCACTCTTAAACAATTGTTTGCTTTAAATGACCTGAGCATGAGAATTTTCACAGACATCACAACTGTTAGTATGTTTCAGTTACTAGTGATTTAAATGGATCTTTCTGCTTGATATTGCAGACCTTGCATATTTTTTATCGTAGATGATTGAATAAGGTGAATATCATCAATACTTGATTTGGTCATGCACAGGAACAGTGGACTCAAATCATTGTCATGTGTTGATTAACCCATTGAGTGCATCAAGTGCCCATAGGCACAGAAAACCCCATAGCATTGTACACACTGCCAAAAATCCATGGCACAGAAAGGGTTAATCATAAAGTTGGTGATGTCTTTCTCGTTTCCTGTCATCCAGCATATATCACATCGTGACTTGGGGCATTTCACTGCTGATGGCGTGTCTCCCTCTAATCGGTGACCGCTATGGTCCGGCAGGAGCATGGTGGTGAGTAATAATCTTCAGAGAAAGGAACCAACATGCGTTGCTATTGATCAATAAATGTATTTATAATCTTATATTCAAGTGAATGGCCATGTTTCATGGAACAAATTTATGTCTCATATTCCTGTACGTTTCTCTTACACATCAGTTGTCAGAGATTTCATTGCACTCACATGAAGATGGAGATACATGTACTTGTCATTTCATCTCATCTTTGCACGTTGAAATGATTTATGCAGTGATATTAAAGTTGACCTCACAAGGAAAATGCTGGCAATCTAATGAATGATGAAAAAAATAATAAATCATCAAGAAATTATAAAAAGTAATCATGTTCTTCAACAGGGAACCTGTGTTATGGTGCAATAGGAGATTTACATTCTATAGTCTTCTTTTGTTTGATTGTTTTTTGTTTTGTTTTATGAGATCATGGCTCAGCATATTTTTGTATCTATTTTGTGCATAAAACATATCTTGTATTTTTTCATGAATTTGTGGAAAGAAATAAGCATCATCTGTTTAACAGAATATATGTAGGGTGTTTATGGGAGATAGAGGGGTGGAGAAGGTGAGATAATTTTTTTTTTTTTTAATGCAATTTTTGCTCAACGTGATCAACAGAGCCAGTGGAGAGCTGGGAAGAAAATTGTTCTTTGACATCTCATGTATCCTTTTTCTTTCCATATTTTTCTCTTTATAGTTGGATTAAAGATGAATACCCTGTATGGCGATTCTTCATGTAAGTATATGTACAGGCAACTCCTGGTATAACAAAGTCCTTGTGACTAGCATTTTTCTTCCATTAAATATCAAAATGTCGTTTTCGATGAACAGTAAAGTATAGAAAGATGTATACAGACAATTATTTTTGGACCTGAATATCTACTATGTTATTAAAGGAGAGGTTCTTTGTGACCTTGTTCATTATAACGGGAGAGTGCTGTATTTGAAATTCAAGTTAGTATTGGTCCTAAGAAATGTCATTTGTAGAGTCAGTCATATAAAGAGTGGAAATTGAGCACAAAATATGATCTGCTGTGGAGGATGTGATGACAACTGTCTCTTTCAGCCTGAGCAAAACTTGCGGTGTGAAAAATGAAATTAGAAAGTTTACAAACAAAAAGCTACAATGCCCATCCCGATTGCTGAACTTTCCCCCTTTTGCCCCTGCAACAGGTGGTACGGACCGCTGGTTCTCCTCATCGTTCTCATGTTTGTTACCTACACCTACATCACATACAAACTCCGCCACAGGGTAAGTGCTATATTTTCCGCTCGTTTCCTAACATCAAGCGCCACAGAAGATTAGTCCATTCAGAGTTGATTTATAGAGGCCACAGTTTGCAGCAAAACCAACCTGAGAGTGGTTTGTCTTCATTCTATGGAATGGAATGGGAGATGAGATAGCTCAAGACAAACAAGATGACTGATGAAGGGCTAGAGTCCTCTGGTAATGGTACACAAACTGTGAAAATGTGAGAAGGCTTTCGTGCTAGCGCTCATTTTTTCTTTTCAACCATGTAGGTGATTTGAACCTTCATCTGGCTTGATGTAAGTCAGACTAAAGCATGATTTCCATGCTTTCCTGAAATGTAACTGTTTGCAATTGTTCCAGTGCTGCAGTCAATTCCACTGGGGTAAAGATATTCGCACCCGGTGGGGCAAGCATGTTTCACATGGACAAATATAGGAATAACGCATGCCGCGGAGTTGTTTAGCGAGTATGCAGTGCACGAGAGGTTTCTTCTGAGCATGCGCACTCCACACGAGCCGGAGGCGAGTGTGGAGTGTGCACGCGAAGAAGAAACCTCGAGTGCACTGCATATCGCTGAACAACGACGGGAAAATGCGTTATTCCTTTTATAAGATGGCTAAGTGATTTCAAACGCGAGGTGAATATACCTTGTATGAGAAAGAAATAATGAAATAAATCCAATATCAAAGATTTTGAAATTGTACTTACCGTTGGAAAATGGCCCAGAGTAGGCTTTCTCCGAGATTATCCCAGCTTGTGTTGAATACTGTAAAAGTGGATATTTTTGTGTGACTAATTTTTCGCGCTTGGCCGGGTCGGAAGAGTTTGCTTTTATTTTCGCGCTAGTTTCTGGTTGCCGAAATGCGCGCAAATTTGAACACCGCGAAAATTTCAACCGTGGATTAGACAATTTGGGTGCGCGAAAATCCCACAGGCGTGCAGGGATAGACACTTTTCGCGAATGATCACGTGGTACGCTTTGACCAATCAGCAAGCTGGAAATTACTTAGCCATCTTATAAGATATTCTAGCCCAGTGGGGCAGTGGTGTTCCACTGAGGTAAATCTGTTCTAACCCAACAGCGGTTGATCAGACATTGTCGTAAATTGTTAACTTTGTGGTCTTCTCATTTTCATGATAATTGCAACAACATCAACAACAACAACAACAACAATGACATAATAATAATAATAATAATAATAATGATGATAATAATAATAGTAATAATGATAATAATAATAATACAAATGTACATGTATCAATCTCTCAGGAAAAAAGTCCTTCAATACTAGTAGTCACTTGATGTTGCAATGATACTATAGTGTGCTGGCCTTTGACGGTGTGTGCAGGGAACATTTTTGATTTCATATTTTTTGTCAACATTGTCGAGCATTGTTATTTTTGCAATCAAGAGCTTTTCTGTGAAATTCACGAAAATCAAACTGCTGCAAATATTTCCGCATGTACAGTAACCATATGGCAGTGGTGTAATTGTTTGGTTGATGCATGAACGCTTTTGCCTTCTAAGTGGTTGAATTAATTAGGAGACTTCCTCATGCTATTGCTATCTGTTTCTTTATGTCTAGATACGAAGCTGGCAGGGCACCTATGAGCCGGAGATCGAGCGTAGCAGACAGCTAATCCGAGAGGAGATTAAGCCGTTGAGGGCTTATCCCTTCATCTATCTTGTTCTCTCCATCTTCCCCTTGATCAACAGGTAAGAATAATGCTTCAAATCAGTGTTTGGCCCAACGTTGTTAAAGGCATAATTTACCATTTTCAGATGTAACAAAAACCCAGCATTAGTGCTTCAAAATAGTTCTAAAATGTGAGTTAGGGATAGAAACAACCAACGTAAAAATTTGAACCAGTATAATCAATGTTTAGTATTGTTAAATATATAAAATGTGAACAGTAGTTATAATAAAAGTGTGTCCAGATGAGACTGTGTACAGTTATGGTTTAATGAGAAAAGTAGTGATATCTCCTGATATTTTAAGCTGTACTGCAAAAAAATGTGTATGGTAGGATGTTATGTGATACAACTGACCTACTTATATGCATCAAAAGTGATATCTTGAACATTTCAAAATCACTTCTCCCAAAGATAAACATGATCTTTAACCTCTGTTCCCCCCCCCCCCCCCAAGGGCACTACTTGCAGATTACTTAGGGGCTGAATCGATTTTGTGAGAGGAAATGAAATGTCCCGTCATTGTTGGCCTCGAAGTGTAGAGGAGTGACCTCTACTAATGACCTCTCTTGCACAAAGCGTGTGTTGATTAAAATCATACACAAACAAACAAGACTGCAAATCTTTGCCCTGTAAGTGGTGCCTTTGCCATGAGGTATGGCAAACAATACTAGTGAGTCAAATACTGTCTTTCATCTTTTAAAGTGTCAGAATACTGTGCAAAAAAAGTATTGATATATATTGCCAAGTGGTTTTCTAGGTGCTATCCTAGCAATTCATATTCATCCCTGTAATTCACTATTTGACCATGATCATAAAAGGTTCACTTTTGAACAGATATCTTTGCAGCAAAATTCTTGTCGTGTGAGAAATATACCTAAGAGGGTGTGCAGTTGTGGTTGATGTATTCCATTTGTCGCAGTGCAATTAATTTCTCTTTTCTATCATGTTCTTTGCAGAATCCAGAATGCAGTGTCTCCAAATAACCCCATCTTTGCACTGTATCTTCTGCATGCCATGTCGGATCCTTTGGTTGGGTTCGTTAATGCCATTGTCTACGGCATGGACCCAGAGACACGGAGCCGGCTCTCATGGACACAGATTAAGGTAAAGGCTGTGTGTGCTATATCGCACATCACTGGGCACATCAAAATCATTTATTATCAACCATCAGTACTGCATACTTGTTCTGTGTATATCACTTTTCAATGTGATGACATATTGTTGGATTCATGACTTAAAGCAATGTGCCAGCAAAAAGTCACAGCAAGTAATGAGTGTAGAATCAAACAAGTACTTTAAAAAAAGACATAATGTGCAATGTATTTCATGCCATAAGATGTTGAGATGTCCAAAGAAGCGTGTGACATAGAAGGATGAAAATGACACTTTCCATAAAAATCATACATTGTAGACTTTTCCCACAACACTCAAACAACCTGGGATAAAGTGTTGCAGGAATAGAAAGAGAATTGATCTGATTACTGTTACACTGATGAAGCAGTGAACTATCAGTATACATGACAAGTTTTAGATTCATTCATATTCCATTCATGCAGACACTGTCATAAAAATATTTTTATGTCTGTTCATGATTCTCATAAATCATCTGCATTCTGAGAAAAAAAAAGAAGTTCTGTGTGCTTTGCGAAGTACATTTTTCATTTAACGAAGGCAATGAAAGGAAGACGAACTGTTAAAATGAATAGATTTCCTTTCTTAGGTGTGAGTTCAGTATCTGCTTGGTGGTTTGTTTGTGTGTTTTTTATTGCAATACTTGTACACTATACATCATTCAGGTGTTTGTGATTAGATAATCATGTAAACTTATAACACTCTTTTAATAGATATGAGTAGAGTAAGGAAGAGAACCATCAGCATTGTAGCAAAGTTATTCTACATGTAAGTCAATGATTTTAGATTAACAGGAATTTTACATTTACTGTTAAACAATGCATTTTACATCAATACCTTCAGTGAATATCTGACCCAATACTAGTATTTGTTGGCAGTTTTGTCATTATATTATGCACTTACATAGTCTGGATAGTCTGAACTGTGTAGCCTTCAAATATGTAGACTTTTCTTCACTATCTTTGTCCAGCATGAGAGATTTTGACATATATCAGTGTCTGTTGTTAGTTTGCTCTACAGTGGCATAAAAAAACATACCCATTGTTAACATGTCACTTGCCTGACTTGCACATTGTAGAAATGTCCAACATATATGTGTAAAAGTTTATTGTTTTGTATTTATGTCCACTGCACTATATTTCTTGGAGTAGTCACAGTACAAGACCTGTTGAATAAAAGCCATGGTGGTTGAGGGTGTCTTGATTAATGTCACCCTATGTAATTCATTCACTGTGATACAAAAAGTATTCAATAAGTAGTCAATTTTTAGGATCTAGAGCCTACAAGTAGCATAGATCTTGGTGTCGTCGCAACAATTGATGTCTAAAATTACAGGCTTGACTTGGAGGGAGACCTTTTGTGAAAGCTATTAATCTTCATAATGCCTTTTAGTAATTTGGCATCAGCATCTACTATGAATGCAATCAAAATTACAATGTATTAGAGTTACTGGACTCAAGTAAGGGCTATGATAATGATGTTGGAGTGTCTACATGTGTGTTTTGTATGATGCTGCTGGATTTATCACTCTCCCTGTGTTACATGCAAGTGGCGAGATGACATTCAAACATATTACCATTATGTTATGTTTTGCCATGAGCACATGTGATACATACACTGTACTGTGTATGTACTTCAGCAAATTTGTGTGTTCCACTTGTGTCAGATTTTGATAGTAGTCTTTGTGCATTCCCATAATGACAAACTTATTGAGTGTTCACAATAAATGAGATCTGCAAAGTAAAGCAACTACAACAATAACAGTCAGACAGAAAACCCGAATTTACTCAATGAAAGATTCATGAACTTTCAGTGCAATTTGGAAGTCCCGGTAGAATGTAGATCAACTGACTGTCACGTGCACAATGTGAATTTTTGAAAAGATTTTTCAAATTTTAGTGGTTACACTCGTATAAACTTGCCTCAACTTCTTGCTTATTAAAAAAAAAAATTAAGTTAAGGTTATCTATATTAGAGACTATATGATGGTAAAAGAATATTTGAATATTGTTTGACAAATTGGTTAATAGAGATCACAGAATAAGTTTGCTCATGATTTTAAAATCCATCCAGTTCAGTTTCTGTCTAGATCTGTCTAGTGTTTCAGGGATTTGCTATACTGATCTGAGCTTTTTTCTTTTCCTTTCTTTTATTTATTTATTTATTCTTATTTTTATTTATTTTTTATTTTATTTTTTTTTTTTTGGGGGGGGAGTGGAGTGGGGAAGGAACAGATGATGATGATGATGATGATGATGATGATAGAGTGTGTGTATGTGTGTATGTTTGAGTTTCTTCATTGGCAAGTGGTCAACTTCATGTTTTAAACAATTACTATGGATGAACATACCTTTAGTAGCCAGTGTTCATGGCTTTTCATGGAAATTGCATAGTTTCCTTTCCCACTCTGAAGTTGCGCAGTCATGTTCAAATTGTACTTTGTAGGTCGAATTGATATACTACTTGCCCATGCTATAATCAGACCACTAACACAGAATTCCTAGCATCTGTATGTTCCTCGACTGCTTCATTTAATCTCTTTTCCATCTCTCTTGCTTGTATTTCTGGCTCATTCCAAAATATTTGATTTGCATCAAAATTCCTTACTTTAATTATTTATATTCTTATTCTACCTCCATTACAATGTATACACTAAATGGGAATGATGAATTTGATCATCTTCACATGTATCTAAATGCTTAGCCTTCATATCTGAATATATTTACTAAGGTATTCATCCCATGTCCAGAATTCCATTAAAATACCATGTTTCTATTCTTCTTCTTTTTTTGTAAGCTTCAAGATATCATTGTAAAAGGATCCAATAAGTGTAATTCAAGTTTGATAATCAGTCTTTTCTAATCAATGAGGAGTAAAGGAAACTAGTTCTTTGTCTTCATTTGTACTGTAGTCAGTAGGATATAAGTGAAACATGATTTCTCGTTTGCACCTCTCATTCTTTGCACCTTTTCGTGTAAAGTAAAAGGCCAACAATGATAAGGACATGATAACATTCAATGAGAATGAATGTTATTTTTACATAAAAGAATTAGAAATATATCCCTTTTCAGTGTCTAACGTAGAAATGCATGATTCTTCCACAACAGCATATTTGGAATCATAATTGTACAGATGTGTGCATGTCAATATTCTGGTAGTGATTACATGAAGGGGACATTTAATAGCGCCTTGCCTGACATGGCAAGAAGTCCTTTAGTGGTTCTACTTCTTCATTCCTCTGCACACTGTCTGGTCTCACCCCCCGCTTCACACAGGGTGCTCTTAACAAACGATCGGCCCACCAACCAATCAGAGAGTACCCTCTCGTCTCCGCCCCGGAGACCCCAGATCTCGAAGACGTTTCCGTCCTGGGAATGAAATCTGCGTTCCACCGTAACCAGTACCAGCACTTGCCAATGAAATAGCCTTCTGTGCAGTGCTGACTGCTTTGTGATGCGCAACACCACAATGTTAGTCCCCAGCATGATCCGCCTGTTTCAACTTGTTCTTGTTTTATTTTGTTAAGTGCATGATAGTTAGATGGCAGTGTGAATGCTTATTATATAGTTATCCACTCCTGTTTAAAAAAAAAAGAAAAAAAAAAGATCCTGTTACTTACTTTTCTCCCACATGTTTTACACATTATTTAATCACTAGTTTTTGAGGTCATCAGTATTTCTTGTAAGTTGTAGTAGCTTTTCTTACCACATTCATGACCACTCAAATGAGCAGACTCACTTATTGGTTGCAGAAGAGCAATAAACAATACAGTATAGGTTTTGTGCAAAGTTGATACCCAATGTTTTTCAGCTGATTGCCAGAAATGACATGCTTACAGCACTTGCTGACATTTTTTTCCGCACAAATCAAATCAGGGCCATAAACCCAAAGGAGAGTATGACATATCACAAATATGTGTGGTTTCACGGTATATTTGTGTAAGTGATATGAAATCTTTTGAATTAATTCACCATAGGGTTCCATACTTTTGTTAACTAGTATTTATTTTAGTATGATTTGTCAGATACACCATTATCACATGTTCAAGTTGGGTTCTGTCTTGTTCAAAGTCTCAGTTGCAAGTTTTTGTTTCTGCCATAATTTATTTACTTTATGAACATAAGTAATCAATCTAAAGTCACTTAGAATTGTAAATGTTCATTTTAAGTCTTAGTCAAGAAAGATAGATGGATTGGTGTTGAGTGTGCTCTCTTAGAGTAAAAAATTAAAGAAACCCTTTTATTTTTCCTTAAACTTCTTAAATTTACTCACTGAAATTACTGAAAATAGAGCCTGTTTTTGTTAGCATTATTTTGTATTTGTGCACAGTGATATCATTGTCTGCCTGTGCATGAAATGGTGAAACCTTCTGCCTTATATTACTTGGCAAGCATTTAATTTGAAGAAAGACAAGCCGATTGATATTTGTTTTCTTCAATTTGTTTTGGATGTTATAGGATGAGGATGACTACCATCTTGTTCACTGCACGTTTATAATGCATTTTAAATCTGGGATCCCATGATTCCCAGTCAAATGTGCACCCCAAACCACAGAACCACAGCACAGATTGCCTTCTTTGTATGCATGCTAAAGATGTACCATATATACACACCTTTAACCCATTGAGGACGAGTCCCGAGTATACTCGTGCAGGGGTCTATAGGAAATGCGTGTTGTAGCAAACTCAACTCATCCTCAACGGGTTAAGATTTCTGGTAGTAGTTTCACCTGTTGCTAGTTCTGCCATTACAGACACCACTTTTGCCACTGCTGTTCTTGCAGCCATGTTTTGTCACTGAAACTGCATTTAATGTTCAGTGACCTTGCATTTCTGTTACTGCTGACACAATCGTTATAACATACTGCCACTACTAGTGACATTATATAAGATTTACTTCTACTGCTACTGCTTATACGTGTTACTGTATACGCCATATATTTCGCGAGCCTAAATTTTCGCGAATCGGGAACTCCTGACGATTTCGCAAGAGGTTAAATTCGTGATCGGGGAGTCCTGTACTGAACAGAGAAGTGTACACGCGAACATCACATTCACATCGGGATCAGAGTCAATATTTTTGCGTGTCTTTAATTTCGCGAATAGCACCTGACTTGCAAAATTCGCGAAAACAAAAACCTCGCAAAATATTCGGCGTATGCACTACTTCTACTACCAGTACTGCTGCTGCTACTGCTACTATTTTTTCAACTACTACAACTACTACTACCACTACTACTACCACTACTACCACTACTACCACTACTACCACTACTACCACTACTACCACTACTACCACTACTACTACTACTACTACTACTACTACCACTACTACCACTACTACTACTACTACTACTACTACCACTACTACCACTACTACCACTACTACTACTACTACTACTACTACTACCACTACTACCACTACTACTACTACTACTACTACTACCACTACTACCACTACTACTACTATTACTACTACTACTACCACTACTACCACTACTACCACTACTACCACTACTACTACTACTACCACTACTACTACTATTACTACTACTACTACCACTACTACCACTACTACTACCACTACTACTACCACTACTACTACCACTACTACTACCACTACTACGTGAGAAATCCTGTAGTCATGCAGTCCTTTCTTCAAATCTAATCCTGCTTTTAATGACCTATCAATACTGTAAAACCAGAAATTTTCACTTGCATGAAACTTTGTGAATTTGGAGAGGAGCCAAGAATCCAGAAGTAAAATGCACACGAGAGGTTTTGTCATCGTAATGCAATGCAGGCCTCAAAAAAGGCTGTCGGCTCCAATTTGTGAACTTGTTTCTGGTTTTACAGCACCATGTATCAGGCTGCACCACAGTGTGATTCTTTCATGCCTTTGCATCCATTGTGTTCTGAATTTCCTTTCCATGGTTAACTTTGTCTTCTTGCATGCGAAACATCTGTTCCCACTTATGTTTAGCTTGTGTTTTTCCTTCTTTTTTTTTCACTTCTTGCAAGTAAACATTTACCTGTCTGTGTGCCTGTAATTTCTGTCAATTTTTCATTGTGGTTTTGTAGGTATACAGCAGCTCATCCAATAAGTATGTCAAAACTTTGTTGACATTTTCAAACAACCAACCAAAAATGCTTCTCATTCATAAAATTTGAGCCAAATCTGTGTGTTACAAGACCGCTGATCCATAGCCGAATGTTGATTGCATGATTTTGACATTTCCATTTTCTTGAGACTCCAAAGCTTTCCAGAGATATGTATTTTTTTTTTTTTATTTCTCATTTCTACAAACCCACCAAATAAAAGATCTGAAAGCTGGCAATCAGACAAATAAAAAAATGAGAAAATTAACTCTGAAGATTAAATGTAGTCCAGTTTTGAGGAGATATAGATCATTTCAAAGCAGTGTAGCAACATACTTTCAAGATAGAGAAAAGAAAAGCATGAATTTCAAGCCATGGATGTCTTTCACATTAAGATTAAGAAGGCTGTACCGAAGATCTCAAGTGTTTAATTTTGGAACAAATACCAAAATTTGGTATGGGCTGCTTCTCACTGACTAGCTAGGGTACATGCTTTGATGTACATGTACTTTCTCTCTTACTGGAGGAACTGTTGGTAGTATTTCATCCTTCTATTCTTTATTTCCTGTTCTTTTTTTACAGCTAGCGTTCCAGTCCCACCAAGCTGCCAGAGTCATCATCCAGGAATATGACGTCCCGACGGAGGCACCTCCAACAGAGAGACAATTAGATGTGGATGGAGGGGGCCCCCTGGGTACTGATGATGTGAAGTACTCCATGGAGGATGGTGGACGCGAGAGGGATGGGGAGAACAATGAGGGAGCAAAGGACGTGACCCAGGATGGTGAGGCGGAAAAGACGGAAAAGGGCGATGAAGTAGTCTCAGTTTCTTGAGGGATGCTCCAGATAACCATCTAAACACAGTCCAGATCAAGTGATCAGATGGTACAAAGATGTTATCATCACAGTTATGCATTTTCTTTGTCCTCCATCTTTGCTCTACTTATCATATGTGATGCATTGTGACAGTGGCCATGAGTGTATCGATGTGCTTCTGTGCAGACAGTGAATATGTATAGTAGAAATAGGCTGGTCAAGACGAACTCGACTTTTGTGTCATGGAGATGAGTGTGGCTTCATTATAAATGTCAGTAAACAGCTAGTGAGTGGCTATGATTGAAAGTCATGAAGAGAACATGAAATGAGGATCCTGCTTGAATGTGTAAGTGATGTTGTTTTATATGAGTTTCATACTATTGAGTTTCATACTATTTTCACATCAGGGATCATATAACTGTCAGGAGGTTACTAATTGTCATCTTGAAATTGATGTACACCTGTAAGGTTGTGAAATGAGTGATGCATCCTGGCGTACAAAATGTATGGATCCATCAGTGCTTCATGCTGAAATACCCGCCATATTTCCTATCAGCGACTTCCCAGTAACCATACAGTGTACATGCAGTGATGTCTCATTTCATGTGCCAAGTACTTTTTGTTCACGGAGAGCAGATAAAATCAGTGATTTCCTTCTTGTTTCCTTTTTTTTTATTGCAGGGACTGTGATAGAAGTGATCGTTGTGATCCACCAGACTGTTGATAAATGGAGCAATGTGATACTGTGTTTAAAGGGTTCCTGCAATCCAACTAAATTAGGCTTTTCTCTACAGACAGTAACAAATTTGAATGCTGTTTGGAATTAATCAGTTGGTTTGACCCTACATACTACAACAATGGAAACTTGATATTGAAAGTTTATCAGAGCCAGTATATGTATTTTTCTTATATATCAGGTGTATATTTTGCTATGATTAGCTTGCAACAGGGACAAAAGACTACATTGGGCTCCATTTGTACCAAAGAAATGATTGTTATATCAGGTATTTTGTAAGTCAGATCTCTAGATACAGAGTTATTAGTGGACCTTGGTCTAGTGTACAAGCAGAGCGACTGATTTCCATATTGTGTCTAGACATGTCTTTCACGAAAATGTGGAGACAAGATAGCTTTGAAATATTTCCATTGTGCTTTCATATGCAGACCTATTTAAGTTTTTATTTTGCAGAATTTTTATATATTATACATTGTATATTGAGTTCAAAGTTTTCATGAAAAAAAAAATTGTACTTGGGTTATCTCACGATCCTAAGCAAATATATCTATAAAGGGGAATTAAAAACTGTTGTTTAAATCAATATGAATGGAATACAACTTAAGATTGTGTGGCATTCTAGTTGGTAAAGGCTGATATATGCTTTGACAAGCCAGGAGCAGACCCTTGCAAAAAAAAGAGAGAAAAAAGGAAAAGTATTTTGTGCAGCCATGAAGAGTAAAGACATTTTGGAATCATAGTGCCAGATTCCAGTCAGATGAGATGAGTAGTAAGGCAACTTCCAGTGTAACAATGGCCTCGGGTCTGGCAGTTTTCTCTTGTTTAGATGTTGAAATTTCATCATAGCTGAATTATAAAGTATATAAAGATGATTGTATAGACAATAACTTTGGGACCAGAATTTTTACTTTGGTGTAAATAGAATTTTGTTGTAACTGTGTTCATTATATCGGATGTGCATTGTATCAAATGCCATGGACCTCTAATTTGTCCTTCCATCAAACCACAATACAGGTTAATCGAACAATCAGATCTTGAGGAAATTTGTGCTGCAGAAGTTTTCATGTTATGGTCTTTAAATTGGCACCTCTGAATTTGATTGCATATCTTCTGTTGGAGAAAGATGAGATGAAACTGGTTACAGTCATTGAATCTGCACACAATTAGAAAGAATCTTACCAAAATTTGGTTAGTATGTGTTGCCAATTTGATAAGATATGAATTTAGCAATCAAAGGCTTTTAAAAATTGTTCACCAGCATAAAACATTCATACATGAATTATGAAGAGCTCAGTGAAAAAAAGAAGAAAAGAATTAGCTTTCTGTATGAAATGCTACAATTAATAATATTCAAAGAGTGAGTAGTCACAAGTGCGATTGAACGAAATTTGCACTCGGGGCGAAAGATGAATAGAGTGCCTCTTTCCTTCACTTCATTGCACGAGTAAAGACCATACGCTATTTTTTTGTATACAACACCTCAGACACTGACGGATGTGGTCCACACCGATTCTTGAATTTAAATACAGAATTGGCAACCCTTCTGGTAATAAAGCAATACAGCACCAAACCACAAAGTGTTTTCTAGGTCTTGAGAGGTTTAGTGATCTAGATCGTGAATCTGTAATCCTACTGTGTGTCAAATGTATGTTGTACTGTGGCAGTAATACTGTTGGTCACCTAGTTGCCTGCCATGGAGAGTTCTGATTGCAGCAAACATGTCACATTTATTAGCTGCAGGTCAAACCTGCATCAGTGGGCAACTGAAGTGAGAATACCTTTTTTTGGGTTGTATTTATAATAGATGATTTGTGAATGAGTGAATGGTGTCATCATGTTGGGTATCGTGTCCTAAAAATCACTCACTGTTGCAATTAATAGTGTATGACTGTGCCAGTTTTTGCTCATTGCTGAAAGTATTTGGATATGTAAACAAAGAGTTGTACACATGTTTATGCATACTTTGTGCTGCTAGTACTACTTAACACAATGTAAATATCCCAAATTTGTACAAAGTGATGTTTTTGATGAATTTGCAGCAACTGCAGTGTAAGTTAATGAGGTCATGTCAGTATTCTCCAAATGAAGCTCAAACTCCAAAATGCTCTGTTGTCATACATATTACATTTATTCAAACTGGATATAGTATATTTTTGTTAGTACATACATGTATATCATATATTACCCCATGCACTTGGTTGTGGTCTGTCATGTGTAAAGGATTGAAATTTGATGTTTATGTGTAACAAAGTTGTCATAAAAGTTGATTGGGAATCACTACCGTAGACAGAAGTTATGATCCTTTCTCTATAGTCATAAAAATGTGAAGGTCTGTTCATGTCCTATTGGACTTGTGTATTCAGTGTTTCTTTTAAATGTAAAATTGTGCAAACATCTTGCATGTAGAATATTAAGATACTTAAAAGAGTGTGAAAGGCTTTGAGTGACTTTCCACTAAAAGTCTGACTGTCGAGACTTCCAAACCTTTGACATCTTGACATTGTCAGGGGTAATGATATGAATGGTATAAACAATCTGCAGCACAAGCCCACTTATAACAGATGGCTATTTTCAGTATTTTAAAACATGGAGGTGGTATTTAAAATTATGGAATGATCTACCCATGAGTGAGACCAGGGCTTCAGTTGCAAGAGATGTTTGTGGTTGTATGTGCATATACAACGATATTGCATAATCTCCCTCTGTTTGTAAGGCAAGCAGCTACAGTTAATGAGTTTAAGACCAGGTTAAAAACACACCTTTGAACAATGCATTCCATGTTTGAATTGTGTATGCCATGATTATCACTTTGTAATGTGCAGTAGAGTATATCATTACAATAGCTGCGCAATATAAATGTCCTTTATCATTATTGTTAGCAATACCATAATTGGTATTACCATAGCAACAAATGTGATCCTCTCTGCTGAGTGTTTCCTATCTGTTACTATAGTAACATCAATTATTGCTACATACACACAATACAATTGCAGACCTTGCTATGAAGTGGGTGCCAGGCCATTAAGTTAAATGATATGCTAATTTGATGCAACATGTTCAGAGTTAATTCACTGATGTATAATTTTGAATTCCCAGAGTGACTCTTTTTTCTTCCAGTGCTCATTTGTTAGCTCCACAGTGGGCTGCAAATGAAGTTTGTTTAATACACAAGGCAGTTAATTAAACATTCGTAACTTGACAAGAACATTGTCTTGAGTGTTGTGTGTTGTGTGTTGCAGTGTTATTGCTAATACAATTATGTGTGGTATGTACTGAGAAAAGTTAAGGGGTTGTGTCACAATCATCAAATTCTTACTAGACATAATTCATTCAATCAAAAAAATTCGATTTTGTTGTTTTTTGTCCTTTGTTTTCCATCATGTATAGACATCCCTAAACTAGTCTCTACTTCTCTGAGACAAAAGGAGCAGAATGAAAGAGAAGTAGGAGGAAGAGAAGAGGACTAGGGTAGAAAGGGGCAGGTAGATGGAAAAAGGAGGAGTAAAAGAAGGTAAAGAGGGGAGGAGGGGTACAAGAAGGAGAGGGAAAAGGGAAAGAAGGGGAGGTGGGCTAGAAGGAAAGGGGAATAGAAAATAGGAAAGGAGTAGATGGAGTTGTGGAAAGAGGGAGAGGAGGAGGTTGGATCAAGGGGGTAGGAGGAAGAGAAAGGAGAGGTAGGAGGAGGAGGGAGGAGAATGAGGGGGTGGTAGGAGGTGGATTGAGGAGGAAGAGGGCAGAGGTGAGGTAGGAGGAGGAGATGCAGAAGGACAGGGCAGGCAGGAGAAAGTCATGGGAAGAGCTGTAGCAGCCATTGGGGAAACATTTTGCAGATGAAGACCGGTGGGGGGGGGGGGGGGGGGGGGGGAAATATACAAAACATTCCATTTGAGGGGATTGCAGTGCTATTGAGGAGGGTGAAACTTCCCCTAAATAGCATTTCACAGTGAGGTCTGAGCATTCTGTTGAAGCCTGGCAACCAAAGTCCATCCATTTGTTTTTTTTCTGGGGTAGTAAGACCACATACCTTTACTCAAAATTTTTCCAAACCTGATGCATCAATCACTGTCAGGCACTCCACAGATGCGAAGCTAGACCACCTCCTAGATCACATTTCCTTATACCTCACAAATCATAGGAACCCAGGTATCCGCAGTCTGCATGTTTAAATTGTATTTTTTGAAGCAATGCATGTTATACAAAAATACATGGACTAGATTGTGAGACGTAGGCCTATCTTTTTTATCATTTTGCTAGTCATTGCCACTAATGCAAAAATGTTCTCCTACAAGAGAAAATCAGACAATATTCTACCTATGGGCATGACATGAGTGAACAATGACTACATTGTCATATTTATCCAATTCCTGACTCAAACTTATTAAACCCATGTAATTATTGTAGTACAAAGTGTACAGTTGTATGTGATGTGATATTGTACACAAGCCCACAAACTGATAGAAACCTCTCAAAATTCAATACAACCTTCACAGTTGATGTATTACAGACATACAGACTTCATTGAATATGTCATTTGGTAAATTGTATAGAGCTACCTAGAATATATTTCACCCATCACAAGTTGAGTGTATTTCAGAGCTTGCTTTCACAGATTTTTGGGAGAGTGTGTACGGAATAAAGAAAATGTTCATCCATTGTAAGTCTATACGTATGTACCAATAAAACACATTTTTGCTGTTTATCATGAAATTACATAATTTTACTGCACAAGCATTCATGCACATACACTGATACATTACATGTACTATGCAAAAAAAGGAAGACAGGAAAGCAAAAATTGTACACTGTATCTCTTTATATAAGAATTTAATAATTCACATATTTATACATGGCATGCTCCATGTGCGTAACAATAGAAAACATACACTGCATCTTGAATTAATCTCACCTTTCTCTCAAATATGCATATTGTGACTGGACAAAAAGACAAATTCTCCGTTTGAGCAGAAATAATGTTACTCTGTATCACTGGCTGAATGATTCAAATCATTTTTCCCCATTACGTATTATAAAATAAATGTAACACAGAATTACATGTACAGCGGTAAAGACATAAGATATTAAGCACCATCATGGAATTCATTTCAAAGGTAGTACATTGTATAATGTAGCAGAGGTGTATAAAACTGCAGAACTGATAGCTGAGAAAACACAAATGTTGTCTACAAGGAGAAGGCATTCCCTCATTACATTATGCCCATATGATAATGGCCCCATTGTCCGGCGCCCTAGAAGATGATACAGTTGCTTTGTTGCCATAAATGATCAACTACATGGCTCATATACAAATAAAATATATAACTAAAATGACAAATTTGATGCTTGATTCTGCTCCGACTCTCTTATTTTTCCTCGCGCATTTTGACATCAAATTGCTTTTAAATATTTTAAAAAGTTCTTTCATAATTTGGTGATTCTTGTGTCAAAGTATATACTAGTAAGTGTCATCATGTTGCTGCTATAGCAGACTATTTATGGTCATTGCTAGTCTTTTCACAACCTTTAAAGGGTTTTACTTTTTACCAGAATACAGGGCCTCAATCACTGGAATAAAGAAATGACACACATCAACTTTGTTTTTTTCTAATTCCTCATGATCCTGACATCTTTGCAAATCAAAGGTAAACATGATTGCAATAATTTGTACAGATGATTAAAAAAGAGAAGAAATCTAGCACAAGGATTATCTCTCATTAAAGAACATTTAAAGAGAATTGCATACATGTATAACAGCTTCACCCATGGCTCAACTGAAGAAATAAAAAATGAATTAAATAAAAGATGCAAGTGGAATGTCAAATTCAGAGAGTTGTTTCAAAAAAGGTTTGTGTCACTGGCAACTGGAATCTTTTGGATTGTCTTCTTTGTAAATCTCCAAAATCACAAGATCCACAATATTCATCGTCTATGCACTCTGAGACAGGGTACTAGATTCATGAAGATCTAATAGACTAGTTAGGTGTTGCCACCTGGGCCCTGTTTCATAAAACTGTTCGTAAAGTTACGAACAACACACATCAGAACTGATCGCCAGGCGTTCATAAGTCATGTGTAACTTTATGAACAGCTTTATGAAACAACCCCCTGTTACCACTCAACCAAAGATGCTTTGAGATATGGATGGTTGCCAATTTGAGATATGGTTGCCAATTTTCTTGGTACTTTTCTTCCCGATTGCTAGCATGTGTTTGTTAGTGTCTTTGCAAAACAAAAGTCATGTAATTCTATACTTCTCACTTTTGATTCCTTCTTCTACAATGCAGAGATGGCACATGGTGTAGTTGTGATACGGCAATATCGTCATAGCAAAGACTTGACCAGCACTATGGGGGCCTATCAAAGCACTTATTCTACAGTTTCTTCTTTGGAGATGATTATTTCTATCTGGGCACATATAATCACGGTTTGCATGCCTTGTAATCAAATATTTTTCCAATACACGTACATATCCGATCTTTAAATCAGAGGATTTTAGAAATTAAGTACTTGTGTTCTTTGAACAAAATCCTCTTTTACCCTTATTAATGCCCATTATATTAATATCTAAATGTCAAGACTCTTTGAAAGCAAGTATGAATTATGTACACATTTACAAGCGAAGCAGAGATTTGCAGTGTACCTGGTATTATCAACACGGTGATTCTATTTAAATTCTGACTTTGAAGCTAACGTTTTTGTGTGATTTTGAGTTACAGTGACTTGAATCACACTGAATGCTTGAAAATGTGTTACTTGTGCTGCTGGAGCAAAGATAGAAATTTGTGATACTGAGAAAAACTCACAAGTTAACACTGATATTTAAAATTTCCTCTTCTACACAAAAGACTTTGGTTGCTAGGATGGGATCACCTCCCTTTTCATTGCATGTCTAAACATTAACAGTTTTATCAGACTACATCTCCTTGATTATCAAAATAGATCTCTATATCCTTACATATGACTCCTGTACATACCTCATTCAACTATCTATAGATACAAGATCTTATTTGCACACCCCTATTAGAGTATATTTCAGCAGCATTTTTTTAGTCAATACAAGAAAATATCTCGTACATCCTTTTTGTCTTTACATGAAAACATACACCATGTTGCTTGTGTCTGTACAAACAAAACAAAAACAAGATAAAAGATACAATTCTCTTTACAATTTATGTTAATTTTGGCCAGAGAAGAAAGTCCAACTTACACATCTTACTCGACTGTCGGTCATATCATAATGAGAAAACAGTCTAGCCAATGCTTAGCTTTGACTTGGCTAAGTACTGGCAAGTCTGACTGGAAATAAGGCCATTATATCAACATGAACTGTATGTGTCTTTACAGGGTGGTTTCATACACAGCATATTCTATAGTGAATCATTTTGCCTGAGAATGTGATAATTTGCCTATAGCACTTACTGCAATTTGCCATGGAATGCAAACATTAACCAAACGTTGCCTGCATTCAGCATTCGGCTAAAGCAAGGCTTACTATTTATTGTACACAGAATTAGAGATAGTTTTCATGATGATGGGCCACTCGATAGTTGATCGTTTTGCTATCAGTAGAAACCATCCGACATCAAACCGGCATTTCTGTGAGGTGTGTCAGCGCATCCTTTCAGTTACTATCAACCAAGACAGGAACTCTTAGTAATCTGAACAACAGAGCAATGAAGTAGTGATGTCACAATCCTTTGTTCAAGCATGGTTGGCGATCGTTGTTTTAACAAATATTTGGACTACGTGAGGTTGTTTAGATCGGGTGCTGTTCGTTATTCCGAAGGTTCGATATTCCGAAGGTTCGATATTCCGAAGGTTCGTTACACCGAAGGTTCGTTAATCCGAAACACACAAATTCCCTATACCTAGAGGGTCGTTAATCCAAAAATGAAAAAGGGTTCGTTAATCCAAACATTTGTGGCGTTATTCCGAAGGTTCGTTACTCCGAAGGTTCGTTAATCCGAAAATGAAATAGGGTTCGCTATTCTGAGGGCTCGTTTATCCGAAAATGAAATAGGGTACGTTATTCCGAAGGTTCGTTAATCCGAAAATGAAATAGGGTTCACTTTTCCAAAGGTTCGTTGATCCGACAATGAAATAGGGTCCGTACTGATCCTTCGGAATAACAAGCTTTGTTTTATTTTTGGATTAACGAACCTTCGGAAAAACGAACCTTCGGAATAACAAACCTTATCACATTTTCGGATTAACGAATCTTCGGAATAACGAACCTTCGGAATAATGAACCTTCAGAATAACGAACCTTCGGACTAAAGAACCTTCGGACTAAAGAACCTTCGGAATAACGAACCTTCAAAATAACGAACTGTAACCGTTTAGATCCAGTTTCCATGGCAATGAATGGCTATGATGTCACACTTTGGTACTCTCAGGGTGATCCACAACTTGAAATTTGAGCATGTTGCAAGCTCTGAATGTGAGAATATTGCGGAGATTGTGTGTGCATGGAGTGCACATCACAAACGTGTAGTGCACATCACAAACGTGTAGTGCGCAATATTTTGTTACTTATTTCCCATTACGCTGCTTACCTTCTATGTTGTTTCATGTTTTGTGCACAGATTTTCTCAGTTAATAATCAGCTCGATTTTTCCCAAGTTTTGCACATGTTTTTCACATCTTTGATTACATTCTATTTTGAGCATGTTCCCAATTCTTGAGGATGTTGCATAACATGTTGCTGGCTTTTGAGGATGTTGCACAAGAATTTGAGCATGTTGCAGCCACATGCTCAAACCCCTAGTGGACCACCCTGGAGTATACCAAGGAGCTTCATGAAGCTCCTTGAGTATACACTATGTTAGTAGGTCTACTTGACAAGGAACTTGTATGCCTACACTGCAGAAGCACACTTGGGTATCTGTTGTTGCATAAGTGTGACCTTAAAGGTAGGGAATCCCATTTGCACGCCTTAAATGAAGAGTTGTATAAATACAGTGGTATGTTGAAGAGAATATCATTTTAGAAACTCCCATAAAGTATTGAAAGTGGAAGGTAACATTTATTACATTTTTTTGATGGTTAGATCATGACGCAAATCTCTCGTTTGAAGAGGCTACACCCCAGTAAATAATGCCAGTGCATATCTTGGCAATCAATGACTTAAAGTCAAAGATATAAAACACCTGTTTCTTGACCCTGGCCTAATCTAAACATCAGTCATCGCCACAGCGCCACAGGAGGGGGGGGGGGGGGGGGGGGGGGGCACCGCGAGAGGAGGAGATTGTTTTGGTTTTGGCATGGGCCATGTAGCTCCATGGTGCGTGTGTGTGTATACGTGTGTGTGTGTGAGTGTAGACATTCAGCGTATGCAGACAGAGCATGCCTGTACTGTAGTGACCGGAACTATTGTCATTCCATTTTGCTCTCCCCTTCTCCCTCCCCCATCTCTCCCCCCTCTCCCTCCCTCTCTCCCCCTCGCTCTCCCTCTCTCTCTCTCTCTCTCTCTCTCTCTCCCTCTCTCTCTCTTTCTCAATGATCCAGTCAGCAGGCTGATTGTAACCAGGGAGGTAGTCTCACCTCCCCGTTGTAACTCACTGCCAAATAGCACATTGTCAGCACCGGCAAACTGGCAATGCTCTCCTTCTTATTCCTGTATTTTCGTTATTTACGGGTCGATTTTTTTCGTTCGAAATGTAAAATGGATGACCATAGAATTTCTCAATAGAATATAAAATTGAAAACTTTAGATAGGATAGAGAAAATTGAGTTCACTTTGAATGGTCTGCCACAGGCAGATATCCTTATCATGCTCTTATGTAATACGACAGCTGCTTTCTCAACGATCCAGTCAGCAGGCTGATATTAACCAGGGAGTAGTCTCACCTCCCCGTTGTAACTCACTGCCAAATGGCACCGGCAAACTGGCAATGCTCTCCTTCTTATTCCTGTATTTTCGTTATTTACGGGTCAATTTTTTTCGTTCGAAATGTAAAATGGATGACCATAGAATTTCTCAATAGAATATAAAATTGAAAACTTTAAAAAGGATAGAGAAAATTGAGTTCACTTTGAATGGTCTGCCACAGGCAGATATCCTTATCATGCTCTTACGTAATACGACAGCTGCTTTCTCAATGATCCAGTCAGCAGGCTTGTAACCAGGGAGGTAGTCTCACCTCCCCGTTGTAACTCACTGCCAAATAGCACATTGTCAGCACCGGCAAACTGGCAATTCTCTCCTTCTTATTCCTGTATTTTCGTTATTTACGGGTCGATTTTTTTCGTTCGAAATGTAAAATGGATGACCATAGAATTTCTCAATAGGATATAAAATTGAAAACTTTAGAAAGGATAGAGAAAATTGAGTTCACTTTGAATGGTCTGTCACAGGCAGATATCCTTATCATGCTCTTATGTAATACGACAGCTGCTTTCTCAACGATCCAGTCAGCAGGCTGATATTAACCAGGGAGTAGTCTCACCTCCCCGTTGTAACTCACTGCCAAATAGCACCGGCAAACTGGCAATGCTCTCCTTCTTATTCCTGTATTTTCGTTATTTACGGGTCAATTTTTTTCGTTCGAAATGTAAAATGGATGACCATAGAATTTCTCAATAGAATATAAAATTGAAAACTTTAAAAAGGATAGAGAAAATTGAGTTCACTTTGAATGGTCTGCCACAGGCAGATATCCTTATCATGCTCTTACGTAATACGACAGCTGCTGGAGTCATCAAACCCTGGCTTGGCCTCCAGGTTTGTCACGCTGAGCAGAAAGTTTATTTGTAATGGACAAGTACTTCGACTCCCAACTCTCAAACGACAGATAAACGCACCCCACTTTGGAAAAATTCGGCTGGGGTCTCGCCTCAAACGAGAGATTGACGGCATGTTTTGAATTGAATTGTTTTCGGGGCTCACCGTAAATTCCAGTACATTACTAGGCTACCTTTGCAGACCCATGTACTGCATGTGTGTCCATCATGTATATTTTGTGAAGAAAGTTCATCAACACTTACAAAGATTTCTATATACATTCTTACCACACACTCTATATGTTATTACATCAGCTCTTGTACTTTTAGATTTGTGTTTATAGATCACAAATACAGAAGAATGCAACAAAAAGGCTTAAGTGTGGCTGACACACAGAACTACTGAGTAGTTGAGTTTTGTGCATTATTCAAATTTTAGATAACTGTTGACTTCCAAATTTCTAAGCAGTGGCCTAAGCAAGTCCCCTGAGGTTCATATTTAATGTTTTGCTGCATTTTGGGAGGTCTGTAAAAGGTATCCCCTACCTTTAAGGCTATCAACTTGGATAATTCTTTTAAATCAATCCCTAAATATCCACAAGGAGGGAAAACAGGAAAAGTCCCCCATAGACATTCTAAACAGACACAAAAAGAGAAACATACAGAAACCTAACAGACATACTGACCTTGCAGTCATAATAATTCATTTGCTCAATTACTATGCCAGGATGCCCACAAACCTAGGTTTGGATACATATACTTGTAGTATATGAGAAACTTCACGCACTGCAAACCATGTGTCATAGGGTATGAGGAGGGGTTGCTAGTCACCTATCACACCCCCATTCCCCCTTCCCATTCCAACAGACACACAGACATGCCCACTTTTTGCTCCACTGCTCCCTGACATTCACTTCAGGCCTGACTTTCTTTGTCCTCTTTTTCTGTCTCCAGATAAAGCAACCCTTTCCACAATTTCCTCTTGAATCTCCTACAACAAACCGTCTATGAGTGGAGACTAATGAAGGTGATCCTCATGATACCTATTGCATAACAAGCTCCTTTACCCATGCTTTGGGTAGGGCTGTGCCATCATTGCACCTCAGTGAGTGTATGCAATTTAAGTGGTATAGTCAGGCCAAGTTGTGGTGGAAATTAACCCATTGAAAACTATAGTCCAGCATATCATGGCAAAATCAGCTCGTCCTCAACAGGTTAAAGTGCATGCTAGTAATTGGAAATAGCTCTGTGAGTTCTTGAGTGCTACACACTGCAAACTCAATGAACGTGACATTGAGTGATTTGACTCAACGACTAAGAACATACAATTATGTGTCACATGGCTTTTACAATGAACAGTTTACAGTCACATTCATCGCACCAACTTGTGCATGCATCCTCCTTAATTACATTGCCAGCAATGTACACTGTATACAAATATTCTTCATGCATAATAACTGCACATGCAGCTAGATGAAGTGGAATACATGACAATACTTTAAAACACAATTAATATGCAGCACTTTGGGACTATAAAAATATATTCAAATGAACCTTGATGATACAGGCTTTCCCAGTTCTGGTGACAAGCAAGCAAACACAGCTAGGCATTGATTAACAGAGTATAAATACTTAATTTCCTGAAAGGGTAACTTTTGAACAATGCAAAGTGAAATTGCTGGTCCAGTTCATTCATTTGTGGCACGTATGCCTTGTCTGCTATCAACAGCATTTGATAAAATCAACTGTTCCTCTGTATCACAAGACAATCTACCATCATACAGCAATACTTCAGTCTCATCTATCACTGATACAAATTTATTCCATACTGGTGACACTGTCTGCTATTTTCAGGAATTCACAAATCCATTTGCATAAAACTGACATCATTATCATACGATATCTTAATATGGTTATGAGATGTCACTTAACTAACAAGAGAAAAGTCCACTCTTACAGCTTTTGGTGAGAAAATTTGGGATGAAGCTGCGATAAGCGTGTACTGGGAATAAAACAAAAAAGGAATAATGGGGATAAGCTCAATATCTATGTCTTGCTTTATATATGAGGTAATAGAAATCATAACAATATTTTAAAAGCATAGTTACTGTTGCAAATAAAGGCCAAAGGACATTGGCAAAAGCATAAATTGAAAAGTGACAAAAAGGGGAGAATATCTGAAAATGAAACAATGCTGAAAATGTTGCATAAAGTAAGTTTTGTCAGGAATAAGGCTGTAAAACAAGAGACAAAGAATTCCCTAAAATGATAAAACTTAAAAAGGGAAGAAGAATAGTGTAATTCAAATCATTTGGCAATCTATGTGACATTCACACATGTCCCCAACAATCCCAAAGTCCGTCCCTCACCCCCACCCCAAAAAAGGATAACATTAAACATTGTTCACTTTTCTACAAAATATAACAGTAAGTGTAGACCATAGGGCATACCATCATACTTGGAGACTACATCGCGCTAACGCTTAATGTCAAGAGTTGTCATAATTAAGTATGAAGCTCTGCTCTGAGTGACACAAGTTCAAAATACTCATTGATTAAAAGCTGAAAATGAAGGCCAGACAGATGCCACTCCATCACCTGGATGGGCGTGACAAAAATACCGTCTCGAAATTCGTTTGCAGCTTGGCGGGGAGCTCTGTGGAATGTCTTCGGGAGAGGATGCATGAAGCCAGAGAGATGAGCTGGATGACCAAGGCAATTGGTGTTAAGTGTTAGCTAGCTGGTGTTTCCTATGCCTCCTCCTCACTAAGCTGTCTCTTGGCAGCACAATGGCTCTTCCTGCATGGGACAGATACACCAGTCAATACACTGAATACACCAATTCAAACACTACGAAAACACCAGTCAAACAATGAGACAATGTTCAGTCAACTTTTCAGTCACACACTATACACAAAGTCATCAAACACTGGAAACACACTATTCGGACACTGACAACATGTCAAACAGTATGAACATCAGTCAAAGAGTAATAATAAACACATCAGATGAGATGATTGTAGCATCTTTATCAGCTTGATATCTTTAAATCATGTGAAGTAGCATCTCCTTCCTTTTTTCTCCATTTCTTCTCTGATTCAACATGCAAAACAAAACTGAATATTTGGCTCATAAACTGAAATTGTACTGCAGTTCTGTATCAGTGTTTTGGCATAAAGTGTAGACTGAACACTATAATTCTCAATTCTTATACAAAGTAAGTAGGCAACCATGTCTACATTGATTATCACTAGAGGAGGGCAGTGTTAATCATGCTAATCTCACTGCAACATAACAGCGGAAGGAAATGTATTTTACATATTCAATTCATCATGCATTCCACATCTTCCATCCATATAGAGAGGTCCCTTGACATTGACTAAGTTTGCTGAAGAAGGATAATAAATCGAACTGATGGTATTTTTTGCTCTTCAATATCGTGATACATATTAATGCTGTCAGGTGTAAGTTGGAAGGTCTGAACATGAGACTACACAATACCTGGCCAGAATCCTGTCACACTTTGGACAGTGAGACTCCTTTGAGAAGCAAACCGTATGGTAGCATGCCCAGCAGTCTGTCAGGGAACAGGGCAGAATCATCAAAAGGAATGTTATCACACACTATAGTGTACAACACATCATGTCAGAACACCACTGCTATTACTTATTGCCAAGAACAACTATAAGCATGGAATGACATATTTGTCTGAACCAATACAGTTCAGAATACATGGGACTGAAATAAAGGAAAAGTTTACAGAAGTTTACAATCGCCATTGGAGGTTTACATGTCATTTACTCAGCATGAAAATCATCCTAGCAATAGTTGCGGCGATGTACTCAAAACATGATATACAATGTAACTTTGAGCACATGAAAGTATTAATGTTTTGCACGAAAAATAGGAAGCTTTGAGAGAAAGCAATGTAATATTTAATATGACTAAATTACCATGCTTATATTCAGCAGAGATTACAATGTAACTGTGAGATATTGATATGCAAGCACTACAGCTATAATTCAAATTCCTTGAACTCTAGTAGTAAAGTAAAGAGGTACAAATGTACCCAATGTCAAATCTTGTCCACTTGGATTTCAAGTGAAAATTGTCTTCCGTTTAATGCCATAGCTGTCAATTGATCAATTTACGGTCACTGCAATGTCATCAAGAACAGAACAGCTATTACTGTAAAAAGATTAAACACATAGGTGTATATGATTCATCTGCATATCAAAAGAGAGTACAGTTACTTTTACAGTAGATGGAACTATGTTGGTTTTGATAACTAACCAAGAACTGACACCTCTACTTGATTGTCACAGCAGAAAAAAAAAAGGAAAATGAAGGATTACCTGGGCACTGGTATGTTGTGTTGAGTTGGAATGGAAAGATGATCTGGTCTTTATTGCACAGTTCACAAACAAAGCCCTTAGCCTGGCAGAGCTGGAAATAAACACAGTGAATCATGAGTGAGTGAGTGGATTATTGCTTTAGACATCTGCATTCATTGCCATACTGATGGGGTAGAAGTGGGTTTCATAAATAGTAGGAACAGAGGGGTACAGGTAGGGGTTCACAAAGGGGGCCAGTAGAGCGCAAGTAGGCAACAGGTGGGGGTGTAAAAGAAGGAGAGATGGGATGGTTAATGGGGCCATTTGACATAAGGCAAGATATCTGAAGGACCACTGAAAGAGCATAAAAATTGACAGAACTCTCCACAATCTTTCAGTCAACTTTCAATGATCTGGGAGGTCTTTTGTGATCTCTAATGATGATCTTCCCATAAACTTTCAATGATCTTCGAGGATTTCCGTGATTCCTTATAATTTTTCAGTGAATTCCATGGTCTACATGGTCTCCGAAAAACAATTTTAAACAGTCTTTTGGTAGTCTTTTTTTTAAAATGGTGTTTCAGTGGTCTTTCAGCAATTTTTAGGAATCTCTAACAAGCGCTCAAGGGTCTTACTGGTCTTTCAATTATCTTTTGGCAGTCTCTGAAGAATTGCCACATTTTGTAGAGAAGATCACTGAAAGATTATTAACAGATCACTGAGAGATCACCGAAAAATCAGTCTCTCAGAGATATTGACTGAACTCTTGAAGATTTCACAGAGAACACATGTATGTCAAATGATAAAAATCTCTCCACAGTCTTATTGATTTCTCAATGAATGATCGGCAGTCTTCAAGGTCCTTCAGAGATCTTTTGAGAAATTTGCTCGAAAATTACTTTTTGGTCTTTCAATGATCTTTCAAGGGTTTTTAGAGCCATTGCACATAAACACTATCTTTATCTGTTTTTGGAGACTGCAGAGGGATCTTGCTATAAGGGATCTTGCCAATTTGGGGCCTCTCCAGGGACTAAGTGATGTGGAATGGGGGTAACCGTACCTGACACTGGTTGACATGTGTTACCCCGTCACCCACAAGCTGGCTGAGGATTTTCTCCATGTCACCGCTTCGCACCTGGATAAGGTCACTTAGAGAGAAGAGGTCAGGCTGGCCCATCCAGTGACCGGGCTGCCGGTCAAACTTTGCCTTCAGGCTGGAGAGAGCAAGAGGGGAGCATCACAGATCAAATTCAGAGCTAGAAGGACATTAATTACATTCTGACAAGATGCATTTTGATTTCACCCAGGAGAGTCTGTTCACTTCACCAAATGCTTTAATTCAGGAGTAAAAGTCTTCTCATGAATGATGGGAGAAAATTACAAGCTACGGGTATAAAGTACAAACTGAAACTCAGGGAGTGGGAATGTCTTGTCATCAGTCACAGTATAAAGAAGGTCTAACACAATCTTAAATGCTTGAATATGCTTACAATGATCATTTAACAGTCATTGAAGGACATATCTCTCTTGACAGGAGATGATGCATCAGGCATTCACAGAAAGTGGAAGTAGATTCAATCAAGTTTTGCCACATCACTTCTTCTATTCCATGCCAGCTTGAAGAACAATGCATCTAAACTAGAAATCAATGTAGTCTTGGCCAAGTTGCCATTTACTGACAAATCACAGAGAAGTATTATGATATCAAATACATTGCGCTTCCATGGAGTCTTTGCCGACTTAAAAATTCAAATTTAAACAAATTACGGGAAGCATTTAACTCATATATATCAAAATGATTTTGGCAAAACCATCAGGACCATCACAATTGGGTAGTGGATTAAGAATATTTTCTTGCATGCACACAGGCAATGGGAATTATACAAGAAATTAGTCAAGATGTTTTGTTTCTGAAGTTAATCACAAGTGAAAGAGAGAATGAAACCCAAATATAATGTGGATTGAGTGGATGAAGCAATATCAGCAGAACACATCAGCAAAAGTTGGAGGAAAATCAGACAATGCATTGAAATTTTGGTACCGCCATCCCTGAACGAGAAGACGACAATATTTTGTGATATTATGCATGGACAAGGGTATAGAGGAAATATAAAGAGAATTCCACAAAATTTCATCTTCTTATGACAAGTGCACTTTAGCTCACCTTGTTACTGAAATATGTTACGTGTAATATAATTTCGCCTGCTTCCTGAAAGAGGAAAGTCAAGAGCTTTTTCATGATGATAGAAAAGTGGAAAAAGTTGAATTTCTTTTACATCGTTGCCCATGAGTGGTGTCACAAAATATTGACATCTTCAGTGATGGCAACACAGAAAATTTGAAGATTTTTAACTTTTCAACAGATTTCCTGATTTTCCTCAGACTTTGCTGATAGGTGTATTCTACTAATATCATTTCATTCTTTCAGTCTGCATATAATTATTTGGCCTTCATTCTCATTTAACTGTCTTATCTTGACCCTGAGCTACTTATATATTCCCAAAATAATATTCCCCAAATAAATCTGATGCATAAACATGACACCGGATAAATGCATGCTAAAGAAATTCTCAAAATAGAAATGTATATTACACTCATACTGTTGTACAAAGGATCTGGCAAAGAAAACTTTGCCATTAAACCATTACAGCCTTTACATATAGAAAATGCATAGCATATGACAAACTATTCCATCAGACCCAGTGGCAGATCCAGGCATAGGGGCACTGGATGGGCACCCCCTTTATTTCTTTAAACAAAAGAAATTAAAAAAACAAAATGGAGGGGGGCACATGCGCCCTCTTTAATTTGTAAAGAGCCCTCTTTATGGAATTCCTGGATCCGCCCCCAAGACCAACACCATGCTGGACAATTGTTCACTATTACACACGTGGATGCTATTGACTTGCTGAAAACAAAAAATTAGGACAACACAAGCAACTTATCTTTAAAGGACAGTAATAGATTTTTGTTGTTGATCATTGCAGGCAATTTACATGCCACCGTACACATGCTCACACGTAGTTCATCTACACATACCACTAGAATGGCCATGTCACAAGTTGTCGGTGTGACTACACTCATATTATTTACAAGCTTTGACAATAACAGTGTCGTATATATATCATGAATAAAACCTTCAAGCAACATATTATTACACCTATAGTGTTGAAATGAATACTGTAAATAACTACTGCCTTAAATAACCTTATCTGATAAGTGGTCTCAATACCCTCTCTATACTTTTTAAGTGATCATTAAGCTGCTAATCACCCCTTCAGGTATGCTTTACGATCAATTCAGTTTTGATCGTAGATTAGACCTCGACCTGCAAAACTCTCAGCAACACTGAGTGGGGTTTTCTCCAAGGTGTTCAAACATGGGCGTCATTAACAATCCCATCTCATTAATCTTATATCTGTTGTATGGCAGTGACAGCCAATACGTGGTGGCAGTGGCTGTTGTTGTTGCTTTTTACTTATGTTGATGTTGTTGTTGTTGTTTTGGTGTTGGTTTCCCTTATGGCCTTTGTCAAAACTTGATTAACATTCAGCTTCATTCAAACATATGGGTATGCACATTACCACTCACAGACAGGGTCAAAATGATATGCAGGACATTGAACACATCCTAGATAGCAATGCAAAACATGACGAAACACACGTTTTCACACAAGATTTGAATCATAGGTGGTATGCTGACTCACCTGCTACTCTCCACATACAAAGCATTTAAGTACAAAATGCATGGGAGATGAACATAAATATTTGATATTATTAAAACACATTAAGATTGTTTGGGTTTGTTGAGACATCTACAGCCATTCGGTTACTACTTAATATTCTCAACTACATTTGTGTGGAGCAATGTCACGAAGAATTTTGCACAACCACACAATTTTTTTATTCAACGCAAGTTATGACTGATATTTGATACTAAATTCCTGAATACTAACAGAAAGCTTGTAAAATAAAGCAAAGTTGCACCAGATTTAATGCTGCATACATCTGTTCAAAACAACACTTACTCTGATTCTTATTCTGGACATCAGCACCGATAGTATTCCCTTAAGTCTAACTTGCTTTTGTATTTGGTTTAGTTCATCATCTGAGGGTTACCTTCAGGTTACTATGATGATGGCTGTACCAGGCCTTGGCACTAACTTTTTTGTCTAATAGCCAATTTGGGCCACTATAATCTTTACATATGAAATGTTGATGGCCCAAAAGAGATAAGTAGCAGCCTGAAATCAAAGCAAAGCAGATATAACAATTCGTTTCGAATCTTAGTTGCCTGATCGAGACACCAAATGACAAATTTGGTGGCCTTGCATCCAGTTTTTAAGAATAGGCCCCAGGCTAATACTACATAGGTGAAGCCCTGGCTGTAGGTGTCACCTAACAGTGGTCAATACTGAACTGATACATTGTACCTGCAATCTTATTTACTGCCTGTTACTGTGAAGTGTATAATGCTGGGGACAAGTATTCACTCAAATAGTTTAGTGTCAAGAGACCATTACAACTACCATATATCAATACCAACAGGCGGATGTTTCTCCTGAAATAATAAAACCTTCTTTTTTTATGATCTGTTATGACTCCTCACATGTTAGAGGGAAACTCTTTTACATATAGTTGATTTCAGTCAACCAGGTGAAGTTGAAACAAATTTCAGTGAAAGTGTGAATACAATTAAATGAAAGAATTTTAAGGTTTGGGAATTTCACATGAATGATATTATATTTTTTTAATCATCTACCTCAATAGTGACATAGCACAGTAACAATCTCTCTTCATCAGGTTTCCACTGCTGAATGATGCAAACTCTAGCATAATGTGCTGCCAAGATAATCATTTCTTCTTGAAAAGCTTGGAAGACTTGGTGACCAAAGGGATTGCTTACCTCTCACACAGCCTACAGATCTTCAAGAAGTCCTTGAGGTAGAACAGTTGGGTTCGCAGTTCCTAATAATTAAAAAGAATGAAATCACAATCGTTGTGAAATCACAATCGTACTCTTTGAATAATAATGCTTCAAGAAATGTTGCCGTCATAAGAAACATTATTTCCTTATTTACCTGCCATGACATAGGTTACAGTTACACAGAGCACACTATGTATTTTCATAAATCACATTTGAATTACCTCAGATGAAGAACATTGAATATCATTATCACATAAATGAAAAATTGCTGGATAGCTGATTTTCCACAAAGCTACAGAAAATGTTGCCTGAAACCACATCACTTTTCGTCATACACTATTAAACATTTACATAAAATGTATAACCAATCTTTTCATCAGACATACATGTATGTTTGTTGGTATTCTAGCATCAAACCTTTGCCTTTTGATACTGATAGTCTTCTCAAACCCAAACATACTACATGTATACTCTTGAAATAGATATGAAAACAAGGAGAAGACACCAACCTTAACAACCTGCATCTGTCGCACTCTCCGATACAAGATGGGGTTGATGTCAGCCACGTTAAAGACGGGGTCGCTGAAAATCTTGGACAGCAGCTCCTGCGAGAAGTTGGAGACCGGGTAGCGACTAAAGTCCCACTTGCGTAGGATGCGGCTCGGGATCGGCGACGAAATGTTGGTGTGGCAACACTGACAGAAATACTTGCCAAGGTACTCACAGTATCTCAATCTTTTCAGGAAACCTGGTTGAGTGAGAGACAAAAATCAACTTGATTGTAATGCTGCTTCTGTGTGTGTTTTTTTTTTCTCTCTCTCTCATTCAGAGTGTAAGCTCAACTTTAAATGCTTCTGTTTCTGCGAAAACAAAAACACTGTATTTTTCTTTTGCCTACCTAGTTTACATAATACCACTTTATATTTTGATTCTGCAAAATTAAAAACATGCAAACTTCTTCTTATAAGACCAAGTGAATAAAAAAATCACTCAAATTAAAATTTCCACTTTAACAGTATTCCACAGCTCAACATAGTACAAAGACATACAGATATCCTACTCATAATTAGTATTTTAAGTGAAACTCTCATAAATATCTTGGTACAAAGTTGTTTTTCTAGTAAGTCTGACATAAAAATAATATCCTGTCAGTGTACACATCAGGAGACATACTGCAAAGAGGACAATTATCACTCTTTGTGAATGCTAACCATCATCACGCTGTAATCATTTATGAACTGCATTTTAAATTGGAAAACATCTGATGACAACTGTGCCTTAGGGAAATCAAATCATGTTTTAGAATCCTCTAAAAATGAGTGCAATGTATTTGATACAAGCACAAGGGGAATATAAAAAGATATAATTATGTAGAATACCATGAGGCTAATCTTATATGCAATGCACAAAATGATTAGCTACATACTACCACTGTACAATAAAGAACACACAATTATTTGAGAAATAGAATTCGGCATGTGAATCTTACCTCTCTCCACTTTCATTCCACACCCGGCACATCGGTAGTTCTGCTTAGCAACCAGCTGCTTGCGTCTGGTGGAGAGAGTAATTCATGACATTGACAAGCATTCATGAGACAAAATCTATTCACAACTTGCCTTTGATATCATGATAACTGAAGGTTCAATCAACTGTATGATGATCACGAAATATTTGTTACCTTACTGGACTCAAGAAACATTGACCAGATGTGCCACTATCCCCCCCCCCCCTCCCCATACACACACACAGACACACACCTGCACATACATAAACATAGCACCTACTGCTAATCCAGTAGATCTAGGTTCCAAGTATGTAAGTTTTCTCAAGTATGACTGATTTGATTCCATAACTGAATCTTTTCATTTGATTACAAGAAGGGCACTAATGTACACATAGCGCCAATGCCCTTTGTGATCTTGTTTGCAGATGTAAGATAATGCTGAAGTGAAACCACTGTGTTATACTGCATGTACAGTAGTTTGATCCTTGGTTAGATTGGTACCTGAGAATGTCTAAGAATACCCTTTTCTTTTTTTATAGAACTTGACTATGTGTTAATGTTTGAGGCATCATTTGTTCATCAAAACCTGAAAAATATCTCTCATGTAATATAATTCCTGACACTCACATAGTTTAAAAATGAGTCCCATCCACACTCAGAAGTAATCAGGGTTTGGAACAAATGCGCATCAAGCACAACATTCAATGGGATTTTCCTCCCAAAGTGGTTTGACAACCAAAGCTTTTGTTTAGTATTTAAACGCAGAAAAATTTTCTACAGAGACACAATAGAATATACAGGAGCACATTGATAACTTACTTTGGAGGTGGATGAATGCTGAAGATGATTTGAGGTCGAGGCGGGGCCCATTCAAGATTTCCACGGAGACGCATCTGATAATTACAGAAACACAATATGTATATGATTATACCGAATGGCATAACAGAGTTTACTATGATCCATGAACTCTGTAGACATTTGCACTGCCATCCAAAGGTGACTGTCTGCTGCTAAATTTTCCCATTTCATTTGCCCATTAGGTGTGTTTGTTGTATCATACTACAACCTCCATCTTCACAATGACACTATACCCTGACATAGAAGTAATTACCTGATTTTCTCGTCTTTTTTACAATGATTAAACACTTCAATTTGTGATTCAGACAACAAAGCATTTTACAGAAAATTGCCACAAAAAAAAGCAAACTGAACATTATTTTTTTAATGAATTTTGTGATGGAATGATAGATTGAATGAATAATGTACACTTCACAAAGTTTGACAAAACTTTTACTAATTTTCACAGTAACACAGAATGAAAACATGAACAGGAAAATAATACACATAATAAGAAGACACAAAATGAAAGCTTAAAAATGATAAAAATAAATGAATAAATAATTGCTTCCAGAACTCCTGAATGATGTGCACTGCAGCAAAATGTGGTTTTAATGTCCATATGAAGGCTGGACAGCAATGGAAGTCTACAGCACATAATTATTATGAGAGCTAGTATGTTTTGGGTCTGACTGTTGTCATAGTCACCTCATTCCTTGACGAATGTGTACAATATGATGATATGACTCCCATGACCAGAGTAACCTCATGAGAAAGATTTTTGTATAGAATATATTGATTTCGATAAAACAACAATAGCAAATTAGAACCTGGGGGCGGTTAGGCTTCAAAAAATGATCACATTAGGAATATTTGAGTAAAGTTAGGTAAACCTTTGCTCCAAAGACCCAAAAGCTACCATGATACTCTTATTCTTAGAATGCAGTGAGCCTACTTATAACATTCTTTCCTTTGATTAAACTGTTCAATGTACTGATTATTCTCCAATGCATGAAAAAACTAAAAAACTAAAAGCAAGTATGTCATTAAATTGGTTATCAGTATGAATCCTTGCATTTGTAAATTAGTTTTTGTACTACAATGAAAAAGAAGGTGTAAAACGATATCAATTCATCATGAGTTCACTTTACTGACATTATATTTCAAGAATGAAAAGACAGGATGAAGCGTAATAAACAAAAAACACTATTTGGAAGTTTGCATTGCTCTAGGTAAATGAAGCACACAATTTGATTAAAGCCGCTGATATTAGACTTTTAGCTGGCAGGCAGTACTACAAACTTGCTGTCATTGTTTGAGAAAATATATTATTGATGAGAACTCTTCACTCTTGTTAGTCACAAATAAAATTCAATAAAATGTACATAGTCATTGCTTTAATACAAAGGAAAGGAAATATGAGAGAGGATGGAAAGAAAATAAAACACTACATGCAAATGAGAATGAAGTGTTAAGGAGTGGGACTTATCACGGAGGTCAACTTTGTGGTCTGTGCTGACCATCATGCACAAAGGGTCACTTACGTTTTTGTACAGGTCTCCGTTTTCGCCATCATCGGGAGAAATCGGAACTGACTTTGGAAGTGGCAGGAGCTAACGGGAGGAAACAAAATGTGATAGGCTACTCTGTCATCTGGGCAGGAGGACATTTTTTTCTTCTTTTTCTTCTTTTTTTTTTTTGGGGGGGGGTACAGTCAGATGAAAGATGTTTGATTTTCCTACATGAAATGCTGTACTGAAAATACTAACCCCTGTTTCATACCCTTTACATTCAAATAAAATGCCATCTGTACTATCAAAGTAGGGAAAGGAATACGGCAAGTCATTAATATACATTTTGTATCTGTGTACCAGGCACTTTGGTAATTCAATATCGGCAGTAATGTGAAACTTAAAAACATGGATGACTGCTCCAAGGTTGATTTATCATGTGTTAGTTAGTCACATCAAAATATTATTATTTCTTTTTGTATCCATCCTATTCTTTGCTGGCATAATGGACTGCAGCAAATCAAACTAAGACAAAAGACGACATGCATCACATTTTTTTTTTCACACAACAGTTTGCTTTCATTTGATTTGTGACAGTTTTTCATTGTAGATTGATGATAATGGCTCGAGACTGCAGTGAGTGGCTGGGGACAGAATGATTGAAAAGTGAGATCACAAGAGAAGAGCACGTTTGCACTGAATTCTAGTCGCCTGTTTGCAAGGTACATACAATCGTGTATGAGCGATAGAATCAGGTCTGGATCAATCCTTGAAGAAAGTAAGAAGCTATTAGAAAACCTTTTGCTCCCCACCAGCACAGAGCATAGCATGGATAGTCAAAATGATGATAGTGTTAAATTGATATAATTTAATGTCGGTTCTCACGATATTTGCAAAGTATCATCTATCTTCGAGGATAAATGGGAAAACAAAGCAATGATATAAAAAAACTAATTAGACTACTCTCAATGTTTTTGCTAATCTAGATGTACAGACAATGGAAGTGAAATGTTATGAAACAGATCATCTCCTGATATAACATAGCCTGGACACAACAGCAATAATATTGTAGTTCTATACAAACAAAAAACAAAAAACCAAGAGACCCAGGGGTCTCGCGCTCACCTGAGTATCGCAAGTTCACCTTCTATGCATTCTTGCAGACTCTTACCTGAGAAATTGGAAATTTATGGTGGGGGCAGCTTTGAGAGCTGGGGGCATGGTGTCCATTTACATATTCCATCACACTGGTAAAAATACCTGCCATGTACACTGTACTTTATAGAATGTTGGATTATGCAGTTTGGAAAAAAAAAAAAGACTTAAACCCCTATCACTTTTGATTCTAGAGAAAAATTGAATATTCATCAATTTAGGAGGTTTGGACTCCCTGGGGCCCCAAGGAAAGCATGGTGCCCATTCAAACACTTTGAGATCTTATCCCCATAGGAATGCTACTTGCCAAGTTTGGTGAAAATCCATTACATTGTTTTCAGCAAGAAGATGAAAATTTAGGCCCGCATTTGGACCCCCATCCCACCCCGCTTCCTTGGGTCCCAAGGGAGTTGGGGGGGGGGGGGGCCTGATTCTCCCATGAACCAACTTGAAACAACAGTCATCAATATACTGGCTCATTGTATTAACTTAGCTCAATTACTTCTGGTTCCAGAGAAAATCTGTAAAGATTCCTTACAGGAGGGGGGGGGGGGACCCCTGGGGCCCCCAGGTGGGGCATAGTACCCATTTGATGGAATTGAGATTATATCTTCCTAGGGATGCTACCTGCCAAATTTCGTGAAAATTTGCGATAGGGTTTTCAAGAAAAAGATGAAAATTTAAAATTTAGGTCCAAACTTAGGCCCAAGTGGGCCATGGTGCCCATTTAATGGGAATGAGATTCTTCCCCCCTAGGGATGCTACCTGCCAACTTTGGTGAAAATTCATAATGGCATTTTCAAGAAAAAGATGAAAATGTACAATTTGGGCCCCATGAGGACCCCCCCCCCCCCCCCCCCCCCCCGGGTCCCAAGGGGGGCACCCCTGATTCCGCTATGAACAAACTTGAAACTACAGTCATCAATGTACTAATTCATAGTATTACCTTAGCTCTATCACTTCTGATTCTAGAGAAGAAGATTTTTTAAGATTCCTTGAGATCCTAACCCCCTAGGGATGCTACTTGCCAAGTTTGGTGAAAATCGGTCTTGGGGTTTTCAAGAAGAAGATGAAAATGTAAAAAGTTTACGCACGACAGACAACGGACGAAGAGCAATCGCAATAACTCACTTGAGCCTTTGGCTCAGGTGAGCTAAAAATCAAGATAAAAACCAAGAAATGCAAAATTGATAAAGATCTGATAGAGACAAAATTAACAAAATGCAATGTTACAGTAAAAGGTTATGACACATAAAAGTATTGCACAGTAGTAGTCAAGAGTATTGTTCAATGAAGAGGCTGTTTGATCCAAAACCTTTTTTTCACAAAGGTAGTTTAACTCTAATCCACATATTAGGCAAATTTTGAATGTGAAAATAAGCACGACACAAGATATTGCACATGCCAGCAGACTTTTAATGCTGAATACGCCCTGCACACCCACATGAAATGTATGCCCATTTCACATTTCGATTTGTTCTATTTCATGGACTACAATATGTATATCTAAACCACAGATCTGATTTAAAGTACAAATATGTTTGTGAATGCTGGCCTTTGTGTTTAAACTGAATATGACAGCCAGGTTTCTTTCCTTTCTTGAATATCAATTTGTTTGTTTTTGGTGGAGATTACTTTTTTTTAATCGCCAGGAGAAGGGAAAATAATCGGTGTCTCCTGTACAGTTTGTTTGCCTATTTTTTTCTGTGTACCTGCTGAGGGGCATCTTTTTCCGACACCAGCCACTCGAGCTCAGAGGCGGCGGGCAGCTGACGAAAGGAGAACTTCTTGATGAGTGAGAGCGCTATGGCTTCAGCCGACAGCTGATTGGAGGACGGGTCCATCTTACCAATAGGAATCACCGTCTCTAGAGGATGCATCTTGTTCGCTCGCTTCAGCTCCGCATCTGGAGGAGAAAAAAGTGGAACAGTGTGAGAGGAAAGTGTTGAAAAATAGCTTGCAATCACAATCTACTTGTAAAACCAGAATTTTTGTGTGAACAAAGCTTTCACAAATTCAGGAGGAGCCAAGATTTGCGAAAATAAAAAGCACATGAAAGTTTTTTTTACACAATGCACTGCAATGAATGCCAGCAGAATGCTGTACATGATACATTTTTAAAAGTAGACTTGTACTGTGTACTACTGCTGTTACAGTACTGGTAAACCTGGTGCATGATCAAATAAAATTGCAACTGTATTGCACGTCAAAACTTAATGCAACTAGGAGCATACATTCTTTTCTCCTTTTAAAACTATGTGTGTTTACTAATGCACATTCCATTTTCTTGAGCATTTTACATCGAATAGCAGTGTGTGTTCAACAAATCCCTGTTTTGTCGTACACGTAGTAAACTCATAATTTTTTCATAGTCTGCAATTCGCAAAAGTTTCATGCCATAAAAAGGCCGCCAGCTCCAATTCACTAAAGTTTCATGCAGCAAATAATTCTGGTTTTACAGCATGTGTGTTTTTTTTTTCCTTCAGTACATGGACTGCACTTTGCTAGATACATTGACTATACATGGGGACAATATAGAATTTGCATAAACAGTAGTGTGCTAGAGATGAGGGGCAAAAAGGAATGGAAAAAATTAATGAGAAATATAAGTTCATGCTAACCTGAATAAAGTGATCCAAGGGATGCAGTCAATCCCTCCATTTTCATGGCAACCAGATTGGTCTCACAAGTCACTGCAAAATCCTCCGCCTCCTCCCCCGATTCCTCTGCAAGGAAAAGGATGAAAGGGAAAATATTCGAGTGCATACCACATCAAACTGAACTTTTTATTCAGTACAGAAACACTTGCAGAGCCTGGCTGCCACAATTTCATGCTGAGGATCATTGATCAATCAAATTATTAAAATCCAAATCAGTCATATCAGAGGATTTGTACAACATATTTTTGATAAGTCCTTTTCAAGTACCTTAAATACCTTTAGGTTTTTGTTTCTTTTTCAAAAAGTTTTACATTCAAAAGCTGAGGGTGTACACACATATAGAAAATTACTTCAAACATCTTAATGTACATTTGTAGACATCATGCCACAATACTTTGAACACTTGCTTTGAGCATCTCAGCTACTATGACAACAGAAAAACATTATCAAGACAAAACAATGATTTATAACAAAAGAGGCAAGCTACAATATGATATCACGTGTCTCGAAAGTTGAGTTATGTGAAGTGGGGTGATATGAAAGTAAAACCAATCCATGCTTCTTATAATCTGCTTCATCAACGATTTTAGACAAACCTGAGTCTGAGTACTCGGCTGGGGATTGAAGGTCGCCGGGTAGAAATCCACTATCAATTTCTACGACACAGACCACCACGACAGTCAAACAGAAACACAAAAATAAAAACAAAAGGAAGGCAATGTGATGCAAAGGAATTTTACAGGCATGCTGGCACATATACATGTCATGCAAACATTTTCTTTTAAACCATGGGTGCCCCACCCCCTTCCCAACAAACATCGACATTGACAATGTAACTCATTAATTCCTGTAAACATGAACAATTACCTTGGGCAAAGTTTCAAAAAATAAGTATTTTTGGCAGTATTTTTTTTAGGACCAGAATGGTGTTTGTTCAGATTTAGAGCAAAGAGCATGTGCCCCTAGATTTGATGGGATCATGTGCTTCAGGAAAAGTCTCACACTGTCCTTGTATAGTTCCCAGAGCAGTTTCCTGCCTTAAATGGGTAATAACTTCTTCCTCGTAATACAAATATAGCGCGATCAACACAAATCATATGATACATGGTGCGCAACCCAGTCACCATCCTCAGCTACATGGATCTAGGGTAAATCTGTTTCTCTACAACATCCCTCCCTTTCACTTCAAAAATAACACCACTGATTGTTTTTGTTGGGTAAAATCTGAAATTCAAACTATGTCTCATGTAAAACTGTAAAACATCAGACCAACCTACTGCTCCTAACGCACTGACACTGCAGACTGGGAATAAATTTTGTAAACACTACAGTGGAATAGTGCACGACAGCTGTTTGCAGGAGCAGTAATATTTCATCTTTGTGCCTGCATAGTATTCAGTTAGGGTAAGCTGCAGAGCATGCTTTCAGCTTTCTTCAGGTACGCCTTTATTGCTACTGTAAAAGTGGATATTTTCACATGACTAATTTTTTTGCGCTCAGCGGGGGTTAGAAGAGTTTTGCGTGTTTTTAATTCCGTGGAATCAAAACGTCAACTACTGGAACATATGACAAGCAAAAAATATTTGCGTGCTTTAATTTTATTACAAATGCGCGAAAATGTCCACTTTTACAGTAATCTACACCATGTTTGTTAAGTACTGTATAAACAGTTTATATCCTGATGTTCCAAAATTCCTCACCAACTGACATTTTTTGCAAAATTGAAAATTTGCAAAGAAAAAATCAACATTTTTCTCCTAAAACGAAATAATACTTCTTTCCCATGGTCTCAAAAGTGGTTCTCAATCATGAATTCACCAGAGCTGTAAGTTGCAAAATTGTCCTGCATGTCTCAGTTTGCAATGTATCATACTTGTAAAATATATGGCATCTTAATTTAATAATAGTATTTTCCTTTACTGTTCAAGCTGAAACATTCACATACAACAATGTATTCAGACAAACAGTATTTTTTTTTTTTGCCAAAAACAAAAATAAAATCAATCTAGAGTGTAATAGGGAGATAACCAATACTATGGGTAGTAAGTTCTCAATAGACGTCAAAGCCAATGTGGATGAAAAGAATCCCAACTACCTGCTATGACTAGTCAGTGTGCTAGAGTTGGCATGACACAATGTCTCACAACAACCCTGGCCAAGTCTATTCAATCTTCCCAATTGCCTTATCATTACATGATATACTGCCAGACGAGGAAGTTACCTGGTGATTATGGGACCGGTCCTATTGTGTGCTAGTCCTTTACAATACAATAGGAAGCGCTTTTTGTGTGCTGTATTTGGTTTTTGGTGCCAAAAGTAGAAGCTACAGTATGTAGCAAGCAGGTGGTTGTGTAGAAAGTCAAACTTGATGTGCAGTGCATTCAATAAAAAATACAAGGAAGTGAAAGGCTGTCAACCCATTGGAAATCATTGCAACCTAATGGTAGGGCTGGGTTAAATTACAAAGAGTACCATCCCTGTTTCTGACTTCTTTTGTACACTGAATCACTTTAATGTTTCGTTGTTTAACTACAAACAGCCAAGCTGGGCATAGGCACCTAGAAATATAGCCCAATTGGTTCTGAGATAAACATATAGAGCACAATCAAATGATCATTTGAGAAAACATAGAAAGTACATGTGATAGCAAAAAAGTAAACATAAGTGGAGAGTGTGCTCAAAACCAAAGCAACATTACCAACAAACTGAACACATAATGGCTACCATTGTCCATTGAATGCTTACGTCCAAACTGTATACTGCTCGACAAAACATGCATCAATATAATCTAATCACATACATGCTGTATAATCTAACTAATTTGTGCAAGAAATGCTCTAAGGCTGTCATATTCTCAAGGAGTAAGAATACAGTAAATCGGCACTTTGACTCACAATTAACAATATAAACAATGATGTTCTATACTATACCTCCAACAAAAAGGTGCATTTGATGTATGTGCAGAAACACAAAGTGACAGTATTCAAACAAAATTAAACTAAAGGTGTATCCATGCAATATTTGTTCACTCTCAACATGACAGTGATATATAGACACTAGCAGTAATTAAGACTAACTAAATGGCACAGGGTAGATATTCTTGATGTTGTTATGATTCCTTGGATGTTGATGTATTAGCCACCTGGGGTGTTGCCATGTTACCTGGAGTGTTGCCATGCTACTTGGGATGTTGATGTGATACCTGGGGTATTGATGCATCGCCCGGGGTGTTGAGGTTTATCTGAGATAATGACGATGACCTTGGATGTTGATATGTGATCTGAGATGTTGATGTATAATCTTGGATGATGTGTTACACTGGATGTTGATGTGTTATCTTGGATATTGATGTGTTGTGTGGGATGATGATGCATTACCCAGGATGTTGATGTGTAATCTGGAATGCTGATAGTGTATCATCTTGGATGATGATCCGTTACCTGGGATGCTGATGAGTTATCTGGAATGGTGATGCATTACGTGGGATGTTGATGTGTAATCTCGGATGTTGATGTGTAATCTGGAATGATGATGCATTATCTTCCATGTTGATGCGTTATCTGGGTTGTACACACGTTACCTTGGATGCTGTTGTGTTATCTGGATGATGTATTACCCGGGATGTTGATGTGTAATTTGGAATGCTGATGTGATATCTCAGATGATGATCATGACCTTGGATGTTGATGTCTTATCTGGGTTGTTGATTTGTAATCTGGGGTATTAAATGTGCTACCTTGGATGTTGTTGTACTATCTGAGATGATGACACTTTACCTGGGATATGATTGTCAGTCTCAGACTGCATCCTTTGTTCCCGCTTCTCGCTCCGTCTCAGTCTAATCCGCTGCTTGAGTTGTTGGATTTCTTCGTCGGAGGCGTCAGATTCGTGATCTGAAGGGGACTGCTTACTCAGCTGCTTGCACTTGATCTGTTCAACAGCAGCAATGATGGCCTCTGAGATACAGAAATGGGCGTTTTCCTGGCGGGGTGAGAGAAGAAATATTTTGTTTGTTTGTCCATTTGTTTCATTTCCGGATAGCCCATAATCAGTTGCAATAGCTAGTCTTCCATGGGGTCCAGTTGGATGTTAGGCGGGACCACTTCACCGGGTTAAACACCCTGTTCTTTGCGATGAATTCATGAAGCGGGATCATTTACTCACACACAGGACCTCCATTTTATGTCCTAACTGAGGGACAGAGTGTTTTGCCTCTTACTAAAAGGGATGATATGATTACGCACAACATTACCCAGTGGGACTCGGGAATCAAACCTGGGTCCTGTGGATGGTGAAACAGATGCGCTACCAACTGAGCTAACTCACCGCCCTGAAGTGAGAAACTTTTTAATGTACCAATCGTTCCATACACTACTCTCCTAATCTTCTTTGTTGATTTACGACACATCCCTCATTCATGGGATGATATGCTCTATTGCTTACCAACATCAACTAACTATAAATTAATTCTATATATGCAAACACTGGACCTACATGTAATAACCCCTCAACTCCCTATTATTACGTATTAAAGACCTATTAAGGCGTTGCATCAAAACTATGACCAGCAGGATCCCTCAGGAGCCTGCTTGAATCAGGATCCTGAGGGTTCCTGCTGGTCATAATTTTGATGCAACGCCTAAAGAAGTTCAGCATTGCACCTCTACATGTAATAAATATACCATAAATAAAGATGCAGGCATACAATTCACATATCACCATGACCATGACTGCAGCAGTGTTGACAAACTACAACAAATTTCTGAACAGTGTGAATGGAACATACACTATCCTTGACACATGCACAGAAAGGATAACGAGTTCACACTGCACTCTGAAACCGACTAATGAGAGCAGTTAAGTTTCCTCCGCCAGGAGAGTGTGAACGGGCTAATTCATACTGTGCTAGCAGAAGGGGTGATCTTTGACGTACCTTATCCACTTCTGGGCAGGTTGCAAAGTCTTGAGAAGACAGGAATGTGAAGAGGGATTCTCCCTGGCTGGGCTGAGGAAAGTATCCATCGCACGCTGGAGACGGACTGCCTGGTTACGGTTGCCAGGGAAACGAGTGAAATAATTAGTCAAGAGTTTAGGATAGAGAATGGGTATAAGTGGAAGGTATATAATATCTTGATAAGTTTTGAAATATTAAAATGTGACTGACAAACTGGACTGTGAAATACACTTTAATACACTTTACACAAGGCAGTTATTGAAAGTTGTGTGGCTAGAGTTATAAAAAAGATGGTAAAAGAATGTTGTATGAAACTGCAGTTCCAACTTTCTCATATATTGTAAACATATTGTACAAAAATCACTGGAATCAATAACCTCATTTAGAAATATAGAAACAAAAGCAATTGGATACATAAAACACTTGCATATGTGTGCATACTGTATACCAGTATTTATACATGTACACACATACACATGGACACATACATAGACAGTCAAACCTGTCTATAGTGGCCACCCAAAGGAGACAATAAAAGTGTGGCTGTTTAAATAGACAGGTGTTCGCTATAAACAGGGTTGTTTATACAGCTTATCCAATCAAAGGGAATTGCCTTTGGTGGCCTCATAAGGCAGGCGGCCATTATACACAGGTGGCCTCTAAGGCAGTCTTGAGTGTACTTGCTATTACAATTTATTTATCAATCATTACATGCTTGCATACTTACTGATACCTGATGATTTTCTCACTGACAAAGGATCTGCAGGCAAGGATGAGGAGAGTCCATCTGCTTCTGTTGTCCATTGTTTGGTCCCATTATTAGGCTTGAATGTACTGATGGGAACAGAGTCCCTTCTCTGTTGGTCCAAACCACCTCCCTTCACATTCAAAACCTGATCAGATTTGGATCGCGTGTGCCTTAAGTGTTTGTGCTTGACAGCTTGAGACCCAGACTCATTAACAAGGTCTTCGTTGCTACGGCGATGAGCTGCTCGACCTCGTCTTCCCTGGCGTGCCACCTCTCCAAGGAACCCGATCTGGTCTTCCTCCTCCTCGGAAAACAAGAGATGTTCACTGCTGGAGTTCAGTAGTGACTGTTTGCCGGATGACATAGAATCACTGCGAAGGAGATTGTTCGTCCGAGAGCTGGGCACTTCGGGAGATAAATTGCAGTTTGTGGCTTGCATCCCATCTGTCGAGTCCTCCATGGAGGACTCAAACGTCCTGGCATGAGCAGAAGAAGAAGGTGAATTGTCATAGGTGAAGATGATCCTATTCTGAATCTGGTCTCCATGCACATTCTCTGCATCCATGTCTTGCTCCTCACCTTCCTCCCAATAAAGAGAGCTGGAGGTCCTGCGGCGAGATCTGTGGTTGCCATCACCGCTCCTATCACCATTGTCACAGACTTTCTTCATGCCATAAAAGTTGTTATCATTTTCATCCATGTTCACCCTAGACCTCATGAGAGCAGGTTCACTCTCCGCTCGCAGTAGTATCCGTGACCTCTGGAAACTTTCCTTGGCAATGGGTGCAGCAGGACGATTGAGAAGAGGATCATTCAGAGGCACCTGTGCTCCAGCATCACTCACTACACTCCCATTATTGAGGTCTCCATTTGGGACTCCTTCCAAGAGGGCCATCAGAGCCTCCTTGGCCGAATTCCTCCGGACATTCGAGGGGCTACGTCCGAGGGCCTGGTCTTCAACAGTGTCCAGGATTGATGCACCCTTGGGGGAGCTGAATGGGAGGGGTTCCATACTGTCCTGTCTTGCCAACGTGGGTGATGCGGGGGTTACCCTGACTGAAGAAGGAATTTCTCTCACTGATGAAGGGATGGGGCTACCGGGTGATCTTGGACGTGTCATGGAAAGATGGGTACCAGTATAAGGGAGGTGCTTCTGCAACTGAAAATAGAAGTACATAATATATAGTCACACTGACTGTGATATAACCTTTCTTTCTTTTTTAAAATAATATCAGGGGTGATGACTTTCTGCTTAAACTGCTTAAATTCAATTTGCTTTGTAAAGGAACAACTACTGGTCACTGGAGCTTGCAAGTGCAAGTACAAAGTAAAATTTCAATGTGGCAGTGTATGCTAAACCATAGCAATTCATCTTAATGTGTATTGCAGGTGCAATACATACTGTAGACATTCAGGGGAAACAAAGACAAAGGTTTTGATGTGCATTCATCAGGATGATCTATGTGTAAATTCCAATCACAATCCTTCGAATTTATACTATACACATTTATCAGTAATTCATCAGCTTTATCACTTCAAGAATAAGATTCTATACTTCTTTTACAAACAAACAAAATAAAAATAGGAACGCATTCACCAAGAATGCATATACCCGGGTACTTTGACTCAAGGAAGAACATAACACTTGGAGTAGATGCATTGATGAAAGGTGTTGAAGCATGCCTTCTTCAAGTTGGCCAGTCTTTGCCTTAAAAAAAAAAAAAACCTCACCGTGGCAGAGTCAAACTACTCATACATCAAGTGGGGAAACCTCAGTTCTGGAGTCCAGTATAAATCACTTCCATACAAACTCCATGACCGAAACCAACCACAAACCTCTTGAAATAATTTAGAAGAAACCGCTGATGAGTGCACCCCCACTCTACAGAGGCCATGTCATTAAAATCCAAGGATACAAGTTTGACATCTGCTACAGAACTGGAATACACATGGTGTTATCAGACACACTGAGTCAGCCGCCAAATCCTAGAGAAGAGCATGCCATACCAACTGATGTAACAGTGGAGTATGTCTACACCGAGTCAAGAAATGTGCTCAACATTAATCTCTAATATGCCTTGGCCAAAGCAAATGGCAAGAACTCTGGAGAGAGACTTCAAGTGACCCTGTCCTGTGTGCCTCAGGGTAGTTAGTGATGACAGGATGGCCAGATTCCATACAGAAACTGCCAAACACGCTTTGCATCTTTTGGCCTTATGTTGATGAACTCGGTGTATCCAAGAGAATCTTTTCAAAGGACAAATTGTGATCCATCCAATGATGCAAGAGGATATCTTGAAGCAATGTCATGTGGCACAGGGCATTGAACAGACACATCAACTTGCCATAGCCTAGGAGTCAGTCTTTCATCCAAACATATTAAAGACATCGAACTCATCACAAAGACCTCTGCTGCATGTCAAGAACTGCAAACCAAGCGGAAGGAGCCACTGCAGCAACACGATGTTCCAACTGCCCCATCGACCAAGCTTGAAAAGACCTCTTCAGTCTATACAGAGAGGACGTCTCCTCATCATCACACATTACCACACAAAATACCCTGAAGTTTACAAACTCTGGGATACCTCAAGTAAGGTTGTTGCTGGATTCATGAGTGGAGTCTTCAGCATCTTTGGTCCACCCATCAAGATGATGTCAGACAATGGGCCACAGCTCACTGAACAGTCTTTCCAGGACATGTGTAGGAAATGGTCTATCACTCACAAGACCTCGTTTCCTCACTACCCCAGGTCCAGTGGGCTGGCAGAAGGGATGTAGGGACTGCTAAATCCCTCCTCCATAAGTGTGCTCTGACAAATAAAGATCCACAGATACACTAATTGTAGCAATGCTTTATCTCCATGCTACACCAGTAGACTCCTGTATGAAGTCCCCTACAGAACTTCTCTTTGGACAACCTATTCCAGCTACACTACCAAGTCATCACCTCACACGAGATTCTGCAACCACTGAGTACTGTATAAGTGGTTATTTTTGCGAGGGTTTAACTTTCGCGAATTTCGCGAATCACAGTTGGATCGCCAATTTAACAACACGCGAAAATGTCGTCATACACTAGAGTAACAATGCATTCAAGATAGCGTTGGTGTCAATTCGCGAAAACAACATCTTGCGAAAATGTCTGTGACCTTCTTATTCACGAAAATATCTGTACGCGAAAATAACAGCTTACACAGCATCTCTTGGACAGACAGAGCAAGATGAAGGAGATGCATAAGTACAAACATGTCGGGAAGGAGCTTCCCCCACTCCATGTTGGGCACCTGGGTCATGTCCTACAAGCGTACGTCCCCTAGAGCATACCTGGATACCAGCTACGATCTCCAAAGTGTGTGAAGAGCCCCGATCATACGTAGTCTCCGCTCAACATGGTGCTGTACTTCGGCCTTACTGCTCTCACCCTGGAGGAAAATGCCTGTCAGCACAGCATTATCTGGCAAGCCTGAACTAGCCAGAAGTGATGCATACTTTTCAATGACGCACCACTGAAACACAATTCTGGTAATCTTATGCCAAGAAATGCACAATCACCAAACAGGCAAAACAGCCACAAGGCAAGCACACAATGCACTCAAATGACTAAATGCTAAGATTTCAATCCTGAAACATGAAACATATACCAAGTTTCAATGCAGTCTAAACTGAGCTATTTTTTTTTTTCATTCAGCAAGCATACCCAGATCTTTATTGCTGCACATGGACATGACATGGTATCCCTTTAGTTATTGTTAACAGGAGGGAAAACGGTGCCAGTGAACCGTCATTTTATAAATAAGTTCACAATTCTGTATAATGGATGAGGAAAGAGAGCCTTCCAGGCAGAATTTAGGTAGTGTTTTCTTGTAATTATGTGAATGGGACTGTATAAGTTGATAAATTCTGTAAATTTGTTGATTGGTGTTTTTAATATTTTAGTGGAGCGGCATAGCCGAACAATTGTGCATTTTGTGATAAAAGCACCAAATTTCGTACACAGGTTGACAATCAAATTCAGATTAAATTTAGATATTGGGCCATCGTAAATAGCGCCCTCAACGTCCATGGCAGCCATTTTTCAAAATGGCTGCCATAAATGCCATGTTTTCGTAAAATTTGCTAATTTTAGGAGAGAAAAGTCAATAAGATTTTGGTTACAAATGGGAAATTACATTCAAAATAAATCTAGATATCGGGCCATCAGAAATAGCGCCCTCAATGGCCATGGCAGCCATTTTTCAAAATGGCCACCATAAATGTCATTTTTTCAAAAAATATTTGCTAACTTCAGAAGGGAAAGCAAGTAAGATTCTGCGGACAAGTGGGAAATTACATTTAAAATGAATTTAAATATTTGGCAATTGTTAATTGCGCCCTCAACGTCCATGACAGCCATTTTTCAAAATGACTGTCTAATGTGCCACTTCCTCGATGATTTTGCAAATTTCAGAAAAGAAAAGTTAATAAGATTTTGCCCATAAATGTTAATTGCATTCAAAATAAATCTAGATATTCGGCCATCGAAAATTGCGCCCTCAACGGCCATGGTAGCCATTTTTTTTCAAAATGGCCACCATAAATGCCAGTTTTTGTTAAAAACTGCAAATTTCAGAAGGGAAAGCCATTTTTTTCTTCTTTTTTTTTGCAAACAAGCAGAAAATTACATCCAAAATGAATCCAGATATTGGGCAATTGAAAATTGTGCTCTCAATGGCTATTGCAGCTGGTTTTTTTTTTAATGGGCATTATACGTGCCACTTTTTCATTAAAAGAAATGTTAATTTAAAAAGGAAAAGTCAATGAAATTTTGGTTATACAGTAAATAGGAAATGACATTTAAAATAAATCTCGATATTGGGTCATCAGAAATTGTGCCCTCAACGGTCATGACAGCCATTTTTCAAAATGGCCACCATAAATGCTATATTTTCGAAAAGATTTACTAAATTTAGAAGGGAAAGCCAACGAGATTTTGCAAGTAGGTGGGAAATTACATTCAAAATTAAACTTATTGGGCCACTGCAAATTGCCCCCTCAATGGCCATTCCAGCCATTTTTTTCAAAATGGTCACCATGAATGTCTTTTTTTCATAAAGTGTTCCCTGTTGCAGACGTCAATCAGAATTTCCACAAAGGTGGAAAATTACATTCAAACTGAATTTGATAATAGGCCATCCAAAAGTGCACCCTCAACAGCCATAGCAGCCAAGTTTCAAAACAGCTGCCATGGATGCCCCCTCCCCCTCTTTTTTGCAAAAATTTGCTGATGGCAGAAGGAAAAGTCAATAAGACTTTGCAAACAAGTTGAAAATTAGGCTCAAAAATAAATTTAAGTATAAGGTCTTCTTAGAAGGCGGCCTCAAGGGCCATGCTAACCGCCATGGACGTCTGCTTCTTCTTTTTTTGAAAGATTTGCTAATTTCAGAGATAAAATCAATGATTCGAAATTTGTACATATGTTGAAAATCATATTCAAAAGAAAATAATATATGAAGTCATTACAAATGGCACCATCAACGACCATGGCAGCCATTTTCCAAATGGCCACTACAGATGCTATTATTTATTTCTTGAAAATATGATAATGCCAGAAGAAGAATGGTGTCCGAATAAACACTACAGATTGGTTGAGATACTAGATCAGTAAGTGGCATGTGTGATTATATCTGACTCTGGTTTAACCCATGTGACTATTTCTTGTGCAAATGGACAAAAGACATTCAAATAAATACAAGTTTGAATTTGAATTTGAGTTTGAAATGAAGATATTGAGACACCATATAAACATCGTCCCCAACGGCTATGGCAGCTCTTTGTCAAAATGGCTTCCACACACTCCTTTTTTTTTTATTTGCTTATTCCAGAAGGAGAAAGCAATAGAATACTGCTAAACAGCCATTATCTCTAATGCAATCTGGTGTTCATAGAAATTTAAATTAAAAAAAAAAAAGGTTTCATTGATGGGTTAGTTCTAAATTCATGTCTTCAGTTTAGTTCTAATTGTAGTACTTCGCGTGTGACGGCTAACAGTATGGATATCAAAGGTATGTGTCTTTATGGAATCATAGCAAGTAAATTAAGTTTTTTCGTAAAATGAAAGGCCATTTTTTCGTATCTGTCTCGAGAATATTTAGGAAGTTATGTTTTAGAATAGATACACGTCATATAGTCCAATACATTCAATGATATGGTGTTACTGTCAAAGTTAATACATGGCCCCATTATCCCTGGATATTCATATTACTCTTTCTGGAAAATTTTCATTTTTACCACCAAAAATATGCATTCATCTTTGGTGAGATATAATCGCTAAGCATTTGCCCGGTTTATTTCAGTTGTTCCTCAAATGATTTCTTTAACACCATATATCAGATTATTTACTGTCTCTGTGAGTATACTACTGTCTTCTCCTTCTGAAGTTATAAGCAAATTTCAAGACAAAAAAAAAAAGAAGAGTGTAGCCATTTTGACAAATAGCTGAAATAGCCATGGAGAACACAGCTTATGATGGCTCAATGTCTAAACTTCTTTGTATGTAATTGTCAACATGCGTAAACATTTTTTATTGTCTTCTTCCGGCATTAGGACATCTTCATAAAAGAAAAATGGCATCTATGACAGCCATTTTGGAAAATGGCTGCAATTACCGTAATTAGCATTTTTTTTTCTTCTTGAAAATTTGCGAAGGAACAATTTCTAGAGTTAATGCAATCTAGATATATTGTTTGATTTTAAACATGATTTTCAATTTATGAACACATTTGTTGACTTTTCTTTCTGAAATTTCCATTTTTTAAAATAAAATGATTATGACAATGGCAGCCATTTTTGAATATGGCGGCCATGGCTATTGAGGGCAGTATTATAATAATCTAATACAAATATTCATTTCAAACATAATTTTCAAATTGTGTGCAAAATCTTATTGGATTTTCCTTTTGTGAAATCAGGAAATGAAAAATAATGGAATCCATGGTGGCCATTTTGAAAAATGGCTGCAATGGCCATTGAGGGCGCTATTTACAATAACGTAATACATAGGCGCAAGATATATTTCAAACGAAATTTTTAAATTGAGTGCAAGATCTTATTGACTTTTCCTTCCGGAATTAGTACATTCAAAGAAAAAGGTGGTATTTATGGCAGCCAATTTTAAACCTGGCCGCCATTGGCGTTGAGGGCGCAATTTGCGATGGCCCAACATCTAAATTTATTTTGAATTTCAATTCCCACTCGTTTGCAAAATCTTGCTGATTTTCCCTTCTAAAATTTTTAATTTTTTGCAAAAAAAAAATGCATTTATGGCGACCATTCGAAAAAATGGCTGCCATGACTTTTAGGGAGCGCAATTTGCGATGGCCCAATATCTATATTTATTTTAAATGTTATATCCCACTCGTTTGCAAAATCTCATTGATTTTCCCTTCTAAAATTTTTGATTTTTTGCAAAAAAAAAATGCATTTATGGCGACCATTCCAAAAAAATGGCTGCCTTGGCCATTGAGGGCGCAATTTGCGGTGGCCCAATGTCTAAATTCATTTTAAATGTTATTTCCCACTCGTTTGTAAAATCTTATTGATTTTCCCTTCTGGATTTTGTAAATTTGTACGAAAAGTGGCATTTATGGCGGCCATTTTGAAAAATGGCTGCCATGGCCGTTGAGGGCGCTTTTTACAATGGCCCAATATCTGAATTTATTTGAAATGTTATTGTCAACCTGTGTGCAAAATTTGGTGTTTTTATCATAAAATGCACAATTCCTCTAATTTTTCAAGCTATGCCGCTCCACTATTTAGTTCTTATTCTCAGTTGAGAAAAAGGAAGTATTGTATATTTTATCAGTATCGCCAAGTTGTGTTCTGGAGAAAAGAAAATATGAGGACCAAAGTTACTTGAAACGTTAAATACATAAACACCTATTTCTGTAACACAAGCAAAAACAAACATCAAAGTACTGGCCTGAAAGGATGTGTAATTGAATATGGTGTACATACAATGAAGCAGCTAGGCCTATTAAGCACGCAGGTTTTACTGTTCAAGAGTTCTGTTATTGATCAGAATATGACATTGTGGTACAGTGTATGTATGAAGGACATTCCTGCGTTAAACCATGGAAGATTAACCATATCCAAGGTTAAAACATGCGAACCTCTTCTTAATTGATATGTTATCATTACTCTGTGCAACCATCTACGAAAAAAGATAAGAACTAAACTTCAAGGAAAGGGGATACTATGATATGTATTGATCATCATACATGTGGTTGCCTAATAATGGCACTGAACAAAATGGCTGCTCAAGATTTCATGTGTGTATTTCAGTGTGCAATGAATCTTTATTGCCGTCAAGCCACATACTATAGAGACAAGTTGACTTCAAAGAAAATTAAAGAAATAATACTAACAGAACATTACTACAATGACTGAAAGTAGACAAAATCTGGAGAGCAATAATTGTTTCAACAAAAGTGCTTGCATGACATCATTCAAGAACTTTGATATGGCCATCTCCAGCAAAGAACTGTAGGGATAAAATTACTCAGCATTTGAACACAAAAGAACATCTACTCAATGTTTGAAAGACTAACCTGACATTCAAGCAGTCACAATTTTTTTCTGATATCACACATAATGATTTTCACTTTAACATCACATGCACTGCATCCATGGATTACATACATTTTCATGAAGTTATAAAACAGATGATGCCATACACAGATGCACCAAGCAAGAGTTGACTCTCATTCTTACCAAGTTTGGATCAACTTGTGCCAGGAGGCGAGCATTGTTCTGCTCCACTGCTTGCAGGAGAGTGTGTAAGGCAGAGAAGTGTGCGTTGCTGCACAAAAAGGCATCATCTGGAGTCACACAGGGAGAACAAAAATAAGCAAAAACATGAGAAACAAGCAGCACTGTGGATACATGTCAGATATAGATAGTGACAGTAGCTACACTGTATGGCTGAAGCCATCCCATTTCTTGGCTGTCCCTTCACAACAATGAGACTGTCGATAACGTCATTGCTCTGATGTGTGCAGGTACATGTATCTACACATACCAGCAACTACTGTGACTTGTCAGTTATACAATAGCTCTCATGTAATTCAGACACTTTGTGCACCAGCCATGAAACATAACAATGATCCTGATCACTACTGCTGTTACATTGGAAGTGTCTTCATCAAGTAAATTCAGAAAATTGCAAGCTTTATGCATGTAAGCTCTTCATATCAGAGTGTACCAGATGATTTCTTGTTGAACTAACCACCGTCAATTCATTCTAAAGAAAACATAAATCGTTAAGGGCAGGCTGATTTTGCTATAACATGCCTTTCCCATAGACTCCTGCCTGGTTACACTCGGGACTAGTCTTCAACAGGTTAATATCCAATGCAGACAATCTATAATTTGGATAAAGCCAGAAAGCCATTTCTGAGCAAGGACAGAGAGAAACTCCACCCAGATGCATTGCACGGGAAACACCTCTCACCAAACCTTAAAGGAAATGCATTAAGTACATGTAGTTGTAGTTGTCCACAAGTAGCCTTCCAAAATTCACATTTCCACAGGGAAGAGTCCAACCACTTAGGGTGCTGTCACCAACGATGATCTACATTTATCCCACAATATGCGTCCAAAGGAAATTCAAATAAAAAAACCCACCAAATCTGGCTGTTAGAGCACACGCAAGATACACGCGTATGTAAAGATGTGGGGTTGGCATATCATTGAATCTTAAGTTTCCTCTCCTATACTTTCTCTTCAAGGGAATACCATTGTCTTGTAAAAACTGTTCATACCACAAAATATTACAGACTAACATGCACGTGCAGCTACACATACATCTGTAACATAAGCATCGGATGAAAGCAAAAGTAAACTTGTTCATTTGTGGAGTTTTAATTGCTTGACATTACATGGAGACCATCTCATACAATACACTCTTCATTATCAAAACTACAGACAAGAGTAAAATTATATACCACCCCCCCCCCCCCCCCCCACACACACACACACACATACACATACAGTGTACACATTTTTGTTGATTGCTGAGCATCTTGTCTCTGGGTGCATCAATGAGAAAAAAAGTTCTCTTTACAGCACACATTGACTGGCAGGTTTTTGTTGCTATGCAGATTTGCTGCCCAAGACGATAAACAAATGTGACCCTGCACCTCAAAACAAACAAAAAGTCGCCAGACATTAAATTTTAGTTAAGACCATATTCTGAAAGAACAGACTTTAAGCTTTAAAATGATGTATAACTCAAATGAAATGGACTCTCCTAACCTATCTAAATATTGGAAAGAAAGCACAAACTCAGGAAAAGTGTGAACTGAGAAAAGAGGCTCTGAAGTACAATGTCTATTCAAGCGTTTAATCTTTACCAAACCGTGCTGGCTGTGCGATGAATGGGACAAAAAAAAAAGGAAGTAAACCACCAGAGTAACAACAATGAAGGAATTATCAGATTAAACTGAAATTAAGCATGCCTCATTAACACATTCTGTCCATAATCAATGCCAACTTTTAAAGCATTAGCACTATCCTTTCAAAAGGTATTAGAGTTGAAAGTGAAGAATGTGGACAAGGTTTTTCAGAAATGAAAAAGGGATTCTAAGGACACACCTAATCACACTATTCTACCAAAAATGTTCGAGATAAACTGCTAAAAAAAACACACTTTCCTGCCCGTTTTATGATACCAAATTTTAGCATAATGTAAATGAAGACCCGCTCTTTCAGAAAATATGAAAAGGTCAAGTTCGGCTAGGTTGACCCATTTCACTTATTTTCAGTCCTCACGCAAAATCAGTGTGTGCGACTTTATGTTCGTTTTGAGGTGCACGGTCACAAATATAATACCAATCACTGAGAGGCTCTAGTTAAAACTATGGATTCCAAGGTGACAGAAATAGCACAATTTTCTGAGGGGCGCAGCCCTGAAGAAAATAGTCCAATTTCTATCATCGAGGAATCCATAGTTTCAGCAGTAGCTCAAAACAATGCATGATATATACTGTCTTACTTAAAATTATATCTTTCCAATGAAACTTAAAATAAAAGAAGTTAAATTGTTAAAATAGAACAAGTGCTGTAAAACCAGAAATATTCATGGCATTAAATTTGTGCAAATTGGATCAAAAACATTCAAATCCATCACGTACTTTTACGACAACATTCATGGTGCAATGCACTCTACCATGAATGTCGCTACTGTACAACACATTTCTCTCCATTGGCACTTTCTTCTCAACATCAGCAAACATCAGATCAGCAGTGTCAGGTTTGGTCACGTGACACTAAATAGACCAATCACTGAAAAGGGCCTCATTAATGAGGGATAGAATATAGAATAAACAATTTAAAACTAATCCACAAGCTACATTTGTAACTTGCAGATCAAATCTTTGTTTGTATGGTACAGAACAGAAGTGTGCAGTGTACACTTGACACTTGATACGAGAACTTACCACACACCAGCAATTCTCTGTAAATAAGGTGGATGGATGAATTAAAAACTGAATAATCTGCGTCATTTGTACTGCTGTAGAAATAACGAGATCCACACCATACACTGTGTGAAGCAACAAATGCTTGAACTTTAAAAATGATGCAAGATATATACCATGCACACAAACTTGGAAGCAGAGCCATGAATGGGGAACTACATTGTAAACTAAAAACCTAAATCACAGTTTCTCATCTGGCTAAGTAAATACAGTGTAGAAGCAATAACTATCTTTATCAATTACAAATAAATACTCTTGCACCCTATGACATCATGTAATTTGAAGAGTTTCAATGTAGAGATACGACAGTCTTCCAAGAAACTTCAACCCTAATGTCAAAATTTCCATTGAATGGAGATTATGAGATGATCATTTTCAAATGTATCACGTCTTGTTTTGTTACTTTCGTTTGTGCAAACTGTAGCAATCACACTGAACTTTACTGGCAAAATGCCATGTACAGTACATGTATTGTCAAAGTGCATGGTAGGAAGATAGCCATACAACTGTAGTCATGTACATGTATTTCATATGTTTTGTCAACAGAAGTACCTATTGTATTGGTAAATTTTTTGGGAAAATTGTCTGTTCTACCCATAAGTAAGAATAACAATTTAATGTATAAATGTCATAAAAGTGCCGCTGGCATATACTAGGTGTTACAAAAACATTATCCTACTTTTGATCCTTAATAGTTCAAAAACTATGGATTAGATAACACTAACATTGGTATGAGCAGTAGCTGAATAGCGTACAATTTTTATTGGCGCGGTAATCTAAAAATGAGAGCATAAATCAGTTTCATTAGATTCAAGATTTATTTGCAAGTTAGGTTTCAGATTTTGCTCTATTTTCCATCCTCTGAACAAAACTTTCATTTTGCACAGGTGTCAATTGGTGTGTATGGGAGTGTATGATTAACACCCAGACAATGATCCTGAACAGCGGGCAGGATTAGAATGCTCTATTACATATTCATGAGAAATTCCACTATCACAGCTAGTCTTTATTTATTCTGAAATGTAGTGTATGCAAGCACATGAAAACAAGTACTTACTTTTTCATGTGCATGCATTTTACCCTATTAAAGTTGCCATGAATTCAGACTAGTAGTGCCCAGGGCAATCCATCATGAATTATTGATCGTCAAGCATTCATGTGCCTGGGAGCAAGAGACCAGAAGCCCTGTCAGTAGAGTTCTGAAAAGATGGTATTCGTAGTATTCATGTCTATTGTTCAGGGCACACACTCATACACACATCATTGGTTCCTGTGTAGAGTTCAGTTTTGTACAGAGGGTTAAAATTTGACCAAAATCTGGAACTTAACTTAAAGGCACTCAGTCGTGGCGAGTGGTTTGTGCGGCACGGAGACGAATGCAACACGCTGCCTCCCCCATTCTGTATCAGATGTAGTGACCCCGAATGAGAATAGCGCTGGCTCAATGGGTCAGCGAACAAAACGCGTAGGCTACAAGAGCGCTCTCTGTGCTAATCTCCTAACCCAAAATGGCTGTCCGAGCGAGCCACGTGAGCTTCCGAATGGACACACACACTCAGTGCGCATGCGCATGAAGAGAGGCCAAAAGAGCCACGCGTCTTCTGGCCTCTCTCCTCCAATCACCGCAGCTCGTGGTGACAATATTTGTGTATGATGCGTACACACACATGCACACACACACACACACACACACGTCTTCTGGCCTCTCTCCTCCAATCACCGCAGCTCGCGGGGACAATGTTTGTGTATGATGCGTACACACACATGCACACACACACATGTGTCTCAGTGGCAGCATTGTCCCACACGTTTATGGATACGATAGCACCGAGTCTGGCATTGCGCAATTGCATGCACAAACTTCGGTCGTTCGGAATTTACGTACCATTAGGGATGGCGATCGGCTGCCTTTAAATTAATCATGGATTATCTAAAATGAAACTGATTCATGCTCTCATATTCAAATCACCTCCTATAAATTGTACACTATTCAGCTATTGCTCATATCAATGACAGCACTATGATATATAGTTTTCAAACTATTAAGAATCAAAAGTGGGAAATATTTTTTGTAACACCTATCTGTGCATAAAACAAGCATTTACACTGTACATCCACTTCAGGTTGTCACAAGAATTTTTCCACATCAAGAGGGGGACAAAATGCTAGTTGGAAAGGTGAAGATAATTTTTTTCCAGCAAACTCATTAAGACATTTTTCAATCGCACAAACACGCTCATTTATCAATGTCGTCTTGTTTTGTTCAACAGACAGAATGCATCTGAAGGACAGAACTACGTACGCATGAGAGGAGGGCTCCTGGAAGTATTAGCACGTGATGTATAAAAATTCCTTAGAATAAAGGAAGTGATTAAGCATCGGATAGCAGTATTGAGCATGAAAAGAGAGTGAAGTTGCTCCTCCTTTTGAAATGAACAGCAAGATTCCTCTGCAAGCGGTTGCAAACGAAATGAAAAATGTTCAATGACTGTCCATAGATGTACAGTATAACAGAACAAAGAAACAAAAGGGCACAAAATAGACAGAGTTATGTCTATCCCTCACTAGATGTTTGTAATCACTCATTTCCACATTTGAAGAGCCTACCATCGATAAATGATTCTTGGAAGCATAATGTGATGAAGTTTACTGCCAACATCAGGCCAGGAAGTGAAAGCTTCGACGGGCATCAAAGTATGTTAGATCATTTCCTGTCTGATGGAAGCTGGAGGCCAGCAATCGGATGTCCTCCTGCTGACTTCAACCCCTCAAGCCATTCTTTGCAGGAAACTCTACCACTTTCATTTGTCACCGCAAGGTGAAGGCCAGAAATATGTCATTCGCAGAGGAGAACTGACAAACTATCTATAAGCTTACTTTATCTAGCCCAAGTCTGAAATAGAGTATAAAAACATGCAATGGGTGTAATCAATACAGTCTGTCGGCTCAGCTGATACTAATAGAATTCTTTTTCTGGAGAATATTGGCCAGGCTGGGAAAGGAAAAATTCAATTCTTTGAAATCAATATAAATTCAAAGAGAATTCCAGAATCAGATACATTCCTACTTGCCAAATTATAAAGCATGCCATTATAGTTTGATCTGAGACTTGAATAAGACGCAAAAATTTACTAATTATGTGTATGAATGTATGAAAAATTGCGAACATGTGGAAGTGCCTAAAAATGAGCTACTCTAAACCCATCCCACAGTGAATTCTGAAATGCCCAGAGACTCAATACGCAGGCCACCACGTTCCCGTACCGAACAGGTTATTAAAAGTGGGTATCTCAATGGCCTGTAGACTACGTGAAGATTTGGTGACAACTGGAGTCTCCGTTGGTTGCAGAGACATCTCCATGAGTCTTCTGGAGACTGGCTGGGTCTCCAGGGAGTTGAGGGAAAAATCAAATGTGTTCACTGTCTTCAATTTTTTATTCTTTAGACTTTTTCCAGTTTCTTGCAGGTCTTGGAGACATCTCAATGACATCTGTGACATCTCTGAGACATTCTGGAGACCAGGAAGACTGAGGAGACATTGCAGTAACATTGCATCGATGATGCAGCGCCATCTCCTTGACACTGCTTGACCTACTTCAAAGACCATGTGACTGGGTGTGTGCTACGTGTAACATCATCATGTCGCCGTCACTCCTTGTCAACTCTTTTATCAACTCTTTTTCTCGGCAGAAACAGGTTTTCTAAACAGCTTTCAAGGAATTTTTACGAGTTGATAAACGCAAAGCTGTTTTGAAAGCCCTTTTCGAAAGCCTTTTCGAAAGCCGCAAATTTGTGGACTTCCAAACAGGTTTCCTAAACAGGTTTTCAGAAACCTGTTTGTAAAAGCCTTTTGAAGTTGATAAACGCAAAGCTGTTTTGAAACGGCTTTGTAGTATTGTACTGCAGTTATGAACAATGCACGTCTTATATGACCTCTTCTCCTCGGGTCGAATTGCGCAATGCAGCTGTGCAGTGACAGGCCAGTTATTGTGTTCGCGAAGAGTTGATAAACGCAACTATTTTGGAAGCCGTTTCTAAAGGGCTTTGGAAACAGCTTTCGAAAGGGCTTTGGAAACAGTTTTTGAAAGCCGTTAAAACAGGGGAAAGTTGATAAACGCAGCCAAAGTCAGATACTGTACATTCTGGTCATCAAAGGTCTTTTACATCATTTGGCTTGTTCTTACTACTGCTGTTGCCCCTTGTACTACTTCGGGATTGGCCCCCATCTTGTCGTCCCAGGGAAGCAGCTCCAACTCTAACAGTATTGTACCTCCACTATGCCACACAAGGGCACTGGGGGACGGAAGAGCAAGAAGGAGGATGAGGCTGTTGTAGCACCTTCAATCCAGTGTGTGGATATTGAGGCAGCAGTTGATGCTAGTCAAGATGAGGAAGATGGTTTCAGCAGTGATCGGACTAGAAACCAGTGTTGTCACCTCGTCAAAAGAGGTTTCGGACATCATCCTGGATTTGCCTTGGTGAAAGTTCAATCCTTTCTTCTTCTTCTTCTTTTTTTCTGTCTCTTGAGTTACCTGAGTTGCCACATTTCAGCCAATGAGATACTAGTAGGTCCTATAATGAGCAAAAAACATCCTACATTTTGTATGCCTCCATGTGTACAGCACATGAATTCGTGCAAATTCCTGCAAATTCCTGCATATTCCTGAAATTCCTGAATGCGCAATGATCAGATGAAACATCTGTGGGTGAACACATTTTGTTAGACGATGATAATGGTTTGTAGGAACGCCACAAGACATGCCAAGTTTGAAGATTTAGAACAATTTTATAGCAGACACAAAATATTCGGTATATAGGTCTGCGTGTGTGGTTTTTCATTACCTACAATTGTAATGCAGTCTTTGTGAAATGAAATGATGATGCTACAATTTAAATTCATGATAATGATATCAAACACAATTTGTGCCATATACACGTATGTTCCCATCACCTGTCCATGAGGTGCTCATGTTGCAATACTGGAAGCCCACACGAGTACACAAGCAAAGAAATCAGTTTTGGTGTCACAGTGCACCTTGACCCAATACAACTGTACACGATCACGACCAAAGGTCATGGTTTTGGCCATGGAGGCTACTAAACTGAATACCAATTGTATATCTTATACTTTATCAATGGAAGGCAGCTCAAGGTGCAATGTCCAATAGATTTTAAGAGAAGCAACACTGCAATTAACATCTCATCACTTTACCCTTGCCAGTATACACAATCTACGTACGTCATATAAAAGACAACAAAGAAATATTACTCAGCTACATTGTATGCATTGTACAAAATCACATGTGTACTTGTGTGTGTATACACGCACACATGCTTGTAGTTATAAACTTTACCTAATTAACTTTCATATCTTGCAAGTCAAAAAAAAAAAATCTTGCATTGAAATCTCTACCACTGATACACTGTACATATTGACATGTTATCCATTACATCAAGAACAGAGCTTCAATTAAATCACTTTAAAAACATTGGTTTGCTACAAATAGGTGTCTACCCTATTGACTTTAGTGGAACTGAAAGGATGATTCAAACTATTAATAAGCATTTGTTTCTCTTTACATAAATAGAAAGTGGTTTCATCTAAACCTGGCACACACTAACATCAAAGCAAAGTTTGACTCTTTTACAGACAACACTGATTGAGACAGGTTCCTGATGTCTTGTAATACATCGGGAATTGACATACAATGTACTGTATACTTACTTATAGCAGGGCTCGACACTACTTTTTTTTCCCTCTGGTGACCCATTCAGGCCACTAAAATCTTAAAATCTGACATTTTGATGGCCTGAAAAAAAAAAAAATGTAGCGACCCAAAATTAACAGAAACATAACAACCCATTTTGAATCTTACGTGTAAGTACCAGATCGCACCACCAAAAGATAGCTTTTTAGGAAATTTGGTGGCCCAACATTGATTTTTAGTGGCCCTGGTCCACCAAGCCACCACTAATGTTGAGCCCTGCTTTAGTACTGTGCATTACTCACTGAAACATTGATTAATCACCAGACATGACTTCTGTGCAGGTTTACAATCATAATTTTTCCTTTAAAAAAAATGGCTTGTACAAAGATGCAAATTCATTGTCCACTCAAGCTACAACATGTAGTCAAACTCAACCAGAGCTTCTCTTGTACCAAGTCTCCATGTTGGATCATTTTTGGAAATCACAGATTACAGTTGCAAAGTTTTTACCGTACAGTACTTCAAAATATGAAAGAATGGGTTGAAAGGTGTTTTTTTTTTTTTATGGTAGCATGCCTGCCTTGTAATCAAATGGCTTGGGTTCAGCCCCCTATGAGCAGAGTCCAGCTGAGCAATGTCTTTGTATTGTCAAGTCATGTCATCCATACTTGTGGGGAGGGGGGAGGGGGGAAGGGGGGACCGCTTTGTCCCTTGGATAGGGCACTGAACACATTTCGTCAGTACAGAAGAGTTACAGCTCACATACAGTGAACTCCCCTTATAACGAAGTCCTCGGACCGGCAGTTTTCTTTTATCATATCTAAATTTCGTTATAACCAAACAATAACAAAATAAAAAACAGAGTGGATAATGTTGCAGCCTGAATTTTCACTTCATTGTTACCAAAATTTCATTATAACCATGTTCATTATAACGGGAGTGCACTATATGTAACAACTGTACACCCCTTCCCTTTTCTCTTACAGCAAGATGGCAAACTAATCCAATACACACAATGGACAGTGAGCTAAATGATTTCAACCAACACGCAGAGCTTCAGACCCCATGGCCCGAATTCATGAAGGTGGTACAATCTTGTTGTCAACCAAATGACTGATTTCATAACAAAATATTCCATGCGACACTTGGCACCCCATGGTCTCTGTCCATGGTTTAAACCAGTGCCATATATAAAGAGAGTCTGGCCAACTCGGTTTTCGGCTCATGAGTTTTGAAGCCTGTGATTGGTCAAAACGGGTCCCGTGATCTTTGAGGAGCCATGTCGTTACTAAAATGCGCTCATACGCAGTGCCCATTGTTAACTACCCCTTATTTGACTTGGTTATTTTGTTACGTCTGAGCGTACACGCTAACCCTGTAACGCGTAATACGCGTGGTAACGTCATGGCGTCCAAGTTAGCAGTTGGCCAGACTGTCTTTATATACGGCACTGGTTTAAACCATGGACAAGATTGTACCATCTTTGTGAATTCAGGCCCTTGTGTGTTAAAGAGTCATGGCCAAGCTGGCTAGCAATAATCAGTAAACAGTATCAACCCAGCACATCATACCATACAAAAGAAAGAACAAAGGCAAAAGAAGACAGCATACATACAGTATGGATGGCAAAGTGTGGGAACGCAAGCTGCCAATAAGAGAAATAAGAGTACACAATAGTAACCTCAGAATAACAAAATTCATACACGACACACAGTTGTACGTAAAAAGCAATTTATAGTTCCAAAGACCAGTATCTGTTGTATGCAAGATTTTCATGAACGATAGTAAAAATGAAGCTTATATGTATAATGTATATTATGTGCAAATGATGAAGAATACATTCTGTATTAAAAAAAAAAAAAAAAAAAAAAAATTACAATGAGAACCATACCACTGTACCATGACTTATATCCTCCATCTGTGGTATGTCATAATTGTCCTTTTTTTTTCTTTCTCTCTCTTCTTACTCTCACATTAAAGGGACATTCCGGACGATTTTCATAATTTCACATCATGCGGTACATAAATCAACAGCTCCATGTATAGATTCGTGGAATTTGTTGTGGTCCTTGAGCAGAGAAACCAATAAATTGAAAATCTTAAACAAATTACACTGAACAGTGTCGATGACATCAGAGCCTCATATATGTCAGAAATGTAGCAGTGCAATTCCATTACAATACCACTTGCTCAACAAGTTCACCTGTGAAGAATCTATGCATGCCTTCTTCTTTTGTTCTGCTTCCTTGAGCCCCAACTCATGCATTCTTATAGTGAGGCTGCCATGTCACCATCCCTGTTCATTGCACTTTGTTATAAAATTTTGAAAACATTCTCATTCTTCATCCCAATCACTATAAATTCTGAAACTCTGTACTCAGTTTAACTGATTTACAGTTTTTCAAATGTAAAAGTCTGAAAATCATCCGGAGTTATCCTTTAATCTTGTACCCCATAATTGACTTGCTGAGTCTCTCTCTCCAGCAATCATTTTGTTTAAAGCTCACCTGGAATGATATTCATGGTGAATTTTGCATTTTTTATTATTGCTAATGATGGTTTACTGGGTTTTTTTATGAAGTTGCACAGCACTTTCATATATCAATTTTAGTATCTAAAACTGAAAAGTCCTGTAAAAGACATATTCACACTTGATTTATAGATAAAATATCAAATGAAAAAGACAAAAACAAAGACTCATTTATTGATCTTTTACGCAAAGTACAACAGCCATCTGGTTTGCTAACAACACACACACAATCATCAAGTTATGGATACTAAGTTATCACAGCCATCCCAATGATAAGATATATCTATTAATTCCCCTCCTAATCCGCACATACGTTGCACATATGTAAATTCCACCTTGCATCCAATTGCAAACATTCCAGCTTGGCACCCATCCACAACCTTGATAACAATAATCCTTTGATCCAGGTATAATCAGGAATTACCTCTGACAGCACACATCTGCTCAGCATACGAACCAGATGGTTGTTGAAATCCATGCACACAGTCAGACACACTCTCACATGATGCTCTCAATGTCACAGGTTTTGCAGGTTCCCCCCCCCCCCCTTTAGAATGAAAGTTGTATGTACAAGGAAGTTTGTGCTCCAACACATGATGGTCAATATCAACAGATTACTGGTATTTCGTTTGATTGTATTCAAACAGAAATGAAGATACTTTGGCGATAGCCACATACATGTAGGCAATCCATTCTAAAGCCTCAGTGTGGAAACATATTGATAATTTACTCATGTTTAAAACAACTGAAACTTTGTTTGTTTATTAGTCTGTGAATTGTGAGACATTTACAACGTTTAAGACATCTCAAGATAAAAAAAATGTAGCTTGTCAGGCAAATCTTCCATTGAAACTGAAATGAAGGAAACTCATTGGTAGACAGAAAAGGATGAGTCACGCTACAGAGAGAGTCTATACCAAGCCAGGATGACACCTGACAAGGTCATTGACCACAAAAATTAGAGTAGACACCAACCTGAGTAATACTCCCTGAGGTGGCTGGAATCTGAGACTAGCACCTGAAGCTGGAAGCTCAGGGTGTGGTTCTCCAGACTGTCCTGTAGCCATAGCAACCCTTTGACTCGCCCTTCTTGCTCCGCCCGTCGACTGAGCTGGTCCAGAGATGGCGCCAGCACGGGCTGGATTCGACGGAGCCCCAGCACAAAGGACCAATAGTCATCATCAAAATGCTGTGGAATGAAAAATTTCACAAAACTTGTAAACCTGAGGGAAGAATCTTTTCCTACTGCTTCACGAAACCAGATGTAATGTGTATAAATCATGGGAATTTATACTATCTCCATGGCAACAGGTCAAGTGAATCTTTCCTAACCAAATTTCACATAAGATGCCGAGTCTCTAAACTTTACAAATCCTGACCTGAAACACAGCAACCTTCAAGAATGTTGTGCAATCTTTATTTCAAACACTCAAGGTGAAAAATAGGGAAGAATAAAAGAGTTACAAAAGGGATCATTGTCTGCTTTAGCCCTATGAGTCCTAAGCGAGTAGTTGAGGCTTATCCGTCGTACTGTGCTGGTAATCTTGACTCTAAGACTGATGGTGTGAAGTACACACTGATGGCACTGAAAGGTGATGTTCTTGATTAGTATCAAATCTTTGAATGGCATCTTTTAATATGTTTATTGATCCAGGGCCCTGTTGCATATAATGATGGAATCGAACATTAGTCAGAGAATAAAATGTAAATCAGGTACCAGCCAATCAGAATTGAGCGTTCAGAGAATTGTGTTTGATTTTCTGACACAGCATTCAAGAGGCTCAGGTTAACCAGGGCCCTGTTGCATAAAAGTTGAGATCAAACATAAAATCAGAATATCAAACATACTATGTAAGTCAGGTATCAACAAATCAGAACTGAGTATTCAAGGACTTATGTCTGATTTTTGTCTTATGTTTGCTCCCAACGTTTATGAAACAGGGCCCAGAATATTAACTACTTCCCCTCTTCCAGATGTTCTTTCACAGTGAATTTCAAACTTTAGTACTTTAATTGTAGGGGTACAGTTGTGAGGACAATGATTGAAAAATCTAGAGCAGTTAATTGATCCATCACCCAGTTGTCTTACTTCCCCGAGAATAATCTACAGTACAGGAAGTAATAAATGACTCGTACTTGGACAGAAATAGGCAAATAGTGCCCTTTTATACAGAGCACACAATACAAGAGTATGAAAGGGAGGGATGTAGCCATTACATGATGTGATAATTGGTATCCAAAGGAAAAGCTCCCTTTTTTGTTGATTTTTTTTTCTAGCACTGTACAATGTGTTACCAAAAATTTGGTGAAGGCAATTTTCAGTGCTTCATGTAAGATTTTGTAGAGTGAGCATCTTTAACACAATGATTAATTAATGCTATTACATTTCGTTCTAGTGTATATATGTACCTTTCTTTTTTCTCCCTCTCTCTCTCTCTCTCTCTCTCTCTCTCTCTGATTACGGTACCAAACAGTATAATGTTGATAACCCTAACCTGGGCTGATTTAAGGCCATGTTTGAGGATTACATCCAGCTGGTTTGCTAGCCGGTTGAGACCGCCATACATGGACCATACATTGGTGGTATTTGCAGCTAGGAGGCTTTCAGTTGTGGCTTTCAACTTCCATAGGAGTCCATAGTGCTCTTCATGCCTGCAGAGAGAGAGGGGGTTTGTATAAATTTATTCTTTCTCTTTTTTTTCACTGCTATCACAGCAGTATAACACAAATTTTTACCTGCAAGTGAATCTAAACATAAGGAGATAGTGCTTCACACCTTTGACCAAACCTCACATGTCACCTCACACTCTATGATGTTCTCTCAACATGAATGTATGCTAAAACAAGGTTGATGTACTGTATGCTAAAACAAGGTTATAATAATCTGAGCTACCAAGGGTATGAAGAAAAATGTGCCTCATCTGGGCAATGCACAACTCCAGAGCATTTGTGCATTGCGATTTACATAAACATACAAATTGTACCCATTGATAAAAACTGCACTACATTCATATCATTTCTTAAAGGTTCAAAACAATAGTAGCATTTCCTACTTATGATAGCAATAAGTGGATCTCTTATCAAAGATATGAAGTTACATACTGTACAGCAAACATGATAATTTAACATTCTCATTTCCCATTCTTGTTCAGGATAACCGAAATTTGATTTAGAAAACTGCTCAGCATGTACATATCAAAACATTAAGTAAATGAAGACTGACTGAAGGAGAGTAAAAATTAGAGAAACAACAGAGAAAGAAAGAGGGAGAAATTAAGAAAAAAAAATGCATATTTACCTGCTGCCTTGCACAGGAGAGCTGACATCATTTCTGACGGTAGTCATGACAACATGCACAGCTCTTGTTACCCTTCCACTCCTTCATCACTCAGTAAAGTTTGGTACAGTGATAGGTCTTGCACGTAGAGGCCAAGGTACTTGTATGTTCAGCTACTCTGCCATCAGTAGCGCATGAGTCCAAAGATATTCCAATGTCACACTCCAAATCAAAGCTTCTCAATCTATAAATAAATCATACCAACAATTTAAAGAACATTTAAATGACTATGAAGGTAAGCTCCACACAACAGCATTGCATCATTTGGCAAATGTGTGTAACAGCTTGATTAGCTATGAACAGAAAGAAAAATGCTGCGGTGACCGCATTTCCATCAGGTGCAAAGTTCATTAATAATGACTTGCACAAATAAAACCTTTAATTCCAAGCATTGCCTGTACAAAGACTGTAAGTACAAATGGCTCCTTTCCACAGTAGCTCCTAAATCATTTCTTTATACTTTTAACCAAAAGAACTGCATTTAGGTTTCAGAAATCAATACCTTTGAACACACATGATACATGTACTTAATGAACCCTACAAAAAATATTTACAATCGTGAATATGCATTCATGTAGGTACTTGTATAGTATGTTCTCACAACTTTTCCTTTGGTTTTACAATGCTTTGTCTCATATGGCATCATAAAGATTCTCTGACAAATATCACTCGTTGGAACTTGCCAATTTTACAGTCTGTGCATTGGCTACCAAGTACAGGTTGTTGTTTTTTTAATGACTCTTTGTTTGTTTTTCACTGCATCCAAGATTCAGCTCCTCAATAATGTTTTTGTTTTGTTTTGTTTTGGTGTGTTGTTGTTGGTGTTTTTTTTTTGATCTAGCAAGTCTTTAAAGTATATTTGTCCCTGCTTGAAAATTGCACTCATCAAATTCTAATCCCCTTGTCATTCCACACTGACTAAATCATGGGTAGAAATAGTCTTCATGCATGCCAGGGGAGGGGGTTCCTGCACAAGTCAATTTTGGTAACCAGACGATTCATGAACTTCACAAAATACAAGCACTGAGATACAGTAGGGCCTATTATTAATATTTAGAGACATACAGACAAGGAATCTACACTACTGTCATCTGCAATCCACATTATTTATATTAAAAACACATACATGTATGTAAGGCCTACTTGTAGACTTTAATAGATACTTGGCTTTCTTGGACTGTTAAAACTGTGACCTGCTCTATCATCATTGTGATTGTTAGAAAAGTCTTTGCAATACCTTCCTCAGCAAAAATGGGTAGAGAGTCACAGAAATCCATCAAAACTAACAATCAGAACCTTTCTTTGCTATAAAACGACATCATTTTAGCTAGTTGTTTACATCTAACATGTGCTTACGTAAAGGAAAGAAACTGACTTGAGAATTCAATGCTTCAATATATGAACATCATGTAGACTCTTATTCATACTATCAAGACAAATTGTTGATGGGGAAATTATTGAGATGTTTTGATCTACAGGCAGAATAGCATACAAATATTGACTGCTCATGAGGATGATGGTGGAAATTATCATTCCAGAGGTCCTTTTCATACCGACCCTTCTATCACCCCTCGGCTAACGCCTCGGGGTGATAGAAGGGACGGTATGAAAAGCACCGAGGGAGTGATAATTTCCACCACCATCCGAATACAGAGCAGTTAATATTTGTTTTAAAATATACCTCATCGTTCAAGACCTGGGGCTAGCTAAATACGAAGTAGATTCTACGCCTAGCCCTAACGTTAGGCCTAGTACTAGTATACATCGCAACGCTCGCTTGCATGGTTTTCGTACATGATCGTAGACTACCCAGATCTACCCAGTACTCACGCGGCCTTCTGCAAGCTCCTGCAAAAAATCTTGACAGAAGATTACAGTGTGTTATTATCCGATATTTCCAACATTAATGAAATCTGTCTCTGCTTCGGGATCCTATGAATCCAAAAGACAAGTACGAGTAACTGCTCCAAATCCTCCAGCTCCGCGCATTCAACTCACTTCAAATCACGGAGGAGCACCCGATCGCCATGCCATGTTGAAACATGCCTGTGTGCGCCTGCTGTGCGCTAACTACTACTAGCTAGTGTGATGATTGTGCAAGTGTTCTGAAGGATGCGCGTATTACAGTAGTGAACGTCCTTGTAGTTGGTGCGGACACCGCGCGCGAAGTCTACGTGTAATTGTTATGTGTGCAAAAGTCGCGGAGGGTTTACGAATTCTATCATGAGGGGTTTGCCTTACTATCACGAGGGTTTTGGCTTTCAATCACTCTACCTGAAGACCCTTAGGCAAGATAGACGGAACTACACCTTGTCACATGATATACTTTTGACCAATCAGTGATAAGAATCTCATTTATGACTTATGAGGTATAGTCTATAAAAGGCGCTAATGTATCTAAGTAGATATCTCAAAATTCCACTGAACCGAACTGCATCAAAATCACAAATAGTTTAATTCCAATTACTCATAAATTTGAACCAAATCAGTCATCAAGAAGTCTCAATGTAAATGTCAACTTTCACATCATTGCTCAATAAAAAACTCGCTCTTCGCGAGAGATAGAATCGCGTTGAAATTTGTCTATCATTCATCATGTATTTAATTTAATGTTAATTTAATTAGACTGCCATTTCTATTTTTTTTTGGGGGGGGTTATTCATTAAAACTCGCTATTTTATAAAAGAAATAGCACACTTCACTTGTTCCGTTGTGCGACAATGTATTTTGTAAGTGCAGTGGAGGCTCGGTATCTTTACTGGTGCGCACTGCGTACTCACCTAGCGGATCGTACACAGAGGTGGCACCTATCTAAAGAAACCTCGCGTTCACTGCACTTACGGTACACTATCACACTTCGTGCCATGCGCTATAGTATTTCTATAATATTAGCACCGAAAAGTCTGGGTTAGTCGTGATAGTGTAAAGATCAGAACAATAACAATCAACTGACATTGTTGCTGTCGTATTCTTTCCCAACAAAATCAAAGCCAATTATTCACAGACACAGAGCCTAGTACGACTAGTGTCTGGTCAGGCTAAGTACGACTCCCACTAACCGCAGCAGCGACCCCATACGGACAAATACGTACCTTTTACTGTGTTACAGCGCCCCGCGACAGGGTTAGACTCCCACGAGCTACGACTTCATTTTACAAATTACAGATCATCTCATGCCAATCATCTTTTCCGCACAATCATTAAAAGTCCCTGTCTAAACTTTGTACAGTGTACAATTTGTACAGATCTAGACAACTAACGTTAACACTAACAGTTAGACTTTTTATCTAGTCACAAATACTGACTTGGTTTGGAATCGATATTCTGTGTATAAACAGCAACAGGGCTGTGTATAGAATGTAGTCGTCTAGTCTATAAACGCGTAATTTTACTGTTTATTAATAGACTCTCCTAACGACTAACGTTTATTGACTCAATATCACTTCTTCTTCCACTTTTACCACGCAAAACAAATTAGAGTCTAAATTGTCAACAAGACACAAACTACTTACCTCAAGGAGTCACATGCACGAACCTTGTGTCCGCTTGTCTCACAACATCTTCCTATAGAGTCAAGAAAGACGAGTGATTGTCGCGTTTTAATACAATAGCCGTGTAATGAAAACAACCGGTCTTCCGGTTTCCGATCGCGTGAGGGGACCGTATTTACATGCAACGCCTACCGAACCGTACAGCCACAACACATAGCATTCATCAAACAGTCACAGAATACTACTGTACTTGTACATGGGGCAAAGGTCACATGGTACTGCAATCATTTTCAGCGTCAATCAAACTACTAGTGTGCCGTAAGGTGGCGCTATATCTGCAGATAAGGCTCTGAGATCAGATACAGCATAGTGAAGATCATATTTCTCATTTGACTTTTAAACATCAATCATAAATGTGTTTTTGATGATATTTGCACCTACATCATATGGGAAATTACACATTCAAGGGTTATAAAGCTTCTCAAAGGGACACTTTTGAAACCCACACCCTTTGAGGTTTTTTTAAAAAATAAAAATGTAGTGTTGATCAGTTCTTCATAAGATGAATACCTAGATGCAGGCAGTAATCTTGATTATGGGGGTGTCATCATCACATTACTGCCTACAAAATACTTGAAAAGACTTTGTTTTGTCAAACAGACTAACTTTATGAGTTTTGACCTGTTTCAGTGGTAGCCAAACAAAGAAATACATTAAAATAACACAGTCATTCAAAGTTGTGTGATACTGATCATGACTGCTATGTACAAAGATCTATCTATACCACAACAACATAATAAGAAAACAAATTATAGCCAAACAGAGTTGGGGTGGGGGGGGGGGGGGGGGGTGGGGTAGAGGAGAGAGGTGGGGGGGGGGGGGTAGGAAGGGGAAGGGGGGAGGGAGGAAGAGATCTGACACAATAGATCAACATAAACCAGCAGAGTTTGTATGGGATGAATACTTCCCATAGACTTGTGTGCATTGCATGCATCCTCTATAGTGAAGGTCATATTTCTCATTTGACTTTTAAACATCATAAATGTGTTTTTGATGATATTTGCACCTACGTCATATGGGAAATTACACATTCAAGGGTTATAAAGCTTCTCAAAGGGACACTTTTGAAACTCACACCCTTTGAGGTTTTTTTAAAAAATAAAAATGTAGTGTTGATCAGTTCTTCATAAGATGAATACCTAGATGCAGGCAGTAATCTTGATTATGGGGGTGTCATCATCACATTACTGCCTACAAAATACTTGAAAAGACTTTGTTTTGTCAAACAGACTAACTTTATGAATCTTGACCTGTTTCAGTGGTAGCCAAACAAAGAAATACATTAAAATAACACAGTCATTCAAAGTTGTGTGATACTGATGACTGCTATGTACAAAGATCTATCTATACCACAACAACATAATAAGAAAACAAATTATAGCCAAACAGAGTTGGGGTGTGGGGGGGGGGGTGGGGTAGAGGAGAGAGGTGGGGGGGGGGGGGTAGGAAGGGGAAGGGTGGAGGGAGGAAGAGATCTGACACAATAGATCAACATAAACCAGCAGAGTTTGTATGGGATGAATACTTCCCATAGACTTGTGTGCATTGCATGCATCCTCTATAGTGATGGTCATATTTCTCATTTCACTTTTAAACATCATAAATGTGTTTTTGATGATATTTGCACCTACATCATATGGGAAATTACACATTCAAGGGTTATAAAGCTTCTCAAAGGGACACTTTTGAAACTCACACCCTTTGAGGTTTTTTTAAAAAATAAAAATGTAGTGTTGATCAGTTCTTCATAAGATGAATACCTAGATGCAGGCAGTAATCTTGATTATGGGGGTGTCATCATCACATTACTGCCTACAAAACACTTGAAAAGACTTTGTTTTGTCAAACAGACTAACTTTATGAATTTTGACCTGTTTCAGTGGTAGCCAAACAAAGAAATACATTAAAATAACACAGTCATTCAAAGTTGTGTGATACTGATGACTGTTATGTACAAAGATCTATCTATACCACAACAACATAATAAGAAAACAAATTATAGCCAAACAGAGTTGGGGTGGGGGGGGGGGGGGTGGGGTCGAGGAGAGAGGTGGGGGGGGGGGGGTAGGAAGGGGAAGGGGGGAGGGAGGAAGAGATCTGACACAATAGATCAACATAAACCAGCAGAGTTTGTATGGGATGAATACTTCCCATAGACTTGTGTGCATTGCATGCATCCTCTATAGGGCTCACACCCATAAATATTTCCCCATAGGGATGTGTGTTAGAAATCAAATTTCAAAAAATTCTGTAAAATAGCTGGGAGAAATGAGGTGTTTCAGCTTCACTAACCTGGATAAGTTAGATGTACCCTTTCATCCATCAAATTCTCAGGGTGGATAATTCAGTTCAAATTCTGTCCAGGGGTCCGAAAAGCCAGACTACGAGTTCTTGTCACTCAAAAAATCACCCATTTTCCGTACACGTACCCAATGAAATATAGTCCCCTCAAATTCCACCAGAAAAGCTTTCATCTTCTAACCAAAATGCAATTTGTAGAGGAATTCATACTCAATATCTACAGCTATTTAGTTTTTTTGCCAAACTACATCATTGATTTTTAATTAATTTTTTTCTTCATTTATTTTGGTATCTTTGGTACGAATTTGTGAAGGGGTCTCGGACATTCCATTGTATTTACGGGTGTGAGCCCTATAATAGGACGTGAGACTCTAGTTGCCTACCTGAATACAAAATTGCTCTAGCCTTTGAGGAAAGAGCCTACATTTTCTCATGACAATGTTATCATCATCTTTTAGAATAGTGATGGTGGTGGTAGTAGTAGTAGTAGGAGTAGTGATAGTACAAAATCAAAATGGTATTAAACGGTAGAAGTGTAGGGGCGGATCCAAGAATAATTCCGTAAAGGGGAGGCGCATTTACAAAATTAAATGTGGTGCACGCGCCCCCCCCCCCATTTTTTTCTTTTTCTTTTTGTTGTTTTAACAGAAAATAAAGAGGGGGCGCGCGCCCGGTGCGCCCCCCTCTGGAGTCGCCACTGAAGTGGTACTCTATATCTGTTACTTTTCATAAAATAATGATAACGATAATACGTTTATTATTATTGTTATTATTATTATTATCATCATCATTATCATTATTGTTATTAATATTGTTTTTGTTGTGACAATGATTATCAACAATAGGCTATAACACTAGTAGGCATAAATCAATGGACTAGCCCTAAACTTATTACTCTGACTTACTTTACAACATGATATGGAAAGAAAATGAAGCACTTTATGACCACTCACATGACGAGTACCTGCGCCTACACTAAAAGAGGTTGGATACATGGAAATTTTTTCTTTAATATGCAGCTTGCTTCGTCGAGAAACTCAACATTCTTCCATTACAATAAGAGGAACTCCGGTTTGTTACATATCAGCCAATATGAGTGAAGCTTGAGGTCTCAGGCCTGTAACTGGGATCGGGGGGGGGGGGGGGGGTGGGGGGATTCAAAATTGCAAAAAGAGCTCTTTTCTATTAGCATTTATAGGTATATCCCTCCCAGACCGTACACGGGCAGGAAATGGTGTGGGAGGGGTATATTTTCTTCACTTTTTACCCTCCTTACAACCCCCATATGTCGCTTCCCTCTTTAATTCTCCTCTTTCTTGGCTCTTCTGCCAAACAACGGTTAAGGACTTCATACACATGGTGTCACCGCAAATCTTTCTCCCTTATATTTTCAAAGTTTCTCCTTTCAAGATAATTTCCTCCTTTTCCTTCACTGTGTTTTCTCTCCCTCTCTCTCTCTTTCTTTCTCTTTAACAAGAGAGCTTGCTTGTGTTTGTTTATCCGTCTGTTTGTTTGTTTGTATAAGTCTGTATGTGTTGTGCATATATATATATATAGCAGCTTGCTTCCTTGATGTTATTTTATTCATAGTTATCTTGTCCACGAGGAGACTGCAAAATACAAGCTTAGCTTTTCAGCATGTCTCCTCCATTTCCTGCAATTTTGATTTTAATTCAATTTCATCTGCTTTTGTGATATGTATACAGTAGTGCTAATTTCACATATTTTTCTTTGTTACTACATTGTATTGATATTGTGTTATGTTGTGTTTGAAAATGTTTTGCATTGTTGGAAATGAAATAAATTAAATTAAAATGTACATAAAAATCAATTAATGTGCTACCTTTTTAGAGTTTGGTTTGACGTAGGCCTATGTATCAGCCAGCATGGAGAAAAACCTCTGATCTTCATGCCTATAAATCATGTTCTATCCTTGGTGATTTACCAAGCTCAGGATCATCCTTCTTGGCTGTGTTGCTGAAGTCAGATGTCAACCGCCTCTTTTAGGTAAAACACTTCCTCTGTGGTAATAAATATTAAAGGGACTGTACAGTACTGGTTGAGGTGGGGATTCATGTTTTGAACATTCCTAAGTGAGATAATGAAAAGCCTCTTATGAAATATGAAAGAGCATGTAATTTTAAGAAGGATTCAACGTTTATTTGATGAAAATTGGTTTTCAAATGGCTGAGATAACCAAAAAAGTGCTAATAATAAAGGGCGACATGCCACAACTTTATTAGGATCTCCTTGTTTCACCTTGTTTTGGGATATCTCAGCCATTTCAAAACCGATTATCATCACATATACTTTTGATACCCCTTAGAATTGCATGCTCTTTGACATCTTATAGAGTGGTTTCTGAATATCTCACTAAACGTTAAAAGCTAATTAAATCCTCACCTCGACCAGAACTGTACACACTTAAGGAGTGTTAAGAGACGATGGTTGAGTTCATGGCCGTTTAATAGGCAGTAATATTTCATCGGGGGGGGGGGGGGGAGGTGCAACTTGGAGCAAATATTTGGGGGAAACACTCAAGCGAGGGGAGGATGAGGCGATGGGTATCCTCCTCTCACGCAAGGGAGCTGTAGCATACTAAATACTATGTTTTGGATCAAAAATGTATCCTCTAGTGATTGGTTGAAAGAGCTTCACATGATTATGGGTAGTTAATTTTCAGCCATATCAGAGTGTTTGCATGTTTGACACTCCATTAAGTACTATTTGCAAATAGTATACTACAATGTATTTGAAAAATGATGTCACAAAGCATTTCTGCAGTTGTGCGCAGCTTTGCACCGTCACAATAATTTTTTTAACAAACAATTGTTACGTCACAAAGCAATTCTGACATCGCGCACGACTGCATGCGTCGCATCGTAAATGGAACAATTTCTGCTCGTAACGTCAGTCAGTCTGGGTGAACTGTATCAATATAAAGCAATTGTGACGTCATAAAGCAATTCTGACATTGCGCATTGCTTCGTACCGTCACTTTGTGAAATGTACTGTGCAATCATTGCATGACATCACAAAGCAACGTGACATCGTGTGCTGCTTACTAGAATCCCTTCACAACACCGAATCCACCACTACGACACGACTTCTCGCTTCGCGTTTTCCCTATTTCCCCTTCTTTTGTTTAAATTTTTGATTAAAAATATAAAACAAATATACTTTTCCTAATTTCGAGTTTCTGGTTAAAACTATAGGCCTCGGTGTCTCCAAAAGAACTATTCACTTCAGGGCTGCGCCCCTCAATGAATAGTTCCTTTTGTTTGATTGATTGATTGATTTTGATTTTATTTCTGAATTTCTTTTTCATACATAAATGAAATACAAAGTCAATTGAACGAAGCAATTGAGCACTCCTCTGCCCATAGTTTTAACCAGTAACTCTCAAGGTAAAATTTGTATATCATGATAAACGTATGCACCAGATCGTTCAACAAATGAATTCAAATTGAAAATACTATATCAGTATAAAATCGAAATTCAACGATCTGTTGCACATTATTGTTGAAATATTTTGGAAATTTTCAACTAAAAGTGTAAGACGTCATGTGACAAAGGTTGGTTGTATATCTAAGTTGCAAGAATTAAGGTTCTTGAAACGCTGGTATCTTATATCGGAATCAATGGCGCCGGCTTGACCTATGCTATAATCTTTACCATCCACCTGACATGTGTGACAAGTCTTTGCAAAACTAAGCCACATCCGCATTCGTACCTTTGCCGATAGAAATGCCTGATGATCTGACCCTTTGTCTTTCTGACGCCTATAGTAAATGACCGCCAACAGGGTAAACTCGTGAGCAATCCTCAAAATCTCACTGCGAGAAACAGGGAAAGACAACACAACTTGTCCATCAGCTGGCCTATGGGGAGGTCTCCACTTCCTCATCAAAGCGCTAAAAAACGAGACATGAAAACTCGTCACATTGAGGACGAGTTAGGTGATACGCTTGTGGTCATCAGATGACGGTCATCTGTCACAAGAAAAGAATGTGATATAGGCACCTTGAAGTTATATTGAGCGTGGATGCGAAACCGTTTCTGTAACCACTCGGCCACGGGTCATCCACGGAAATGGTAAGACAAAAAAACAACAACAATGTATAGATATAACAGGGGGAAAGTCAATGCCCACTCAACTAACGTGGCCGTGTGAACATTTATTGCATTGCTAGACGGAAAAGCGGCCTTGTAACGACTGAGGTCGCTATGCCATTTCTGGCAACTTGGGAAAAATACGTCCCGCAGACATAAAACCTATAATCGGCTGGTTTTGATACCTTGCCTTTAATCACAATTTTCAGTGTAATGACGTCATCAAATTACAAAACAATGACATCGTCTTGAAAGACAATTGTTCAAAGTACAACACCTCAGTCGTCGTCATTACATACTATGATCGGTTTGACAAAGTCAACCTGCAAAATTTTGCTGCAGTCGAAGCAATGTGGTCTCCAACACACAAAAAAGAGGGATATGGCGTGTGTGTGTGTCTGTGTGTGTGTATAGGTGCGTTTATATACGAACGTGATTTCTACATGGACGACTATGTAATACAAAATTGAAGAAAAAAAAAGTAAAATAGCTAAGTATTTTGTTTCGTGATCTTGTGGGGTTCGAACCCTCAACCTCACGTCTCTGAGACGTCGACTTTATCCACTCGGCCATACGTCTCGACGAGAAAATTTGGGGAACGTAAACTTATGTATGTGAAAGATACATGAGGAATCGTTTTGTCCACATTCCATTTTCATTTTCAGTTTTAAACTGCAAAATTGTCAATCTGATGAGAAGATTTCAAAGAATAAAATGCATGATTACTGCCGCTTATTGTCTCAGCTACAACATACTTAAGTTTCAGAGGAAATGAAGGAAAATCAGCTGAGATAAAGGTGTTTAAACGTTGTTAAGTCAATGCATGGTTTTAAAAAAATCACCTCCCATAGACAATACACGTAAACTTGTCCGATTTTGCGTCTTTACCTTTATTCACAATTTAAGGTATGATGACGTCATCAAATATCAAAAGCATGACATGGACTTAAAAGGCAAATGTTCAAAGTACAACATATATGAATTTGGGATAATATTGAGCTTAAACAACAGAGATACGAGTAAATGAATGTCAGAAACAGTACCTCAAAAAAATTAATTCCACTTTTTTGATTTCAGATGATGATATGATGACGTCATGAGTTTTCCTGGCAATATTGGTACTTGAAACGTTATTTCCAATTCATATGCTTTTGTAATATGCAATAGAAATATAGGGTCACAGGACGATTTAAAGAGCTATGGCGAAATAAACAAAGACATGTTTTTTCACTATATTTGCAGAAAGACGCGCGCGCGGAATTTCAACTTTGACGCCAGTGCATTCCTTTGTTATAGGTCAAAATCGATGGGATATCAATGGATATTGTTACTCAAAGTATCAGAAATCCAAATCAGTCAAAAAAATTGCATTTTCATGTTGGTTACGCCCTCTGCGCGCGAAATTGCGCGGACGGACGCGCACGCGAGAAAATGTTTGAAACGCTTAAAATTGTCTGAAACTTCGTGATTTCCCATTGGGAAGTCGATTTGAGCCTTTTAAAATTTTGACGCGCGCGTAAGCGCGCGTAATGAAGACCTGGGTAACTAGCGTTAAAAAGTAAGATAGAGCGTGACCTGAACTTTATGTCCACCTAAAATGATACAGAAATGATATCTAGTTATGAAGTTATGATCGATCATGTGACAAGGTCCGAAAATCACAAAATGGCGCCTAGATGACGTCATAGATATGTTACTGTCATGAAAACCTTATTGTGGCTAGATATTGTTATGAGACATGTTGACTGAAAATGTCATGTCATTCCGTAATGTCATTGTTGAGATATTGACGACACAAAATGTGGCAGAAAGAAAGAAGAACGAGACATGAAAACTCGTCACATTGAGGACGAGTTAGGTGATACGCTTGTGGTCATCAGATGACAGTCATCTGTGATCGACAAAGAAAAGAATGTGATATAGGTACCTTGAAGTTATATTGAGCGTGCATGCAAAACCGTTTCTGTAACCACTCGGCCACGGGTCATCCACGGAAATGGTAAGACAAAAAAAAAAACAATGTATAGATATAACAGGGGGAAAGTCAATGCCCACTCAACCAACGTGGCCGTGTGAACATCTATTGCATTGCTAGACGGAAAAGCGGCCTTGTAACACTGAGGTCGCTATGCCATTTCTGGCAACTTGGGAAAAATACGTCCCGCAGACATAAAACCTATAATCGGCTGGTTTTCATACCTTGCCTTTAATCACAATTTTCAGTGTAATGACGTCATCAAATTACAAAACAATGACATCGTCTTGAAAGACAATTGTTCAAAGTACATTACAACACCTCAGTCGTCGTCATTACATACTATGATCGGTTTGACAAAGTCAACCTGCAAAATTTTGCTGCAGTCGAAGCAATGTGGTCTCCAACACACAAAAAAGAGGGATATGGCGTGTGTGTGTGTCTGTGTGTGTATAGGTGCGTTTGTATACGAACGTCATTTCTACATGGACGAATATGTAATACAAAATTGAAGAAAAAAAAAGTAAAATAGCTAAGTATTTTGTTTCGTGATCTTGTGGGGTTCGAACCCGCAACCTTACGTCTCTGAGACGTCGCCTTTAACCACTCGGCCATACGTCTCGACGAGAAAATATGGGGAACGTAAACTTATGTATGTGAAAGATACATGAGGAATCGTTTTGTCCACATTCCATTTTCATTTTCAGTTTTAAACTGCAAAATTTTCAATCTGATGAGGAGATAAAATGCATGATTACTGCAGCTTATTGTCTCAGCTACAACATACTAAAGTTTCAGAGGAAATGAAGCAAAATCAGCCGAGATAAATGTGCTTAAACGTTGTCAAGTCAATGCACATTAAAAAAAATCACCTCCCATAGACATAACACGTAAACTTGTCTGATTTTGAGTCTTTACCTTTAATAACAATTTGAAGTATGATGGTAAGTCTTCTCGAACCAAGAGTGTGGAACGGAAGCTTCTACGTGAAAGATGAATCATGACGATCACCCGTGACCGACACATCTTCAAAGGGATCAGTTATTAGAAGTGGAAGCCCTCGTGCCAAGATTATTGTCTCAGCAATTCCAAAGCAATGATACCCTTACATTTAGGTATACCATAATTTCCCTCTAAAATCATTGGTATTATTCATGTACAATTGCTTGCCTTGTCCATAAACTTTGCTTTACAAACTTTCAGTGAAAGGTGTCATAACATAATTCTGTAACTTCATTAGCAGTGATTGACTACATAAAATAATAAAGATATATCAAATTGAACGCTTAGCGCGTATAACTAAGGGGGATTTTAGCCTGATGCTGTGTTATTCACTGCTCAGATACCAACAACACTCATTACCTACGGCTACGTATAGAGAAACAGCCATGACTAAAACAAGGTTTTCCTTTTCTTTGGCAGATAGACACACAATCCCTTTGAACACACTATAATTGACATGGAGGGACATGAAAAAGTTCATTGCTACTACTAAACAGTGATGCTTTCTCCTCATGTGGCACAAGATACCTCTATAGCAACATAAAACCTGTCTACAATTCCGTTATTGGGTCAAACAATAACAACCTGGAATTTCAAAGAGACGAGCGAGACGCCATACACCTGGCCTAGAATTAATTTATTCAGTTGCCATTCCTGCTCCAGTTGAGTTATGTAAATTATTTTCCGACCTGTCTTGTGCAGTGTAACAGGAACAAACGTAGAGAAAAGGAAAGAGAAAACGAAAGGTGGCAAGCGGGGCACTGTATACCAAGGGCAATTTACAACATTACGTATGATAAATGAAGCAAATCCAACCTCTAGCCTCCGACAAAAAAGGGAACTTGAGTGACTGTGTGTCGTGGGGTAATGACATCGGAATGAAGCTGAACTGCCACAAGAAAAACAAAGAAAGAGAGAGAGAAAAAAAATAATAGCGTCCTGCGGGTCCCGAACATCTCGTCCTAAGGTAGTGCATAATGACCATGCAGCGCGCTAAGCGACTATAAAGCCACACGGCTGTCCCGAAGATTGGATATGAAATTCATATCTTTATATCATTTACAACATGAAAAAGTTCATTACTACTACTAAACAGTGATGCCTTCTATTCATGTTGCACAAGATACCTCTATAGCAACATAAAACCTGTCTACAACTCCGTTATTGGGTCAAACAATAACAACCGGGAATTTCAAAGAGATGAGCGAGACGCCATACACCTGGACTAGAGTTAATCAATTCAGCTCCCATTCCTGCAAGTTATTTAAACGTACATGTTCCTACCTATCCTGTTACAGTATAACAATAACCAGTGAAGAGAAAAGGAAAGAGCAAACGAAAGGTGGCAAGCGGGACACTGTAACAAGGGGCAATTTACAACATTAAGTGTGACAAAATTAATGAAGCAAACCCAATCTCCAAACTGCAATACAAAACAAGGGAAATAGAGCAGCCGTGTTCACTGGTTACGTACACTTGATAAAATAATATGATAAATGACATCGGAGTAAAGCTGAACTGCCGAAAAAAAAAGAAAAAGAAAGAACGGGAAAAGTAATGCGGGAGTCGAACTTCTCTCCTTCCGGTATGGCGTTATGAACACCCAGCGCGCTAAGCGATTACGCCATACGGCTGTCCTGAAGATCGAATGAGAAACTTAAATGTATACTAATACTGTCGTGACTGTCACAGTGTTGACTTGTGATGGCGCTATTCAACTTCCAACAAGTGGCCGCGTGGATTCGACCAATATCCAGTTGCAAAGAACAATCGGGAATCGTTCCGTACAGATTGCATTCTCATTTTCAGTTTTTAACTACAAAATTGTCGACCTAATGAGGAGATTTTAAAATATAAAATACATGATGACTGCAGCTTATTGTCTGAGCTACAACATACTTAAGTTTCAGAGGAAATGGAGCAAAATCAGCTGAGATAAAGGTGCTTAAACGTTGTCAAGTCAATGCATGGTTTAAAAAAAAATCACCTCCCATAGACATAACACGTAAACTTGTCCGATTTTGTGTCTTTACTTTTAATCACAATTTAAAGTATGATGACGTCATCAAATTTCAAAACCATGACATGGACTTGAAAGGTAAATGTTCAAAGTAAAACATATCTGAATTTGGGGTAATATTAAGCTTAAACAATAGAGATACGAGTAAATGAATGTCAGAAACAGTACCTCAAAAAAATTAATTCCACTTTTTTGATTTCAGATGATGATATGATGACGTCATGAGTTTTCCTGGCAATATTGGTACTTGAAACGTTATTTCCAATTCATATGCTTTTGTAATATGCAATAGAAATATAGGGTCACTGGACGTTTTAAAGAGCTATGGCGACATAAACAAAAACATGTTTTTTCACTATATTTGCAGAAAGACGCGCGCGCGGAATTTCAACTTTGACGCCAGTGCATTCCATTGTTATAGGTCAAAATCGATCGGAAATCAATGGATATTGTTACTCAAAGTATCAGAAATCCAAATCAGTCAAAAAAAATTGCATTTTCATGTTGGTTACGCCCTCTGCGCGCGAAATTGCGCGGACGGACGCGCACGCGAGAAAATGTTTGAAACGCTTAAAATTGTCTGAAACTTCGAGATTTCCCATTGGGAAGTCGTTTTGAGACTTTTAAAAACTTTGACGCGCGCTAATGCGCGCGTAATGATGACCTAGGTAATTAGCATTAAAAAGTAAGATAGAGCGTGACCTGAACTTTATGTCCAACGAAAATGATACAGAAATGATATCTAGTTATGAAGTTATGATCGATCATGTGACAAGGTCCGAAAATCACAAAATGGCGCCTAGATGACGTCATAGATATGTTACTGTCATGAAAACCTTATTGTGGCTAGATATTGTTATGAGACATGTTGACTGAAAATATCATGTTATTCCGTAATGTCATTGTTAAGATATTGACGACACAAAATGTGGCAGAAAGAAAGAAGAATAAAAAACGAGATATGAAACTCGTCACGCTGACGAGTTAGGTGATACGCTTGGGGTCATCAGGTGTCGGTCATCTGTGATCGACAAGGAAAAGAATGTGATATAGGTACCTTGAAGTTATATTGAGCGTGCATGCAAAACCGTTTTTCTAACCACTCGGCCACGGGACATCCCCGGAAATGGTAAGGCAAAAAAGAAATGTATAGATATTACAGGGGGAAATAGTCAATGCCCACTCAACAATCGTGGCCGCGTGAACATATATTGCATTGCTAGACGGAAATGCGGCCTTGTAACGACTGATGTCGCTATGCCATTTCTGGGAACTTGGAAAAAATACGTGCCGTAGACATAAAGCCTATAATCGGCTTGTTTTGATACCTTGCCTTTAATCACAATTTTCAGTGTGATGACGTCATCAAAGTACAAAACAATGACATGGTCTTGAAAGACAATTGTTCAAAGTACAACACCTCCGTCGTCGTCATTACATACTATGATCGGTTTGACAAAGTCAGCCTGCAAAATTTTGCAGCAGTCGAAGCAATGTGGTCTCCAACACAAAAAAGAGGGATATGGTGTGTGTCTGTGTGTCTGTGTGTGTGTATAGGTGCGTTTATATACGAACGTGATTTCTACATGGACGAATATGTAATACAAAATTGAAGAAAAAAAGTAAAATAGCTAAGTATTTTGTTTCGTGATCTTGTGGGGTTCGAACCCGCAACCTCACGTCTCTGAGACGTCGCCTTTATCCACTCGGCCATACGTCTCGGCGAGAAAATATGAGGAACGTAAACTTATGTATGTGAAAGATGAATCGAGAATCGTTTTGTCCACATACCATTCTCATTTTCAGTTTTAAACTGCAAAATTGTCAACCTGATGATGAGATTTCAAAAAATAAAATGCATGATTACTGAAGCTTATTGTCTCAGCTACAACATACTTAAGTTTCAGAGGAAATGAAGCAAAATCAGCTGAGATAAAGGTGCTTAAACGTTGTCAAGTCAATGCATGGTTAGAAAAAAATCACCTCCCATAGACATAACACGTAAACTTGTCCGATTTTGCATCTTTACCTTTAATCACAATTTAAGGTATGATGACGTCATCAAATTTCAAAACCATGACTTGGACTTAAAAGGCAAATGTTCAAAGTACAACATATCTGAATTTGGGATAATAGCTTGAACAACAGAGATACGAGCAAATGAATGTCAGAAACAATACCTCAAAAAAATTAATTCCACTTTTTTGATTTCAGATGATGATATGATGACGTCATAATGTATTTAGGGAAATATTGATACCTGAAACGTTATTTTCAATTCATATGCTTTTGTAATATGCAATAAAAACATTGGGTCACCTGACGTTTTAAAGAGCTATGGCGAAATAAACAAAGACATGTTTTTCGCTATATTTCCACATAGACGCGCACACGAAATTTCAACTTTGACGCCAGCGCATTCCTTTGTTATAGGTCGAAATTGATCGGAAATCAATGGATATTGTTACTTAATGTATCAGAAATCCAAATCTGTCAAAAAATGTGCATTTTCATGTTGCTTACGCGCACTGCGCGCGGAAATGCGCGGACGGACGCGAACGCGCGAAACGCTTAAAATTGTCTGAAACTTCGAGATTTCCCATTGGGAAGTTGTTTTAAGCATTTAAAAACTTTGACGCGCGCTAATGCGCGCGTAATGATGACCTAGGTAATTAGCATTAAAAAGTAAGATAGAGCGTGACCTGAACTTTATGTCCAACGAAAATGATACAGAAATGACCTTTAGTTATGAAGTTATGATCGATCATGTAACACGGTCCGAAAATCACAAAATGGCGCCTAGATGACGTCATAGATATGTTACTGTCATGAAAACCTTATTGTGGCTAGATATTGTCATGAGACATGTTGAAGAAAATGTCATGTTATTCCGTCATGTCAATGTTGAGATATTCACGACACAAAATGTGCCAGAAAGAAAGAAGAACGAGAAATGAAACTCGTCACGCTGACGAGTTAGGTGATACGCTTGGGGTCATCAGGTGTCGGTCATCTGTGATCGACAAAGAAAAGAATGTGATATAGGCACCTTGAAGTTATATTGAGCGTGCATGCAAAACCGTTTCTCTAACCAATCGGCCACGGGACATCCCCGGAAATGGTAAGGCAAAAAAGAAATGTATGGATATTACAGGGGGAAATAGTCAATGCCCACTCAACAATCGTGGCCGCGTGAACATGTATTGCATTGCTAGACGGAAATGCGGCCTTGTAACGACTGATGTCGCTATGCCATTTCTGGCAACTTGGGAAAAATACGCGCCGTAGACATAAAGCCTATAATCGGCTGGTTTTGATACCTTGCCTTTAATCACAATTTTCAGTGTGATGACGTCATCAAAGTACAAAACAATGACATGGTCTTGAAAGACAAATGTTCAAAGTACAACACCTCAGTCGTCGTCATTACATACTATGATCGGTTTGACAAAGTCAACCTGCAAAATGTTGCTGCAGTCGAAGCAATGTGGTCTCCAACACACAAAAAAGAGGGATATGGCGTGTGTCTGTGTGTCTGTGTGTGTGTATAGGTGCGTTTATATACGAACGTGATTTCTACATGGACGAATATGTAATACAAAATTGAAGAAAAAAAGTAAAATAGCTAAGTATTTTGTTTCGTGATCTTGTGGGGTTCGAACCCGCAACCTCACGTCTCTGAGACGTCGCCTTTAACCACTCGGCCATACGTCTCGGCGAGAAAATATGAGGAACGTAAACTTATGTATGTGAAAGCTGAATCGGGAATCGTTTTGTCCACATTCCATTCTCATTTTCAGTTTTAAACTGCAAAATTGTCAACCTGATGATGAGATTTCAAAAAATAAAATGCATGATTACTGAAGCTTATTGTCTCAGCTACAACATACTTAAGTTTCAGAGGAAATGAAGCAAAATCAGCTGAGATAAAGGTGCTTAAACGTTGTCAAGTCAATGCATGGTTTTAAAAAAAATCACCTCCCATAGACATAACACGTAAACTTGTCCGATTTTGCATCTTTACCTTTAATCACAATTTAAGGTATGATGACGTCATCAAATTTCAAAACCATGACTTGGACTTAAAAGGCAAATGTTCAAAGTACAACATATCTGAATTTGGGATAATATTGAGCTTAAACAACAGAGATACGAGCAAATGAATGTCAGAAACAGTACCTCAAAAAAATTAATTCCACTTTTTTGATTTCAGATGATGATATGATGACGTCATAATGTATTTAGGGAAATATTGATACTTGAAACGTTATTTTCAATTCATATGCTTTTGTAATATGCAATAAAAACATAGGGTCACCTGACGTTTTAAAGAGCTATGGCGAAATAAACAAAGACATGTTTTTCGCTATATTTCCACATAGACGCGAACACGAAATTTCAACTTTGACGCCAGCGCATTCCTTTGTTATAGGTCGAAATTGATCGGAAATCAATGGATATTGTTACTTAATGTAGGCCTATCAGGAATCCAAATCTGTCAAAAAATGTGCATTTTCTTGTTGCTTACGCGCACTGCGCGCGGAAATGCGCGGACGGACGCGAACGCGCGGAACGCTTAAAATTGTCTGAAACTTCGAGATTTCCCATTGGGAAGTCGTTTTAAGCATTTAAAAACTTTGACGAGCGCTGATGCGCGCGTAATGATGTCCTGGGTAATTAGCATTAAAAAGTAAGATAGAGCGTGACCTGAACTTTATGTCCAACGAAAATGATACAGAAATGACCTTTAGTTATGAAGTTATGATCGATCATGAACATGGTCCGAAAATCACAAAATGGCGCCTAGATGACGTCATAGATATGTTACTGTCATGAAAACCTTATTGTGGCTAGATATTGTCATGAGACATGTTGACTGAAAATGTCATGTTATTCCGTCATGTCAATGTTGAGATATTCACGACACAAAATGTGCCAGAAAGAAAGAAGAACGAGACATGAAACTCGTCACGCTGACGAGTTAGGTGATACGCTTGGGGTCATCAGGTGTCGGTCATCTGTTATCGACAAAGAAAAGAATGTGATATAGGCACCTTGAAGTTATATTGAGCTTCCATGCAAAACCGTTTCTCTAACCACTCGGCCACGGGACATCCCCGGAAATGGTAAGGCAAAAAAAAAATGTATAGATATTACAGGGGGGAAAAGTCAATGCCCACTCAATAATCGTGGCCGCGTGAACATGTATTGCATTGCTAGACGGAAATGCGGCCTTGTAACGACTGATGTCGCTATGCCATTTCTGGCAACTTGGGAAAAATACGCGCCGTAGACATAAAGCCAATAATCGGCTGGTTTTGATACCTTGCCTTTAATCACAATTTTCAGTGTGATGACGTCATCAAAGTACAAAACAATGACATGGTCTTGAAAGACAATTGTTCAAAGTACAACACCTCCGTCGTCGTCATTACATACTATGATCGGTTTGACAAAGTCAGCCTGCAAAATTTTGCTGCAGTCGAAGCAATGTGGTCTCCAACACAAAAAAGAGGGATATGGTGTGTGTCTGTGTGTCTGTGTGTGTGTATAGGTGCGTTTATATACGAACGTGATTTCTACATGGACGAATATGTAATACAAAATTGAAGAAAAAAAGTAAAATAGCAAAGTATTTTGTTTCGTGATCTTGTGGGGTTCGAACCCGCAACCTCACGTCTCTGAGACGTCGCCTTTAACCACTCGGCCATACGTCTCGGCGAGAAAATATGAGGAACGTAAACTTATGTATGTGAAAGCTGAATTGGGAATCGTTTTGTCCACATTCCATTCTCATTTTCAGTTTTAAACTGCAAAATTGTCAACCTGATGATGAGATTTCAAAAAATAAAATGCATGATTACTGCAGCTTATTGTCTCAGCTACAACATACTTAAGTTTCAGAGGAAATGAAGCAAAATCAGCTGAGATAAAGGTGCTTAAACGTTGTCAAGTCAATGCATGGTTTCAAAAAAGATCCCCTCCCATAGACATAACACGTAAACTTGTCCGATTTTGCATCTCTACCTTTAATCACAATTTAAAGTATGATGACGTCATTAAATTTCAAAACCATGACATGGACCTGAAAGGCAAATGTTCAAAGTACAACATATCTGAATTTGGGATAATATTGAGCTTAAACAACAGAGATACGAGCAAATGAATGTCAGAAACAGTACCTCAAAAAAATTAATTCCACTTTTTTGATTTCAGATGATGATATGATGACGTCATAATGTAATTATGGAAATATTAATACTTGAAACGTTATTTCCAATTCATATGTTTTTGTAATATGCAATAAAAACATAGGGTAACCAGACGTTTTAAAGAGCTATGGCGAAATAAACAAAGACATGTTTTTCGCTATATTTGCACAAAGACGCGCACACGAAATTTCAACTTTGACGCCAACGCATTCCTTTGTTATAGGTCAAAATTGATCGGAAATCAATGGATATTGTTACTTAATGTATCAGGAATCCAAATCTGTCAAAAAATGTGCATTTTCAGTTTGCTTACGCGCACTACGCGCGAAAATGTGCGGACGGACGCGAACGCGCGAAACGCTTAAAATTGTCTGAAACTTCGAGATTTCCCATTGGTAAGTTGTTTTGAGCCTTTTAAAAGTTTGACGCGCGCGTACGCGCGCGTAATAATGTCTTAGGTAATTAGCATTAAAATGTATGATAGAGCGTGACCTGAACTTAATGTCCGCCGAAAATGATACAGACATGACCTTTAGATATGAAGTTATGATCGATCATGTAACATGGTCCGAAAATCACAAAATGGCGCCTAGATGACGTCATAGATATGTTACTGTCATGAAAACCTTATTGTGGCTAGATTTTGTCATGAGACATGTTCCCTGAAAATGTCATGTTATTCCGTAATGTCATTCTTGAGATATTGATGACACAAAATTGTCCAGAAAGAAAGAAGAATAAAAAGAAACGAGATATGAAACTCGTCACACTGAAGACGAGTTAGGTGATACGCTTGGGGTCATCAGATGTCGGTCATCCGTGATCGACAAAGAAAAGAATGTAATACAGAACCTTGAAGTTCTAATGAGATACTTAGTTGAACTTTTTTGGGCCTACATTATTCAGATCACATTTGTTTTTCTGTCACACAAACTAAGTGGAAATTCTGTGCGTGTGCGACTAAGTCGATTTACGGACTTTTTGAGTACTTACAGTGCATAAACTTAGACCCCGTTTACGGTGCGGGGCTGGGCCGAGCCGCGGCCGAGCTGCAATCAAGGACAACCTCAATTGCGAGGCCGAGCCCCGCAATTTAGTCCGTTTACACTGCCGGGCTCGGCCGCGCTTTTGATTCGAACCTTTCAATATTTTGTCGTAGTGGCGCTCTACCCTTTTAAACAAACGCAATTTGGTATTGTCTGGTTTTCAGATCCTTTGCCAACTGAATTCCGTGGCGACGAAGTCGCCGTTCGGGCAAAGGCCTTTGTCGAAGGAGAAAATCCTTTGCAGGACAAAACCACCTTAAACTATACTAGTTTTCGACGTTGAAGTAGTTAATATCCTGAATAGCGAAATAGTACAGGCGAGGGTTTGGAAGCCAGACTAAAATTGGCCGCGCATTTAGCCCAGTTTGCGCTTACACTGAGAAAAAGGCCGGGCGCGACCGCGGCTCGGCCGCGGCCGAGACCACCTCCAGAGCGTGGCCTAATGCGAGGCCAATTTTGGCCCCGCATTTGGCCTTTTGCGCGTTTACACCGAACGCGGCCGAGCCTCGCACTGTAAACGGGGTCCAAGTGATCCTCGGCACGTACAAATAAAACATGACAATTAAGTGTTTATAACCATCCTGGCTTTAACAGTGGCCTTTTAAAACATGACCTTTGACCATTATTTACATAACCAATATGACTCCCTCTAATCTTGCTATCACAATGATCAGTTCAGAGAGCTCTTACAACTATATACAAGCCTGTGAGATTTACCAGCAGTAAAACCAATGAAGCCTCCGATACAAAACAGGGGATATAGAGCAAGTGAGTCTGTTTACATGAGAATGTGATTTATCCTGGACGAAAGTGATACCTCAATTAAAGAGAAAAGGGCAAAACATCACCTTTAACCATGTAACTATAGGTCTCCTCCAACTAAGAGTACACTTTGAACGTAAGCTTATACGTGAATGATAATTTATGACGATCTCACGTGATCGACACACATTCAAAGGGGACAGTTAGAAGTGGAAGGAGTGCTTAATCGTGTCATTAATTCCTAATCAATGACACCACTACTTTAGGCATATCATAATTTCTCATCTAAAATCAATGGCCTATAGGACTCATGCACCATTACTTGTATCGTGCATAAACTTTGTTTTTTAAGCTTTGAGTGAAACGTGTCATAACATAATTCTGTAATTCCATCAGCAGTGATCGATATAATAAAGAAGAAAGATATATCACCGTATTGAACGCTTAGAACCTAACGGGGGGGGGGGGGTATTATAGCATGATACTCGGTTCTTTACTGCCCAGATGCCAACAACACCCATCACCCACGGCTACGCATAGAGAAACAGCCATGGCGAAAATAAAACTTTGCTTTCTCGTAGGCAGAATGACACAGAACCCCGTCAAACACACTTTTATTGGCAGGGATGGGCATGAAAAAGTGTATTACTAATACTAAACAGCGTATGCATTCCATTCATGTGGCGCGAGATACCTCTATAGCAACATAAAGCCTGTCTTCAACTCCGTTGGTCGAACAATGGCAACCTGAAATTTCAAAGAGATGAGCGAGACGCTATATACACCTGGCCCAGAGTTAATTTATTCAGTTCTCATTCCTACTTTAAGTTGGGTTATGCTATTGTAATCATTCCCATCTGCAGTATAACAAAACCAAAGTGAGGGAAAAGGGGAGAGAAAAACGAGAGGTGGCAAAAGGAAAACTGCATGCACAACTGCAATCCATGTCATTGCGTGTGACAGGTGAAGCAAATGTATTAGTTGTTATAGCAGTGGTTTATGAGCATAAACTGGCAAATAGACAGACAATGTCAAATATAAAAACCATCAATTTAATGTCAGAGAAGATGGTAAACAAGATGCATTGAAACTGTAACTAAATCGCTGCTCTTCTACTCGATCACGGAACGTCTAACTCTATATTCAACAAAAAACAAATGTTAGGGGAAAGAAACAAATTTAGATAACATTCTTAAATTAAAAACAAGAAAAAAAAATGTCCACGTCAGGATTAAAAAAAAAAACGCCGCACGAACATGCATTATATTCTAGATGGGAATACGGTCTTGATGCAAAGGTCCAATGATTGTCTCATTACTTTAAAAGCAATCTATGGTTCCCTTACCATCACTAGTACCACACCACAATGACGTCTCTAAAATCAATGGTAGCACATTTATCATTGCATCATGCATTAACTCCCTTTGCCTAAACTACCAGTGGAACGTGTCATATTATATTGCGTATTTCGATCAGTAGTGATTGACTTTAAAGAAGAAAGATGATGCAAAAAATTGAACGCTTACCACATTGCTTATAGGGCTATTCCAGTTTGGTACTGATCTGTTCTATTCTCCCAGATGCCAGCAACATAATATCACCTATGGCTAACTAGTGAAACAGCCATGACGAAAATAAACGACAGAGAACCCCGTCATAATCACTACACTTGGAAAGGTGTTGCCCGAAATTCCTCATTATGAAGCAATATCAAGTCACTTCCTTCCCTGCCTGTCTTTAACTCCGTTATTTGGTCAAACAATAACCTGGAATTCCAAAGAGATAAGCGAGACGCCATGCACCTGGACTAGAGTTAATTAATTGAGTTCCCATTCATGTTAGTTATGTAAACGAACACGTTCCTAAATATCCTGCTACAGTATAACAAGAACAAATGAAGAGAAAAGGAAAGAGAAAACGAATCGTGGCAAGCGGGACACTGTAACAAGGGGCAATTTACAACATTAAGTGTGACAAAATTATTGAAGCAAACCCAATCTCCAAACTCCAATACAAAGCAAGGGAAATAGAGCAGCCGTGTTCACGGGTTACGTACACTTGATAAAATAATACGATAAATGACATCGGAGTAAAGCTGAACTGCCGAAAAAAAAAGAGAGAAAAAAAAAGAAGAAAGAACGGATAAAAGTCCTGCGGGGGTCGAACCTCTCGCCTTCCGGTATGGCGTTATGAAGAACCAGCGCGCTAACAGATTATGCCACATTGCTGTCCTGAAGATCGAGTGCAAAACTTAAATGTAAATACTATTGTGACAGTGTCGACTTGTGATGGCGCTATTCAATTTCTCACAAGTGGCAGCGTGGATTCGATCAATATACAGTTGCAAAGAAAAATTGGGAATCGTTCCGTACAGATTGCATTCTCATTTTCAGTTTTAAATTGCAAAATTGTCAACCTGATGAGGAGATTTGAAAACATAAAATGCATGATTACTAAAGCTTATTGTCTAAACTACAACATATTTATGTTTCAGAGGAAATGGAGCAAAATCAGATGAGGTAAAGGTGCTTAAACGTTGTCAAGTCAATGCATGGTTTAAAAAAAAAATCACCTCCCATAGACATAACACGTAAACTTGTCTGATTTTGAGTCTTTACCTTTAATCACAATTTCTAGTGTGATGACGTCATCATATTTCAAAACCATCACATGGACTTGAAAGGCAAATGTTCAAACTGCAACATATCTGAATTTGGGATAATATTGAGCTTAAACAACAGAGATACGAGCAAATGAATGTCAGAAACAGTACCTCAAAAAAATCAATTCCACTTTTTTCATCTAAAATGACGATATGATGACGTCATCGCGTTTTCCTGGCAATATTGATACCAGGAATGTTATTTACAATTCATATACTTTTGTAATATGCAATAGAAATATAGGGTCAACGGACGATTTAAAGAGCCATGGCGAAATAAACAAAGACATGTTTTTTCACTATATTTGCAGAAAGACGCGCACGTGGAATTTCAACTTTGACGCCAGTGCATTCCTTTGTTATAGGTCGAAATCGATCGGAAATCAATGGATATTGTTACTCAAAGTATCAGGAATCCAAATCAGTCAAAAAAATTGCATTTTCATGTTGCTTACGGGCTCTGCGCGCGGAATTGCGCGGACGGACGCGCACGCGAGAAAATGTTTGAAACGCTTAAAATTGTCTGAAACTTCGAGATTTCCCATTGGGAAGTCGTTTTGAGCCTTTTAAAATTTTGACGCGCGCTTACGCGCGCGTAATGATGACCTGTGTAACTAGCGTCAAAAAGTAAGATAGAGCGTGACCTGAACTTCATGTCCACCGAAAATGATACAGAAATGACATCTAGTTATGAAGTTATGATCGATCATGTGACAAGGTCCGAAAATCACAAAATGGCGCCTAGATGACGTCATAGATATGTTACTGTCATGAAAACCTTATTGTGGCTAGATTTTGTCATGAGACATGTTGACTGAAAATGTCATGTTATTTCGTTATGTCATTCTTGAGATATTGACGACACAAAATTGTCCAGAAAGAAAGAAGAATAAAAAAAAACGAGATATGAAACTCGTCACGCTGACGAGTTAGGTGATACGCTTGGGGTGATCAGGTGTCGGTCATCTGTGATCGACAAAGAAAAGAATGTGATATAGGCACCTTGATGTTATATTGAGCGTACATGCAAAACCGTTTCTCTAACCACTCGGCCACGGGACATCCCCGGAAATCGTAAGGCAAAAAAGAAATGTATGGATATTACAGGGGGAAAAAGTCAATGCCCACTCAACAATCGTGGCCGGGTGAACATGTATTGCATTGCTAGACGGAAATGCGGCCTTGTAACGACTGATGTCGCTATGCCATTTCTGGCAACTTGGGAAAAATACGCGCCGTAGACATAAAGCCTATAATCGGCTGGTTTTGATACCTTGCCTTTAATCACAATTTCCAGTGTGATGACGTCATCAAAGTACAAAACAATGACATGGTCTTGAAAGACAAATGTTCAAAGTACAACACCTCCGTCGTCGTCATTACATACTACGATCGGTTAGACAAAGTGAGCCTGCAAAATTTTGCAGCAGTCGAAGCAATGTGGTCTCCAACACAAAAAAGAGGGATATGGTGTGTGTCTGTGTGTCTGTGTGTCTGTGTGTGTGTATAGGTGCGTTTATATACGAACGTGATTTCTACATGGACGAATATGTAATACAAAATTGAAGAAAAAAAGTAAAATAGCTAAGTATTTTGTTTCGTGATCTTGTGGGGTTCGAACCCGCAACCTCACGTCTCTGAGACGTCGCCTTTAACCACTCGGCCATACGTCTCGGCGAGAAAATATGAGGAACGTAAACTTATGTATGTGAAAGCTGAATCGGAAATCGTTTTGTCCACATTCCATTCTCATTTTCAGTTTTAAACTGCAAAATTGTCAACCTGATGAGGAGATTTCGAAGAAGAAAATGCATGATTATTGCAGCTTATTGTCTCAGCTACAACATACTTAAGTTTCAGAGGAAATGAAGCAGAATCAGCTGAGATAAAGGTGCTTAAACGTTGTCAAGTCAATGCATGGTTTTAAAAAAGATCCCCTCCCATAGACATAACACGTAAACTTGTCCGATTTTGCGTCTTTACCTTTAATCACAATTTAAAGTATGATGACGTCATTAAATTTCAAAACCATGACATGGACTGAAAAGGCAAATGTTCAAAGTACAACATATCTGAATTTGGGATAATATTGAGCATAAACAACAGAGATACGAGCAAATGAATGTCAGAAACAGTACCTCAAAAAAATTAATTCCACTTTTTTGATTTCAGATGATGATATGATGACGTCATAATGTAATTATGGAAATATTAATACTTGAAACGTTATTTCCAATTCATATGTTTTTGTAATATGCAATAAAAACATAGGGTAACCAGACGTTTTAAAGAGCTATGGCGAAATAAACAAAGACATGTTTTTCGCTATATTTGCACAAAGACGCGCACACGAAATTTCAACTTTGACGCCAACGCATTCCTTTGTTATAGGTCAAAATTGATCGGAAATCAATGGATATTGTTACTTAATGTATCAGGAATCCAAATCTGTCAAAAAATGTGCATTTTCAGTTTGCTTACGCGCACTACGCGCGAAAATGTGCGGACGGACGCGAACGCGCGAAACGCTTAAAATTGTCTGAAACTTCGAGATTTCCCATTGGTAAGTTGTTTTGAGCCTTTTAAAAGTTTGACGCGCGCGTACGCGCGCGTAATAATGTCTTAGGTAATTAGCATTAAAATGTATGATAGAGCGTGACCTGAACTTAATGTCCGCCGAAAATGATACAGACATGACCTTTAGATATGAAGTTATGATCGATCATGTAACATGGTCCGAAAATCACAAAATGGCGCCTAGATGACGTCATAGATATGTTACTGTCATGAAAACCTTATTGTGGCTAGATTTTGTCATGAGACATGTTCCCTGAAAATGTCATGTTATTCCGTAATGTCATTCTTGAGATATTGATGACACAAAATTGTCCAGAAAGAAAGAAGAATAACGAGATATGAAACTCGTCAAGCTGACGAGTTAGGTGATACGCTTGGGGTCATCAGGTGTCGGTCATCTGTGATCGACAAAGAAAAGAATGTGATATAGGCACCTTGATGTTATATTGAGCGTGCATGCAAAACCGTTTCTCTAACCACTCGGCCACGGGACATCCCCGGAAATGGTAAGGCAAAAAAGAAATGTATGGATATTACAGGGGGAAAAAGTAAATGCCCACTCAACAATCGTGGCCGCGTGAACATGTATTGCATTGCTAGACGGAAATGCGGCCTTGTAACGACTGATGTCGCTATGCCATTTCTGGCAACTTGGGAAAAATACGCGCCGTAGACATAAAGCCTATAATCGGCTGGTTTTGATACCTTGCCTTTAATCACAATTTTCAGTGTGATGACGTCATCAAAGTACAAAACAATGACATGGTCTTGAAAGACAAATGTTCAAAGTACAACACCTCCGTCGTCGTCATTACATACTATGATCGGTTAGACAAAGTGAGCCTGCAAAATTTTGCAGCAGTCGAAGCAATGTGGTCTCCAACACAAAAAAGAGGGATATGGTGTGTGTCTGTGTGTCTGTGTGTCTGTGTGTGTGTATAGGTGCGTTTATATACGAACGTGATTTCTACATGGACGAATATGTAATACAAAATTGAAGAAAAAAAGTAAAATAGCTAAGTATTTTGTTTCGTGATCTTGTGGGGTTCGAACCCACAACCTCACGTCTCTGAGACGTCGCCTTTAACCACTCGGCCATACGTCTCGGCGAGAAAATATGAGGAACGTAAACTTTTGTATGTGAAAGCTGAATCGGGAATCGTTTTGTCCACATTCCATTCTCATTTTCAGTTTTAAACTGCAAAATTGTCAACCTGATGATGAGATTTCAAAAAATAAAATGCATGATTACTGAAGCTTATTGTCTCAGCTACAACATACTTAAGTTTCAGAGGAAATGAAGCAAAATCAGCTGAGATAAAGGTGCTTAAACGTTGTCAAGTCAATGCATGGTTTAAAAAAAAATCACCTCCCATAGACATAACACGTAAACTTGTCCGATTTTGCATCTTTACCTTTAATCACAATTTAAGGTATGATGCCGTCATCAAATTTCAAAACCATGACTTGGACTTAAAAGGCAAATGTTCAAAGTACAACATATCTGAATTTGGGATAATATTGAGCTTAAACAACAGAGATACGAGCAAATGAATGTCAGAAACAGTACCTCAAAAAAATTAATTCCACTTTTTTGATTTCAGATGATGATATGATGACGTCATAATGTATTTAGGGAAATATTGATACTTGAAACGTTATTTTCAATTCATATGCTTTTGTAATATGCAATAAAAACATAGGGTCACCTGACGTTTTAAAGAGCTATGGCGAAATAAACAAAGACATGTTTTTCGCTATATTTCCACATAGACGCGCACACGAAATTTCAACTTTGACGCCAGCGCATTCCTTTGTTATAGGTCGAAATTGATCGGAAATCAGTGGATATTGTTACTTAATGTATCAGGAATCCAAATCTGTCAAAAAATGTGCATTTTCATGTTGCTTACGCGCACTGCGCGCGGAAATGCGCGGACGGACGCGAACGCGCGGAACGCTTAAAATTGTCCGAAACTTCGAGATTTCCCATTGGGAAGTCGTTTTAAGCATTTAAAAACTTTGACGCGCGCTAATTCGCGCGTAATGATGTCCTGGGTAATTAGCATTAAAAAGTAAGATAGAGCGTGACCTGAACTTTATGTCCAACGAAAATGATACAGAAATGACCTTTAGTTATGAAGTTATGATCGATCATGTAACATGGTCCGAAAATCACAAAATGGCGCCTAGATGACGTCATAGATAAGTTACTGTCATGAAAACCTTATTGTGGCTAGATATTGTCATGAGACATGTTGACTGAAAATGTCATGTTATTCCGTCATGTCAATGTTGAGATATTCACGACACAAAATGTGCCAGAAAGAAAGAAGAATAAAAAGAAAGAAAGGAAGATTTTGACAAACACAATAGGTGATACGCTAAAAGCGTATCACCTAAAAAGAAACGAGACATGAAAACTCGTCACATTGAGGACGAGTTAGGTGATACGCTTGTGGTCATCAGATGACGGTCATCTGTGATCGACAAGAAAAGAATGTGATATAGGCACCTTGAAGTTATATTGAGCGTGCATGCGAAACCGTTTCTGTAACCACTCGGCCACGGGTCATCCACGGAAATGGTAAGACAAAAAAAAAAACAATGTATAGATATAACAGGGGGAAAGTCAATGCCCACTCAACTAACGTGGCCGTGTGAACATCTATTGCATTGCTAGACGGAAAAGCGGCCTTGTAACGACTGAGGTCGCTATGCCATTTCTGGCAACTTGGGAAAAATACGTCCCGCAGACATAAAACCTATAATCGGCTGGTTTTCATACCTTGCCTTTAATCACAATTTTCAGTGTAATGACGTCATCAAATTACAAAACAATGACATGGTCTTGAAAGACAATTGTTCAAAGTACAACACCTCAGTCGTCGTCATTACATACTATGATCGGTTTGACAAAGTCAACTTGCAAAATTTTGCTGCAGTCGAAGCAATGTAGTCTCCAACACACAAAAAAGAGGGATATGGCGTGTGTGTGTATAGGTGCGTTTATATACGAACGTGATTTCTACATGGACGAATATGTAATACAAAATTGAAGAAAAAAAGTAAAATAGCTAAGTATTTTGTTTCGTGATCTTGTGGGGTTCGAACCCGCAACCTCACGTCTCTGAGACGTCGCCTTTAACCACTCGGCCATACGTCTAGGCGAGAAAATATGAGGAACGTAAACTTATGTATGTGAAAGCTGAATCGGGAATCGTTTTGTCCACATTCCATTCTCATTTTCAGTTTTAAACTGCAAAATTGTCAACCTGATGATGAGATTTCAAAAAATAAAATGCATGATTACTGAAGCTTATTGTCTCAGCTACAACATACTTAAGTTTCAGAGGAAATGAAGCAAAATCAGCTGAGATAAAGGTGCTTGAACGTTGTCAAGTCAATGCATGGTTTAAAAAAAATCACCTCCCATAGACATAACACGTAAACTTGTCCGATTTTGCATCTTTACCTTTAATCACAATTTAAGGTATGATGCCGTCATCAAATTTCAAACCATGACTTGGACTTGAAAGGCAAATGTTCAAAGTACAACATATCTGAATTTGGGATAATATTGAGCTTAAACAACAGAGATACGAGCAAATGAATGTCAGAAACAGTACCTCAAAAAAATTAATTCCACTTTTTTGATTTCAGATGATGATATGATGACGTCATAATGTATTTAGGGAAATATTGGTACTTGAAACGTTATTTTCAATTCATATGCTTTTGTAATATGCAATAAAAACATAGGGTCACCTGACGTTTTAAAGAGCTGTGGCGAAATAAACAAAGACATGTTTTTCGCTATATTTCCACATGGACGCGCACACGAAATTTCAACTTTGACGCCAGCGCATTCCTTTGTTATAGGTCAAAATTGATCAAAAATCAATGGATATTGTTACTTAATGTATCAGGAATCCAAATCTGTCAAAAAATGTGCATTTTCATGTTGCTTACGCGCACTGCGCGCGAAAATACGCGGACAGACGCCTACGCGCGGAACGCTTAAAATTGTCTGAAACTTCGAGATTTCCCATTGGGAAGTTGTTTTGAGCCTTTAAAAAGTTTGACGCGCGCGTACGCGCGCGTAAAGATGTCCTTGGTAATTAGCATTACAAAGTAAGATAGAGCGTGACCTGAACTTTATGTCCACCGAAATTGATACAGAAATGTCCTTTAGTTATGAAGTTATGATCGATCATGTAACATGTCCGAAAATCACAAAATGGCGCCTAGATGACGTCATAGATACGTTACTGTCATGAAAACCTTATTGTGGCTAGATATTGTCATGAGACATGTTGACTGAAAATGTCATGTTATTCCGTCATGTCAATGTTGAGATATTCACGACACAAAATGTGCCAGAAAGAAAGAAGAATAAAAAGAAAGAAAGGAAGATTTTGACAAACACAATAGGTGATACGCTAAAAGCGTATCACCTAATAAAGAGAGATTTTGACAATCACAATAGGTGATACGCTGATAGCGTATCACCTAATAAAGAGAGATTTTGACAATCACAATAGGTGATACGCTGATAGCGTATCACCTAATAAAGAGAGATTTTGACAATCACAATAGGTGATACGCTGATAGCGTATCACCTAACGAGACATGAAAACTCGTCACATTGAGGACGAGTTAGGTGATACGCTTGTGGTCATGAGATGACAGTCATCTGTGATCGACAAAGAAAAGAATGTGATATAGGCACCTTGAAGTTATATTGAGCGTGCATGCGAAACCGTATCTGTAACCACTCGACCACGGGTCATCCACGGAAATGGTAAGACAAAAAAACAACAACAATGTATAGATATAACGGGGGGAAAGTCAATGCCCACTCAACTAACGTGGCCGTGTGAACATCTATTGCATTGCTAGACGGAAAAGCGGCCTTGTAACGACTGAGGTCGCTATGCCATTTCTGGCAACTTGGGAAAAATACGTCCCGCAGACATAAAACCTATAATCGGCTGGTTTTGATACCTTGCCTTTAATCACAATTTTCAGTGTAATGACGTCATCAAATTACAAAACAATGACATGGTCTTGAAAGAAAATTGTTCAAAGTACAACACCTCAGTCGTCGTCATTACATACTATGATCGGTTTGACAAAGTCAACCTGCAAAATGTTGCTGCAGTCGAAGCAATGTGGTCTCCAACACACAAAAAAGAGGGATATGGCGTGTGTGTGTGTCTGTGTGTGTGTATAGGTGCGTTTATATACGAACGTGATTTCTACATGGACGAATATGTAATACAAAATTGAAGAAAAAAAAACAGTAAAGTAGCTAATTATTTTGTTTCGTGATCTTGTGGGGTTCGAACCCGCAACCTCACGTCTCTGAGACGTCGCCTTTAACCACTCGGCGACACGTCTCGACGGGAAAATATGGGGAACGTTATGGACTTGAAAGACAGTTGTTCAATATATAACACATTCATCGTACGTTGTCAGTTTGCTATTGACATGACGATCTATCATTTGAATATGAGGCAGGCATTAGTACCTGTATGAAATTATTATAGGCATGGTTATCAAATTGCCCTAAAATATCCTTATAATTGCCTTATTTTTACACACAGTTACGCTATCCCTTTAAACTCGTCACAGTTTAATCAGAATCATTAACATCATACATTAGTACCATATTCAGTTCCATAGCTGATCACGTTTGCTAATCAATTAAGAGTAATTGTCTAGCATGTGTCATATGGCCAACCTGTATACACACGTATATACACACACACAATGCTAAATGTATGTATCAAACATCTGTAACACAGCTTTGAACTAACTATAGGAATTATCGCTGCACTTATCATCCATACTTTTTATCACTATCTGAAACTCCACAAAAACCACTAATTGACAAATAATCATCAATACAGAAGACTGAATACCTTTTTTACAATGTATAGCTTGTTACATGTATAAATCAGCACAAAGTAACCACGACTACATTGTGTTACTGAATTAATATGAACAAATTTCATGTTGTGACAGTATACTATATCAGTTTGAAAAGCCCAACCTGCAAAACTATAATTTTGCAGCAGTCGAAGTAATGCAGTCTCCAACGCAAAACAAAGGTATACTGTGTGAGTGTGTGCGTATAGGTGTGTTTACATGCAAACGTGATTTCTACATGGACGAAGGTGTAGTACTCTATTGAAGAAAAAAAGTAAAAAAAATATATTATTTTCTTTCGTGCTCTTGTGAGGATCGAACCCGTACGTGTGCAACCTCACGTTTCTAAGACGACGCCTCTAACCACTCGACCATACGTCTCGACGAGAAAATTAGAGGAACGTAAGCTTATGTACGTGAAAGATGAATCAGGAATCGTTTGGTCCGCATTCCATTCTCATTTTCAGTTTTAAATTGCAAAATTGTCAACCTCATGAGGAGATTTCAAAGAATAAAATGCATGATTACTGCAGCTTATTGTCACAGCTACAACATAAATAAGTTTCAGAGGAAATGAAGCAAAATCAGCTGAGATAAAGGTGCTTAAACGTTGTCAAGTCAATGCATGGTTTCTAAAAAAATCACCTCCCATAGACATAACACGTAAACTTGTCCGATTTTGCGTCTTTACCTTTAAACACAATTTAAAGCATGATGACGTCATCAAATTTCAAAACCATGACATGGACTTGAAAGGCAAATGTTCAAAGTACAACATATCTGAATTTGGGATAATATTGAGCTTAAACAACAGAGATACGAGCAAATGAATGTCAGAAACAGTACCTCAAAAAAATTAATTCCACTTTTTTGATTTCAGATGACGATATGATGACGTCATAATGTAATTATGGAAATAATGATACTTGAAACGTCATGTCCAATTTATATGCTTTTGTAATATGCAATAAAAACATAGGGTCACCTGACGTTTTAAAGAGCTATGGCGAAATAAACAAAGACATGTTTTTTCACTATATTTGCACATAGACGCGCACGCGAAATTTGAACTTTGACGCAAGTGCATTGCTTTGTTATTTGTAGGAATCGATTAGAAATCAATGGATATTGTTGCTCAAAGTATCAGGAATCCAAATCTGTCAAAAAAAGTGTATTTTCATGTTGCTGACGCGCTGTGCGCGCGAAAATGCGCGGACGGACGCGCACGCGCAAAATTGTTTGAAACGCATAAAATTGTCTGAAACTTCGAGATTTCCCATTGGAAAGTTGTTTTGAGCCTTTTAAAATTTTGACGCGCGCTTACGCGCACTTAATGATGTCCTAGGTAATTAGCATCAAAAGAAGTAAGATAGAACGTGACCTGAACTTTATGTCCACAAAAAATGATACAGAAATGACCTTTAGTTATGAAGTTATGATCGATCATGTAACATGGTCCAAAAATCACAAAATGGCGCCTAGACGACGTCATAGATATGTTACTGTCATGAAAACCTTATTGTGGCTAGATATTGTCATGAGACATGTTCCCTGAAAATGTCATGTTATTCCGTAATGTCATTCTTGAGATATTGATGACACAAAATTGTCCAGAAAGAAAGAAGAATAAAAAGAAACGAGATATGAAACTCGTCACGCTGACGAGTTAGGTGATACGCTTGGGGTCATCAGGTGTCGGTCATCTGTGATCGACAAAGAAAAGAATGTGATATAGGCACCTTGAAGTTATATTGAGCGTGCATGCAAAACCGTTTCTCTAACCACTCGGCCACGGGACATCCCCGGAAATGGTAAGGCAAAAAAGAAATGTATAGATATTACAGGGGGGAAAAGTCAATGCCCACTCAACAATCGTGGCCGCGTGAACATGTATTGCATTGCTAGACGGAAATGCGGCCTTGTAACGACTGATGTCGCTATGCCATTTCTTGCAACTTGGGAAAAATACGCGCCGTAGACATAAAGCCTATAATCGGCTGGTTTTGATACCTTGCCTTTAATCACAATTTTCAGTGTGATGACGTCATCAAAGTACAAAACAATGACATGGTCTTGAAAGACAATTGTTCAAAGTACAACACCTCCGTCGTCGTCATTACATACTATGATCGGTTTGACAAAGTCAGCCTGCAAAATTTTGCAGCAGTCGAAGCAATGTGGTCTCCAACACAAAAAAGAGGGATATGGTGTGTGTCTGTGTGTCTGTGTGTGTGTATAGGTGCGTTTATATACGAACGTGATTTCTACATGGACGAATATGTAATACAAAATTGAAGAAAAAAAGTAAAATAGCTAAGTATTTTGTTTCGTGATCTTGTGGGGTTCGAACCCGCAACCTCACGTCTCTGAGACGTCGCCTTTAACCACTCGGCCATACGTCTCGACGAGAAAATATGGGGAACGTAAACTTATGTATGTGAAAGATGAATCGGGAATCGTTATGTCCACATTCCATTCTCATTTTCAGTTTTAAACTGCAAAATTGTCAACCTGATGATGAGATTTCAAAAAATAAAATGCATGATTACTGAAGCTTATTGTCTCAGCTACAACATACTTAAGTTTCAGAGGAAATGAAGCAAAATCAGCTGAGATAAAGGTGTTTAAACGTTGTCAAGTCAATGCATGGTTTTAAAAAAAATCACCTCCCATAGACATAACACGTAAACTTGTCCGATTTTGCATCTTTACCTTTAATCACAATTTAAGGTATTATGACGTCATCAAATTTCAAAACCATGACTTGGATTTAAAAGGCAAATGTTCAAAGTACAACATATCTGAATTTGGGATAATATTGAGCTTAAACAACAGAGATACGAGCAAATGAATGTCAGAAACAGTACCTCAAAAAATTAATTCCACTTTTTTGATTTCAGATGATGATATGATGACGTCATAATGTATTTAGGGAAATATTGATACTTGAAACGTTATTTTCAATTCATATGCTTTTGTAATATGCAATAAAAACATAGGGTCACCTGACGTTTTAAAGAGCTATGGCGAAATAAACAAAGACATGTTTTTCGCTATATTTCCACATAGACGCGCACACGAAATTTCAACTTTGACGCCAGCGCATTCCTTTGTTATAGGTCGAAATTGATCGGAAATCAATGGATATTAAAACTTAATGTATCAGGAATCCAAATCTGTCAAAAAATGTGCATTTTCATGTTGATTACGCGCACTGCGCGCGGAAATGCGCGGACGGACGCGAACGCGCGGAACGCTTAAAATTGTCTGAAACTTCGAGATTTCCCATTGGGAAGTCGTTTTAAGCATTTAAAAACTTTGACGCGCGCTAATGCGCGCGTAATGATGTCCTAGGTAATTAGCATTAAAATGTAAGATAGAACGTGACCTGAACTTTACGTCCAACGAAAATGATACAGAAATGACCTTTAGTTATGAAGTTATGATCGATCATGTAACATGGTCCGAAAATCACAAAATGGCGCCTAGATGACGTCATAGATATGTTACTGTCATGAAAACCTTATTGTGGCTAGATATTGTCATGAGACATGTTGACTGAAAATGTCATGTTATTCCGTCATGTCAATGTTGAGATATTCACGACACAAAATGTGCCAGAAAGAAAGAAGAATAAAAAGAAAGAAAGGAAGATTTTGACAAACACAATAGGTGATACGCTAAAAGCGTATCACCTAATAAAGAGAGATTTTGACAATCACAATAGGTGATACGCTGATAGCGTATCACCTAATAACGAGATATGAAACTCGTCACGCTGACGAGTTAGGTGATACGCTTGGGGTCATCAGGTGTCGGTCATCTGTGATCGACAAAGAAAAGAATGTGATATAGGCACCTTGAAGTTATATTGAGCGTGCATGCAAAACCGTTTCTCTAACCACTCGGCCACGGGACATCCCCGGAAATGGTAAGGCAAAAAAGAAATGTATAGATATTACAGGGGGAAAAAGTCAATGCCCACTCAACAATCGTGGCCGCGTGAACATGTATTGCATTGCTAGACGGAAAAGCGGCCTTGTAACGACTGAGGTCGCTATGCCATTTCTGGCAACTTGGGAAAAATACGTCCCGCAGACATAAAACCTATAATCGGCTGGTTTTGATACCTTGCCTTTAATCACAATTTTCAGTGTAATGACGTCATCAAATTACAAAACAATGACATCGTCTTGAAAGACAATTGTTCAAAGTACAACACCTCAGTCGTCGTCATTACATACTATGATCGGTTTGACAAAGTCAACCTGCAAAATTTGCTGCAGTCGAAGCAATGTGGTCTCCAACACACAAAAAAAGAGGGATATGGCGTGTGTGTGTGTCTGTGTGTGTGTATAGGTGCGTTTATATACGAACGTGATTTCTACATGGACGAATATGTAATACAAAATTGAAGAAAAAAAACAGTAAAGTAGCTAAGTATTTTGTTTCGTGATCTTGTGGGGTTCGAACCCGCAACCTCACGTCTCTGAGACGTCGCCTTTAACTACTCGGCCACACGTCTCGACGGGAAAATATGAGGAACGTTATGGACTTGAAAGACAGTTGTTCAATGTATAACACATTCATCGTACGTTGTCAGTTTGCTATTGACATGACAATCTATCACACGAATATGAGGCAGGCATTAGTACCTGTATGAAATTATTATAGGCATGGTTATCAAATTGCCCTAAAATTTCCTTATAGTTGCCTTATTTTTACACACAGTTATGCTATCCCTTTAAACTCGTCACAGTTTAATTAGAATCATTAACATCATACATTAGTACCATATTCAATTCCATAGCTGATAACGTTTGCTAATCAATTAAGATTAATTGTCTAGAATGTGTCATATGGCCAACCTGTATACACACGTATATATACACACACAATGCTAAATGTATGTATCAAACATCTGTAACACAACTTTGAACTAACTGTAGGAAGTATCGCTGCACTTATCATCCATACTTTTTATCACTATCTGAAACTCCACAAAAACCACTAATTGACAAATAATCATCAATACAGAAGACTGAATACCTTTTTTACAATGTATAGCTTGTTACATGTATAAATCAGCACAAAGTAACCACGACTACATTGTGTTACTGAATTAATATGAACAAATTTCATGTTGTGACAGTATACTATATCAGTTTGAAAAGCCCAACCTGCAAAACTATAATTTTGCAGCAGTCGAAGTAATGCAGTCTCCAACGCAAAACAAAGGTATACTGTGTGAGTGTGTGCGTATAGGTGTGTTTACATGCAAACGTGATTTCTACATGGACGAAGGTGTGGTACTCCATTGAAGAAAAAAAGTAAAAATAAAAATTATATTCTTTCGTGCTCTTGTGAGGATCGAACCCGTACGTGTGCAACCTCACGTTTCTAAGACGACGCCTCTAACCACTCGGCCATACGTCTCGACGAGAAAATTAGAGGAACGTAAACTTATGTACGTGAAAGATGAATCAGGAATCGTTTGGTCCGCATTCCATTCTCATTTTCAGTTTTAAATTGCAAAATTGTCAACCTCATGAGGAGATTTCAAAGAATAAAATGCATGATTACTGCAGCTTATTGTCACATCTACAACATACTTAAGTTTCAAAGGAAATGAAGCAAAATCAGCTGAGATAAAGGTGCTTAAACGTTGTCAAGTCAATGCATGGTTTCTAAAAAAATCACCTCCCATAGACATAACACGTAAACTTGTACGATTTTGCATCTTTACCTTTAAACACAATTTAAAGCATGATGACGTCATCAAATTTCAAAACTATGACATGGACTTGAAAGGCAAATGTTCAAAGTACAACATATCTGAATTTGGGATAATATTTAGCTTAAACAACAGAGATACGAGCAAATGAATCTCAGAAACAGTACCTTAAAAAAATTAATTCCACTTTTTTGATTTCAGATGACGATGTGATGACGTCATAATGTTTTATGGAAATAATGATACTTGAAACGTTATGTCCAATTTATATGCTTTTGTAATATGCAATAAAAACATAGGGTAACCAGACGTTTTAAAGAGCTATGGCGAAATAAACAAAGACATGTTTTTTCACTATATTTGCACATAGACGCGCAGGCGAAATTTGAACTTTGACGCAAGTGCAATGCTTTGTTATTTGTCAGAAACGATCAGAAATCAATGGATATTGTTACTCAAAGTATCAGGAATCCAAATCAGTCAAAAAAAGTGCATTTTCATGTTACTGACGCGCTGTGCACGCGAAAACGCGCGGACGGACGCGCACGCGCAAAATCGTTTGAAACGCTTAAATTTGTCTGAAACTTCGAGATTTCCCATTGGAAAGTTGTTTTGAGCCTTTTAAAAGTTTGACGCGCGCTTACGCGTCCTAGATGACGTCCTAGGTAATTAGGATCAGAGAAAGAAAGATAGAACGTGACCTGAACTTTATGTCCACCGAAAATGATACAGAAATGACCTTTAGTTATGAAGTTATGATCGATCATGTAACATGGTCCGAAAATCACAAAATGGCGCCTAGATGACGTCATAGATATGTTACTGTCATGAAAACCTTATTGTGGCTAGATATTGTCATGAGACATGTTCCCTGAAAATGTCATGTTATTCCGTAATGTCATTCTTGAGATATTGATGACACAAAATTGTCCAGAAAGAAAGAAGAACGAGATAAGAAACTCGTCACGCTGACGAGTTAGGTGATACGCTTGGGGTCATCAGGTGTCGGTCATCTGTGATCGACAAAGAAAAGAATGTGATATAGGCACCTTGAAGTTATATTGAGCGTGCATGCAAAACCGTTTCTCTAACCACTCGGCCACGGGACATCCCCGGAAATGGTAAGGCAAAAAAGAAATGTATGAATATTACAGGGGGAAAAAGTCAATGCCCACTCAAGAATCGTGGCCGCGTGTACATGTATTGCATTGCTAGACGGAAATGCGGCCTTGTAACGACTGATGTCGCTATGCCATTTCTGGCAACTTGGGAAAAATACGCGCCGTAGACATAAAGCCTATAATCGGCTGGTTTTGATACCTTGCCTTTGATCACAATTTTCAGTGTGATGACGTCATCAAATTACAAAACAATGACATCGTCTTGAAAGACAATTGTTCAAAGTACAACACCTCCGTCGTCGTCATTACATACTATGATCGGTTTGACAAAGTCAGCCTGCAAAATTTTGCAGCAGTCGAAGCAATGTGGTCTCCAACACAAAAAAGAGGGATATGGTGTGTGTCTGTGTGTGTGTATAGGTGCGTTTATATACGAACGTGATTTCTACATGGACGAATATGTAATACAAAATTGAAGAAAAAAAGTAAAATAACTAAGTATTTTGTTTCGTGATCTTGTGGGGTTCGAACCCGCAACCTCACGTCTCTGAGACGTCGCCTTTAACCACTCGGCCATACGTCTCGGCGAGAAAATATGAGGAACGTAAACTTATGTATGTGAAAGCTGAATCGGGAATCGTTTTGTCCACATTCCATTCTCATTTTCAGTTTTAAACTGCAAAATTGTCAACCTGATGATGCGATTCCAAAAAATAAAATGCATGATTACTGAAGCTTATTGTCTCAGCTACAACATACTTAAGTTTCAGAGGAAATGAAGCAAAATCAGCTGAGATAAAGGTGCTTAAACGTTGTCAAGTCAATGCATGGTTTAAACAAAAATCACCTCCCATAGACATAACACGTAAACTTGTCCGATTTTGCATCTTTACCTTTAATCACAATTTAAGGTATGATGACATCATCAAATTTCAAAAGCATGACATGGACTTAAAAGGCAAATGTTCAAAGTACAACATATCTGAATTTGGGATAATATTGATCTTAAACAACAGAGATACGAGCAAATGAATGTCAGAAACAGTACCTCAAAAAATTAATTCCACTTTTTTGATTTCAGATGATGATATGATGACGTCATAATGTATTTAGGGAAATATTGATACTTGAAACGTTATTTTCAATTCATATGCTTTTGTAATATGCAATAAAAACATAGGGTCACCTGACGTTTTAAAGAGCTATGGCGAAATAAACAAAGACATCTTTTTCGCTATATTTCCACACAGACGCGCACACGAAATTTCAACTTTGACGCCAGCGCATTCCTTTGTTATAGGTCGAAATTGATCGGTAATCAATGGATATTGTTACTTAATGTATCAGGAATCCAAATCTGTCAAAAAATTTGCATTTTCATGTTGCTTACGCGCCCTACGCGCGAAAATACGCGGAGAGACACCTACGCGCGGAACGCTTAAAATTGTCTGAAACTTCGAGATTTCCCATTGGGAAGTTGTTTTGAGCCTTTAAAAAGTTTGACGCGCGCGTACGCGCGCGTAAAGATGTCCTTGGTAATTAGCATTACAAAGTAAGATAGAGCGTGACCTGAACTATATGTCCACCGAAAATGATACAGAAATGTCCTTTAGTTATGAAGTTATGATCGATCATGTAACATGTCCGAAAATCACAAAATGGCGCCTAGATGACGTCATAGATACGTTACTGTCATGAAAACCTTATTGTGGCTAGATATTGTCATGAGACATGTTGACTGAAAATGTCATGTTATCCCGTCATGTCAATGTTGAGATATTCACGACACAAAATGTGCCAGAAAGAAAGAAGAATAAAAAGAAAGAAAGGAAGATTTTGACAAACACAATAGGTGATACGCTAAAAGCGTATCACCTAATAACGAGACATGAAAACTCGTCACATTGAGGACGAGTTAGGTGATACGCTTGTGGTCATCAGATGACAGTCATCTGTGATCGACAAAGAAAAGAATGTGATATAGGCACCTTGAAGTTATATTGAGCGTGCATGCGAAACCGTTTCTGTAACCACTCGGCCACGGGTCATCCACGGAAATGGTAAGACAAAAAAACAACAACAATGTATTGATATAACGGGGGGAAAGTCAATGCCCACTCAACTAACGTGGCCGTGTGAACATCTATTGCATTGCTAGACGGAAAAGCGGCCTTGTAACGACTGAGGTCGCTATGCCATTTCTGGCAACTTGGGAAAAATACGTCCCGCAGACATAAAACCTATAATCGGCTGGTTTTGATACCTTGCCTTTAATCACAATTTTCAGTGTAATGACGTCATCAAATTACAAAACAATGACATGGTCTTGAAAGAAAATTGTTCAAAGTACAACACCTCAGTCGTCGTCATTACATACTATGATCGGTTTGACAAAGTCAACCTGCAAAATTTTGCTGCAGTCGAAGCAATGTGGTCTCCAACACACAAAAAAGAGGGATATGGCGTGTGTGTGTGTCTGTGTGTGTGTATAGGTGCGTTTATATACGAATGTGATTTCTACATGGACGAATATGTAATACAAAATTGAAGAAAAAAAAAAGTAAAGTAGCTAAGTATTTTGTTTCGTGATCTTGTGGGGTTCGAACCCGCAACCTCAAGTCTCTGAGACGTCGCCTTTAACCACTCGGCGACACGTCTCGACGGGAAAATATGGGGAACGTTATGGACTTGATAGACAGTTGTTCAGTATATAACACATTCATCGTACGTTGTCAGTTTGCTATTGACATGACGATCTACCACATGAATATGAGGCAGGCATTAGTACCTGTATGAAATTATTATAGGCATGGTTATCAAATTGCCCTAAAATATCCTTATAATTGCCTTATTTTTACACACAGTTACGCTATCCCTTTAAACTCGTCACAGTTTAATTAGAATCATTAACATCATACATTAGTACCATATTCAGTTCCATAGCTGATCACGTTTGCTAATCAATTAAGAGTAATTGTCTAGAATGTGTCATATGGCCAACCTGTATACACACGTATATACACACACACAATGCTAAATGTATGTATCAAACATCTGTAATACAGCTTTGAACTAACTATAGGAATTATCGCTGCACTTATCATCCATACTTTTTATCACTATCTGAAACTCCACAAAAACCACTAATTGACAAATAATCATCAATACAGAAGACTGAATACCTTTTTTACAATGTATAGCTTGTTACATGTATAAATCAGCACAAAGTAACCACGACTACATTGTGTTACTGAATTGATATGAACAAATTTCATTTTGTTACAGTATACTATATCAGTTTGAAAAGCCCAACCTGCAAAACTATAATTTTGCAGCAGTTGAAGTAATGCAGTCTCCAACGCAAAACAAAGGTATACTGTGTGAGTGTGTGCGTATAGGTGTGTTTACTTGCAAACGTGATTTCTACATGGACGAAGGTGTAGTACTCCATTGAAGAAAAAAAGTTAAAAAAAAAATAATTTTCTTTCGTGCTCTTGTGAGGATCGAACCCGTACGTGTGCAACCTCACGTTTCTAAGACGACGCCTCTAACCACTCGGCCATACGTCTCGACGAGAAAATTAGAGGAACGTAAGCTTATGTACGTGAAAGATGAATCAGGAATCGTTTGGTCCGCATTCCATTCTCATTTTCAGTTTTAAATTGCAAAATTGTCAACCTCATGAGGAGATTTCAAAGAATAAAATGCATGATTACTGCAGCTTATTGTCACAGCTACAACATAAATAAGTTTCAGAGGAAATGAAGCAAAATCAGCTGAGATAAAGGTGCTTAAACGTTGTCAAGTCAATGCATGGTTTCTAAAAAAATCACCTCCCATAGACATAACACGTAAACTTGTCCGATTTTGCGTCTTTACCTTTAAACACAATTTAAAGCATGATGACGTCATCAAATTTCAAAACCATGACATGGACTTGAAAGGCAAATGTTCAAAGTACAACATATCTGAATTTGGGATAATATTGAGCTTAAACAACAGAGATACGAGCAAATGAATGTCAGAAACAGTACCTCAAAAAAATTAATTCCACTTTTTTGATTTCAGATGACGATATGATGACGTCATAATGTAATTATGGAAATAATGATACTTGAAACGTCATGTCCAATTTATATGCTTTTGTAATATGCAATAAAAACATAGGGTCACCTGACGTTTTAAAGAGCTATGGCGAAATAAACAAAGACATGTTTTTTCACTATATTTGCACATAGACGCGCACGCGAAATTTGAACTTTGACGCAAGTGCATTGCTTTGTTATTTGTAGGAATCGATTAGAAATCAATGGATATTGTTGCTCAAAGTATCAGGAATCCAAATCTGTCAAAAAAAGTGTATTTTCATGTTGCTGACGCGCTGTGCGCGCGAAAATGCGCGGACGGACGCGCACGCGCAAAATTGTTTGAAACGCATAAAATTGTCTGAAACTTCGAGATTTCCCATTGGAAAGTTGTTTTGAGCCTTTTAAAATTTTGACGCGCGCTTACGCGCACTTAATGATGTCCTAGGTAATTAGCATCAAAAGAAGTAAGATAGAACGTGACCTGAACTTTATGTCCACAAAAAATGATACAGAAATGACCTTTAGTTATGAAGTTATGATCGATCATGTAACATGGTCCAAAAATCACAAAATGGCGCCTAGACGACGTCATAGATATGTTACTGTCATGAAAACCTTATTGTGGCTAGATATTGTCATGAGACATGTTCCCTGAAAATGTCATGTTATTCCGTAATGTCATTCTTGAGATATTGATGACACAAAATTGTCCAGAAAGAAAGAAGAATAACGAGATATGAAACTCGTCACGCTGACGAGTTAGGTGATACGCTTGGGGTCATCAGGTGTCGGTCATCTGCGATCGACAAAGAAAAGAATGTGATATAGGCACCTTGAAGTTATATTGAGCGTGAATGCAAAACCGTTCCTCTAACCACTCGGCCACGGGACATCCCCGGAAATGGTAAGTCAAAAAAGAAATGTATGGATATTACAGGGGGAAAAAGTCAATGCCCACTCAACAATCGTGGCCGCGTGAACATGTATTGCATTGCTAGACGGAAATGCGGCCTTGTAACGACTGATGTCGCTATGCCATTTCTGGCAACTTGGGAAAAATACGCGCCGTAGACATAAAGCCTATAATCGGCTGGTTTTGATACCTTGCCTTTAATCACAATTTTCAGTGTGATGACGTCATCAAAGTACAAAATAATGACATGGTCTTGAAAGACAATTGTTCAAAGTACAACACCTCCGTCGTCGTCATTACATACTATGATCGGTTTGACAAAGTCAGCCTGCAAAATTTTGCAGCAGTCGAAGCAATGTGGTCTCCAACACAAAAAAGAGGGATATGGTGTGTGTCTGTGTGTGTGTATAGGTGCGTTTATATACGAACGTGATTTCTACATGGACGAATATGTAATACAAAATTGAAGAAAAAAAGTAAAATAGCCAAGTATTTTGTTTCGTGATCTTGTGGGGTTCGAACCCGCAACCTCACGTCTCTGAGACGTCGCCTTTAACCACTCGGCCATACGTCTCGGCGAGAAAATATGAGGAACGTAAACTTATGTATGTGAAAGCTGAATCGGGAATCGTTTTGTCCACATTCCATTCTCATTTTCAGTTTTAAACTGCAAAATTGTCAATCTGATGATGAGATTTCAAAAAATAAAATGCATGATTACTGAAGCTTATTGTCTCAGCTACAACATACTTAAGTTTCAGAGGAAATGAAGCAAAATCAGCTGAGATAAAGGTGCTTAAACGTTGTCAAGTCAATGCATGGTTTAAAAAAAAATCACCTCCCATAGACATAACACGTAAACTTGTCCGATTTTGCATCTTTACTTTTAATCACAATTTAAGGTATGATAACGTCATCAAATTTCGAAACCATGGCATGGACTTAAAAGGCAAATGTTCAAAGTACAACATATCTGAATTTGGGATAATATTGAGCTTAAACAACAGAGATACGAGCAAATGAATGTGAGAAACAGTACCTCAAAAAAATTAATTCCACTTTTTTGATTTCAGATGATGATATGATGACGTCATAATGTATTTAGGGAAATATTGATACTTGAAACGTTATTTTCAATTCATATGCTTTTGTAATATGCAATAAAAACATAGGGTCACCTGACGTTTTAAAGAGCTATGGCGAAATAAACAAAGACATGTTTTTCGCTATATTTCCACATAGACGCGCACACGAAATTTCAACTTTGACGCCAGCGCATTCCTTTGTTATAGGTCGAAATTGATCGGAAATCAATGGATATTGTTACTTAATGTATCAGGAATCCAAATCTGTCAAAAAATGTGCATTTTCATGTTGCTTACGCGCACTGCGCGCGGGAATGCGCGGACGGACGCGAACGCGCGGAACGCTTAAAATTGTCTGAAACTTCGAGATTTCCCATTGGGAAGTCGTTTTAAGCATTTAAAAACTTTGACGCGCGCTAATGCGCGCGTAATGATGTCCTAGGTAATTAGCATTAAAAAGTAAGATAGAGCGTGACCTGAACTTTATGTCCAACGAAAATGATACAGAAATGACCTTTAGTTATGAAGTTATGATCGATCATGTAACATGGTCCGAAAATCACAAAATGGCGCCTAGATGACGTCATAGATATGTTACTGTCATGAAAACCTTATTGTGGCTAGATATTGTCATGAGACATGTTGACTGAAAATGTCATGTTATTCCGTCATGTCAATGTTGAGATATTCACGACACAAAATGTGCCAGAAAGAAAGAAGAACGAGACATGAAAACTCGTCACATTGAGGACGAGTTAGGTGATACGCTTGTGGTCATGAGATGACAGTCATCTGTGATCGACAAAGAAAAGAATGTGATATAGGCACCTTGAAGTTATATTGAGCGTGCATGCGAAACCGTATCTGTAACCACTCGACCACGGGTCATCCACGGAAATGGTAAGACAAAAAAACAACAACAATGTATAGATATAACGGGGGGAAAGTCAATGCCCACTCAACTAACGTGGCCGTGTGAACATCTATTGCATTGCTAGACGGAAAAGCGGCCTTGTAACGACTGAGGTCGCTATGCCATTTCTGGCAACTTGGGAAAAATACGTCCCGCAGACATAAAACCTATAATCGGCTGGTTTTGATACCTTGCCTTTAATCACAATTTTCAGTGTAATGACGTCATCAAATTACAAAACAATGACATGGTCTTGAAAGAAAATTGTTCAAAGTACAACACCTCAGTCGTCGTCATTACATACTATGATCGGTTTGACAAAGTCAACCTGCAAAATGTTGCTGCAGTCGAAGCAATGTGGTCTCCAACACACAAAAAAGAGGGATATGGCGTGTGTGTGTGTCTGTGTGTGTGTATAGGTGCGTTTATATACGAACGTGATTTCTACATGGACGAATATGTAATACAAAATTGAAGAAAAAAAAAACAGTAAAGTAGCTAATTATTTTGTTTCGTGATCTTGTGGGGTTCGAACCCGCAACCTCACGTCTCTGAGACGTCGCCTTTAACCACTCGGCGACACGTCTCGACGGGAAAATATGGGGAACGTTATGGACTTGAAAGACAGTTGTTCAATATATAACACATTCATCGTACGTTGTCAGTTTGCTATTGACATGACGATCTATCATTTGAATATGAGGCAGGCATTAGTACCTGTATGAAATTATTATAGGCATGGTTATCAAATTGCCCTAAAATATCCTTATAATTGCCTTATTTTTACACACAGTTACGCTATCCCTTTAAACTCGTCACAGTTTAATCAGAATCATTAACATCATACATTAGTACCATATTCAGTTCCATAGCTGATCACGTTTGCTAATCAATTAAGAGTAATTGTCTAGCATGTGTCATATGGCCAACCTGTATACACACGTATATACACACACACAATGCTAAATGTATGTATCAAACATCTGTAACACAGCTTTGAACTAACTATAGGAATTATCGCTGCACTTATCATCCATACTTTTTATCACTATCTGAAACTCCACAAAAACCACTAATTGACAAATAATCATTAATACAGAAGACTGAATACCTTTTTTACAATGTATAGCTTGTTACATGTATAAATCAGCACAAAGTAACCACGACTACATTGTGTTACTGAATTAATATGAACAAATTTCATGTTGTGACAGTATACTATATCAGTTTGAAAAGCCCAACCTGCAAAACTATAATTTTGCAGCAGTCGAAGTAATGCAGTCTCCAACGCAAAACAAAGGTATACTGTGTGAGTGTGTGCGTATAGGTGTGTTTACATGCAAACGTGATTTCTACATGGACGAAGGTGTAGTACTCTATTGAAGAAAAAAAGTAAAAAAAATATATTATTTTCTTTCGTGCTCTTGTGAGGATCGAACCCGTACGTGTGCAACCTCACGTTTCTAAGACGACGCCTCTAACCACTCGACCATACGTCTCGACGAGAAAATTAGAGGAACGTAAGCTTATGTACGTGAAAGATGAATCAGGAATCGTTTGGTCCGCATTCCATTCTCATTTTCAGTTTTAAATTGCAAAATTGTCAACCTCATGAGGAGATTTCAAAGAATAAAATGCATGATTACTGCAGCTTATTGTCACAGCTACAACATAAATAAGTTTCAGAGGAAATGAAGCAAAATCAGCTGAGATAAAGGTGCTTAAACGTTGTCAAGTCAATGCATGGTTTCTAAAAAAATCACCTCCCATAGACATAACACGTAAACTTGTCCGATTTTGCGTCTTTACCTTTAAACACAATTTAAAGCATGATGACGTCATCAAATTTCAAAACCATGACATGGACTTGAAAGGCAAATGTTCAAAGTACAACATATCTGAATTTGGGATAATATTGAGCTTAAACAACAGAGATACGAGCAAATGAATGTCAGAAACAGTACCTCAAAAAAATTAATTCCACTTTTTTGATTTCAGATGACGATATGATGACGTCATAATGTAATTATGGAAATAATGATACTTGAAACGTCATGTCCAATTTATATGCTTTTGTAATATGCAATAAAAACATAGGGTCACCTGACGTTTTAAAGAGCTATGGCGAAATAAACAAAGACATGTTTTTTCACTATATTTGCACATAGACGCGCACGCGAAATTTGAACTTTGACGCAAGTGCATTGCTTTGTTATTTGTAGGAATCGATTAGAAATCAATGGATATTGTTGCTCAAAGTATCAGGAATCCAAATCTGTCAAAAAAAGTGTATTTTCATGTTGCTGACGCGCTGTGCGCGCGAAAATGCGCGGACGGACGCGCACGCGCAAAATTGTTTGAAACGCATAAAATTGTCTGAAACTTCGAGATTTCCCATTGGAAAGTTGTTTTGAGCCTTTTAAAATTTTGACGCGCGCTTACGCGCACTTAATGATGTCCTAGGTAATTAGCATCAAAAGAAGTAAGATAGAACGTGACCTGAACTTTATGTCCACAAAAAATGATACAGAAATGACCTTTAGTTATGAAGTTATGATCGATCATGTAACATGGTCCAAAAATCACAAAATGGCGCCTAGACGACGTCATAGATATGTTACTGTCATGAAAACCTTATTGTGGCTAGATATTGTCATGAGACATGTTCCCTGAAAATGTCATGTTATTCCGTAATGTCATTCTTGAGATATTGATGACACAAAATTGTCCAGAAAGAAAGAAGAACGAGATATGAAACTCGTCACGCTGACGAGTTAGGTGATACGCTTGGGGTCATCAGGTGTCGGTCATCTGTGATCGACAAAGAAAAGAATGTGATATAGGCACCTTGAAGTTATATTGAGCGTGCATGCAAAACCGTTTCTCTAACCAATCGGCCACGGGACATCCCCGGAAATGGTAAGGCAAAAAAGAAATGTATGGATATTACAGGGGGGAAAAGTCAATGCCCACTCAACAATCGTGGCCGCGTGAACATGTATTGCATTGCTAGACGGAAATGCGGCCTTGTAACGACTGATGTCGCTATGCCATTTCTGGCAACTTGGGAAAAATACGCGCCATAGACATAAAGCCTATAATCGGCTGGTTTTGATACCTTGCCTTTAATCACAATTTTCAGTGTGATGACGTCATCAAAGTACAAAACAATGACATGGTCTTGAAAGACAAATGTTCAAAGTACAACACCTCAGTCGTCGTCATTACATACTATGATCGGTTTGACAAAGTCAACCTGCAAAATGTTGCTGCAGTCGAAGCAATGTGGTCTCCAACACACTAAAAAAGAGGGATATGGCGTGTGTCTGTGTGTCTGTGTGTGTGTATAGGTGCGTTTATATACGAACGTGATTTCTACATGGACGAATATGTAATACAAAATTGAAGAAAAAAAGTAAAATAGCTAAGTATTTTGTTTCGTGATCTTGTGGGGTTCGAACCCGCAACCTCACGTCTCTGAGACGTCGCCTTTAACCACTCGGCCATACGTCTCGGCGAGAAAATATGAGGAACGTAAACTTATGTATGTGAAAGCTGAATCGGGAATCGTTTTGTCCACATTCCATTCTCATTTTCAGTTTTAAACTGCAAAATTGTCAACCTGATGATGAGATTTCAAAAAATAAAATGCATGATTACTAAAGCTTATTGTCTCAGCTACAACATACTTAAGTTTCAGAGGAAATGAAGCAAAATCAGCTGAGATAAAGGTGCTTAAACGTTGTCAAGTCAATGCATGGTTTTAAAAAAAATCACCTCCCATAGACATAACACGTAAACTTGTCCGATTTTGCATCTTTACCTTTAATCACAATTTAAGTTATGATGACGTCATCAAATTTCAAAACCATGACTTGGACTTAAAAGGCAAATGTTCAAAGTACAACATATCTGAATTTGGGATAATATTGAGCTTAAACAACAGAGATACGAGCAAATGAATGTCAGAAACAGTACCTCAAAAAAATTAATTCCACTTTTTTGATTTCAGATGATGATATGATGACGTCATAATGTATTTAGGGAAATATTGATACTTGAAACGTTATTTTCAATTCATATGCTTTTGTAATATGCAATAAAAACATAGGGTCACCTGACGTTTTAAAGAGCTATGGCGAAATAAACAAAGACATGTTTTTCGCTATATTTCCACATAGACGCGAACACGAAATTTCAACTTTGACGCCAGCGCATTCCTTTGTTATAGGTCGAAATTGATCGGAAATCAATGGATATTGTTACTTAATGTATCAGGAATCCAAATCTGTCAAAAAATGTGCATTTTCATGTTGCTTACGCGCACTGCGCGCGGAAATGCGCGGACGGACGCGAACACGCGGAACGCTTAAAATTGTCTGAAACTTCGAGATTTCCCATTGGGAAGTCGTTTTAAGCATTTAAAAACTTTGACGCGCGCATTAGCGCGCGTAATGATGTCCTGGGTAATTAGCATTAAAAAGTAAGATAGAGCGTGACCTGAACTTTATGTCCAACGAAAATGATACAGAAATGACCTTTAGTTATGAAGTTATGATCGATCATGTAACATGGTCCGAAAATCACAAAATGGCGCCTAGATGACGTCATAGATATGTTACTGTCATGAAAACCTTATTGTGGCTAGATATTGTCATGAGACATGTTGACTGAAAATGTCATGTTATTCCGTCATGTCAATGTTGAGATATTCACGACACAAAATGTGCCAGAAAGAAAGAAGAATAAAAAGAAAGAAAGGAAGATTTTGACAAACACAATAGGTGATACGCTAAAAGCGTATCACCTAATAAAAAGAAATAAAGAGAGATTTTGACAATCACAATAGGTGATACGCTGATAGCGTATCACCTAATAACGAGATATGAAACTCGTCACGCTGACGAGTTAGGTGATACGCTTGGGGTCATCAGGTGTCGGTCATCTGTGATCGACAAAGAAAAGAATGTGATATAGGCACCTTGAAGTTATATTGAGCGTGCATGCAAAACCGTTTTTCTAACCAATCGGCCACGGGACATCCCCGGAAATGGTAAGGCAAAAAAGAAATGTATGGATATTACAGGGGGAAAAAGTCAATGCCCACTCAACAATCGTGGCCGCGTGAACATGTATTGCATTGCTAGACGGAAATGCGGCCTTGTAACGACTGATGTCGCTATGCCATTTCTGGCAACTTGGGAAAAATACGCGCCGTAGACATAAAGCCTATAATCGGCTGGTTTTGATACCTTGCCTTTAATCACAATTTTCAGTGTGATGACGTCATCAAAGTACAAAACAATGACATGGTCTTGAAAGACAAATGTTCAAAGTACAACACCTCAGTCGTCGTCATTACATACTATGATCGCTTTGACAAAGTCAACCTTCAAAATGTTGCTGCAGTCGAAGCAATGTGGTCTCCAACACACAAAAAAGAGGGATATGGCGTGTGTCTGTGTGTCTGTGTGTGTGTATAGGTGCGTTTATATACGAACGTGATTTCCACATGGACGAATATGTAATACAAAATTGAAGAAAAAAAGTAAAATAGGTAAGTATTTTGTTTCGTGATCTTGTGGGGTTCGAACCCGCAACCTCACGTCTCTGAGACGTCGCCTTTAACCACTCGGCCATACGTCTCGGCGAGAAAATATGAGGAACGTAAACTTATGTATGTGAAAGCTGAATCGGGAATCGTTTTGTCCACATTCCATTCTCATTTTCAGTTTTAAACTGCAAAATTGTCAACCTGATGATGAGATTTCAAAAAATAAAATGCATGATTACTGAAGCTTATTGTCTCAGCTACAACATACTTAAGTTTCAGAGGAAATGAAGCAAAATCAGCTGAGATAAAGGTGCTTAAACGTTGTCAAGTCAATGCATGGTTTTAAAAAAAATCACCTCCCATAGACATAACACGTAAACTTGTCCGATTTTGCATCTTTACCTTTAATCACAATTTAAGGTATGATGACGTCATCAAATTTCAAAACCATGACTTGGACTTAAAAGGCAAATGTTCAAAGTACAACATATCTGAATTTGGGATAATATTGAGCTTAAACAACAGAGATACGAGCAAATGAATGTCAGAAACAGTACCTCAAAAAAATTAATTCCACTTTTTTGATTTCAGATGATGATATGATGACGTCATAATGTATTTAGGGAGATATTGATACTTGAAACGTTATTTTCAATTCATATGCTTTTGTAATATGCAATAAAAACATAGGGTAACCAGACGTTTTAAAGAGCTATGGCGAAATAAACAAAGACATGTTTTTCGCTATATTTGCACAAAGACGCGCACACGAAATTTCAACTTTGACGCCAACGCATTCCTTTGTTATAGGTCAAAATTGATCGGAAATCAATGGATATTGTTACTTAATGTATCAGGAATCCAAATCTGTCAAAAAATGTGCATTTTCAGTTTGCTTACGCGCACTACGCGCGAAAATGTGCGGACGGACGCGAACGCGCGAAACGCTTAAAATTGTCTGAAACTTCGAGATTTCCCATTGGTAAGTTGTTTTGAGCCTTTTAAAAGTTTGACGCGCGCGTACGCGCGCGTAATAATGTCTTAGGTAATTAGCATTAAAATGTATGATAGAGCGTGACCTGAACTTAATGTCCGCCGAAAATGATACAGACATGACCTTTAGATATGAAGTTATGATCGATCATGTAACATGGTCCGAAAATCACAAAATGGCGCCTAGATGACGTCATAGATATGTTACTGTCATGAAAACCTTATTGTGGCTAAATTTTGTCATGAGACATGTTCCCTGAAAATGTCATGTTATTCCGTAATGTCATTCTTGAGATATTGATGACACAAAATTGTCCAGAAAGAAAGAAGAACGAGACATGAAAACTCGTCACATTGAGGACGAGTTAGGTGATACGCTTGTGGTCATGAGATGACAGTCATCTGTGATCGACAAAGAAAAGAATGTGATATAGGCACCTTGAAGTTATATTGAGCGTGCATGCGAAACCGTATCTGTAACCACTCGACCACGGGTCATCCACGGAAATGGTAAGACAAAAAAACAACAACAATGTAGGCCTATAGATATAACGGGGGGAAAGTCAATGCCCACTCAACTAACGTGGCCGTGTGAACATCTATTGCATTGCTAGACGGAAAAGCGGCCTTGTAACGACTGAGGTCGCTATGCCATTTCTGGCAACTTGGGAAAAATACGTCCCGCAGACATAAAACCTATAATCGGCTGGTTTTGATACCTTGCCTTTAATCACAATTTTCAGTGTAATGACGTCATCAAATTACAAAACAATGACATGGTCTTGAAAGAAAATTGTTCAAAGTACAACACCTCAGTCGTCGTCATTACATACTATGATCGGTTTGACAAAGTCAACCTGCAAAATGTTGCTGCAGTCGAAGCAATGTGGTCTCCAACACACAAAAAAGAGGGATATGGCGTGTGTGTGTGTCTGTGTGTGTGTATAGGTGCGTTTATATACGAACGTGATTTCTACATGGACGAATATGTAATACAAAATTGAAGAAAAAAAACCAGTAAAGTAGCTAATTATTTTGTTTCGTGATCTTGTGGGGTTCGAACCCGCAACCTCACGTCTCTGAGACGTCGCCTTTAACCACTCGGCGACACGTCTCGACGGGAAAATATGGGGAACGTTATGGACTTGAAAGACAGTTGTTCAATATATAACACATTCATCGTACGTTGTCAGTTTGCTATTGACATGACGATCTATCATTTGAATATGAGGCAGGCATTAGTACCTGTATGAAATTATTATAGGCATGGTTATCAAATTGCCCTAAAATATCCTTATAATTGCCTTATTTTTACACACAGTTACGCTATCCCTTTAAACTCGTCACAGTTTAATCAGAATCATTAACATCATACATTAGTACCATATTCAGTTCCATAGCTGATCACGTTTGCTAATCAATTAAGAGTAATTGTCTAGCATGTGTCATATGGCCAACCTGTATACACACGTATATACACACACACAATGCTAAATGTATGTATCAAACATCTGTAACACAGCTTTGAACTAACTATAGGAATTATCGCTGCACTTATCATCCATACTTTTTATCACTATCTGAAACTCCACAAAAACCACTAATTGACAAATAATCATCAATACAGAAGACTGAATACCTTTTTTACAATGTATAGCTTGTTACATGTATAAATCAGCACAAAGTAACCACGACTACATTGTGTTACTGAATTAATATGAACAAATTTCATGTTGTGACAGTATACTATATCAGTTTGAAAAGCCCAACCTGCAAAACTATAATTTTGCAGCAGTCGAAGTAATGCAGTCTCCAACGCAAAACAAAGGTATACTGTGTGAGTGTGTGCGTATAGGTGTGTTTACATGCAAACGTGATTTCTACATGGACGAAGGTGTAGTACTCTATTGAAGAAAAAAAGTAAAAAAAATATATTATTTTCTTTCGTGCTCTTGTGAGGATCGAACCCGTACGTGTGCAACCTCACGTTTCTAAGACGACGCCTCTAACCACTCGACCATACGTCTCGACGAGAAAATTAGAGGAACGTAAGCTTATGTACGTGAAAGATGAATCAGGAATCGTTTGGTCCGCATTCCATTCTCATTTTCAGTTTTAAATTGCAAAATTGTCAACCTCATGAGGAGATTTCAAAGAATAAAATGCATGATTACTGCAGCTTATTGTCACAGCTACAACATAAATAAGTTTCAGAGGAAATGAAGCAAAATCAGCTGAGATAAAGGTGCTTAAACGTTGTCAAGTCAATGCATGGTTTCTAAAAAAATCACCTCCCATAGACATAACACGTAAACTTGTCCGATTTTGCGTCTTTACCTTTAAACACAATTTAAAGCATGATGACGTCATCAAATTTCAAAACCATGACATGGACTTGAAAGGCAAATGTTCAAAGTACAACATATCTGAATTTGGGATAATATTGAGCTTAAACAACAGAGATACGAGCAAATGAATGTCAGAAACAGTACCTCAAAAAAATTAATTCCACTTTTTTGATTTCAGATGACGATATGATGACGTCATAATGTAATTATGGAAATAATGATACTTGAAACGTCATGTCCAATTTATATGCTTTTGTAATATGCAATAAAAACATAGGGTCACCTGACGTTTTAAAGAGCTATGGCGAAATAAACAAAGACATGTTTTTTCACTATATTTGCACATAGACGCGCACGCGAAATTTGAACTTTGACGCAAGTGCATTGCTTTGTTATTTGTAGGAATCGATTAGAAATCAATGGATATTGTTGCTCAAAGTATCAGGAATCCAAATCTGTCAAAAAAAGTGTATTTTCATGTTGCTGACGCGCTGTGCGCGCGAAAATGCGCGGACGGACGCGCACGCGCAAAATTGTTTGAAACGCATAAAATTGTCTGAAACTTCGAGATTTCCCATTGGAAAGTTGTTTTGAGCCTTTTAAAATTTTGACGCGCGCTTACGCGCACTTAATGATGTCCTAGGTAATTAGCATCAAAAGAAGTAAGATAGAACGTGACCTGAACTTTATGTCCACAAAAAATGATACAGAAATGACCTTTAGTTATGAAGTTATGATCGATCATGTAACATGGTCCAAAAATCACAAAATGGCGCCTAGACGACGTCATAGATATGTTACTGTCATGAAAACCTTATTGTGGCTAGATATTGTCATGAGACATGTTCCCTGAAAATGTCATGTTATTCCGTAATGTCATTCTTGAGATATTGATGACACAAAATTGTCCAGAAAGAAAGAAGAATAAAAAGAAACGAGATATGAAACTCGTCACACTGAAGACGAGTTAGGTGATACGCTTGGGGTCATCAGATGTCGGTCATCCGTGATCGACAAAGAAAAGAATGTAATACAGAACCTTGAAGTTCTAATGAGATACTTAGTTGAACTTTTTTGGGCCTACATTATTCAGATCACATTTGTTTTTCTGTCACACAAACTAAGTGGAAATTCTGTGCGTGTGCGACTAAGTCGATTTACGGACTTTTTGAGTACTTACAGTGCATAAACTTAGACCCCGTTTACGGTGCGGGGCTGGGCCGAGCCGCGGCCGAGCTGCAATCAAGGACAACCTCAATTGCGAGGCCGAGCCCCGCAATTTAGTCCGTTTACACTGCCGGGCTCGGCCGCGCTTTTGATTCGAACCTTTCAATATTTTGTCGTAGTGGCGCTCTACCCTTTTAAACAAACGCAATTTGGTATTGTCTGGTTTTCAGATCCTTTGCCAACTGAATTCCGTGGCGACGAAGTCGCCGTTCGGGCAAAGGCCTTTGTCGAAGGAGAAAATCCTTTGCAGGACAAAACCACCTTAAACTATACTAGTTTTCGACGTTGAAGTAGTTAATATCCTGAATAGCGAAATAGTACAGGCGAGGGTTTGGAAGCCAGACTAAAATTGGCCGCGCATTTAGCCCAGTTTGCGCTTACACTGAGAAAAAGGCCGGGCGCGACCGCGGCTCGGCCGCGGCCGAGACCACCTCCAGAGCGTGGCCTAATGCGAGGCCAATTTTGGCCCCGCATTTGGCCTTTTGCGCGTTTACACCGAACGCGGCCGAGCCTCGCACTGTAAACGGGGTCCAAGTGATCCTCGGCACGTACAAATAAAACATGACAATTAAGTGTTTATAACCATCCTGGCTTTAACAGTGGCCTTTTAAAACATGACCTTTGACCATTATTTACATAACCAATATGACTCCCTCTAATCTTGCTATCACAATGATCAGTTCAGAGAGCTCTTACAACTATATACAAGCCTGTGAGATTTACCAGCAGTAAAACCAATGAAGCCTCCGATACAAAACAGGGGATATAGAGCAAGTGAGTCTGTTTACATGAGAATGTGATTTATCCTGGACGAAAGTGATACCTCAATTAAAGAGAAAAGGGCAAAACATCACCTTTAACCATGTAACTATAGGTCTCCTCCAACTAAGAGTACACTTTGAACGTAAGCTTATACGTGAATGATAATTTATGACGATCTCACGTGATCGACACACATTCAAAGGGGACAGTTAGAAGTGGAAGGAGTGCTTAATCGTGTCATTAATTCCTAATCAATGACACCACTACTTTAGGCATATCATAATTTCTCATCTAAAATCAATGGCCTATAGGACTCATGCACCATTACTTGTATCGTGCATAAACTTTGTTTTTTAAGCTTTGAGTGAAACGTGTCATAACATAATTCTGTAATTCCATCAGCAGTGATCGATATAATAAAGAAGAAAGATATATCACCGTATTGAACGCTTAGAACCTAACGGGGGGGGGGGGGGTATTATAGCATGATACTCGGTTCTTTACTGCCCAGATGCCAACAACACCCATCACCCACGGCTACGCATAGAGAAACAGCCATGGCGAAAATAAAACTTTGCTTTCTCGTAGGCAGAATGACACAGAACCCCGTCAAACACACTTTTATTGGCAGGGATGGGCATGAAAAAGTGTATTACTAATACTAAACAGCGTATGCATTCCATTCATGTGGCGCGAGATACCTCTATAGCAACATAAAGCCTGTCTTCAACTCCGTTGGTCGAACAATGGCAACCTGAAATTTCAAAGAGATGAGCGAGACGCTATATACACCTGGCCCAGAGTTAATTTATTCAGTTCTCATTCCTACTTTAAGTTGGGTTATGCTATTGTAATCATTCCCATCTGCAGTATAACAAAACCAAAGTGAGGGAAAAGGGGAGAGAAAAACGAGAGGTGGCAAAAGGAAAACTGCATGCACAACTGCAATCCATGTCATTGCGTGTGACAGGTGAAGCAAATGTATTAGTTGTTATAGCAGTGGTTTATGAGCATAAACTGGCAAATAGACAGACAATGTCAAATATAAAAACCATCAATTTAATGTCAGAGAAGATGGTAAACAAGATGCATTGAAACTGTAACTAAATCGCTGCTCTTCTACTCGATCACGGAACGTCTAACTCTATATTCAACAAAAAACAAATGTTAGGGGAAAGAAACAAATTTAGATAACATTCTTAAATTAAAAACAAGAAAAAAAAATGTCCACGTCAGGATTAAAAAAAAAACGCCGCACGAACATGCATTATATTCTAGATGGGAATACGGTCTTGATGCAAAGGTCCAATGATTGTCTCATTACTTTAAAAGCAATCTATGGTTCCCTTACCATCACCAGTACCACACCACAATGACGTCTCTAAAATCAATGGTAGCACATTTATCATTGCATCATGCATTAACTCCCTTTGCCTAAACTACCAGTGGAACGTGTCATATTATATTGCGTATTTCGATCAGTAGTGATTGACTTTAAAGAAGAAAGATGATGCAAAAAATTGAACGCTTACCACATTGCTTATAGGGCTATTCCAGTTTGGTACTGATCTGTTCTATTCTCCCAGATGCCAGCAACATAATATCACCTATGGCTAACTAGTGAAACAGCCATGACGAAAATAAACGACAGAGAACCCCGTCATAATCACTACACTTGGAAAGGTGTTGCCCGAAATTCCTCATTATGAAGCAATATCAAGTCACTTCCTTCCCTGCCTGTCTTTAACTCCGTTATTTGGTCAAACAATAACCTGGAATTCCAAAGAGATAAGCGAGACGCCATGCACCTGGACTAGAGTTAATTAATTCAGTTCCCATTCATGTTAGTTATGTAAACGAACACGTTCCTAAATATCCTGCTACAGTATAACAAGAACAAATGAAGAGAAAAGGAAAGAGAAAACGAATCGTGGCAAGCGGGACACTGTAACAAGGGGCAATTTACAACATTAAGTGTGACAAAATTATTGAAGCAAACCCAATCTCCAAACTCCAATACAAAGCAAGGGAAATAGAGCAGCCGTGTTCACGGGTTACGTACACTTGATAAAATAATACGATAAATGACATCGGAGTAAAGCTGAACTGCCGAAAAAAAAAAGAGAGAAAAAAAAAGAAGAAAGAACGGATAAAAGTCCTGCGGGGGTCGAACCTCTCGCCTTCCGGTATGGCGTTATGAAGAACCAGCGCGCTAACAGATTATGCCACATTGCTGTCCTGAAGATCGAGTGCAAAACTTAAATGTAAATACTATTGTGACAGTGTCGACTTGTGATGGCGCTATTCAATTTCTCACAAGTGGCAGCGTGGATTCGATCAATATACAGTTGCAAAGAAAAATTGGGAATCGTTCCGTACAGATTGCATTCTCATTTTCAGTTTTAAATTGCAAAATTGTCAACCTGATGAGGAGATTTGAAAACATAAAATGCATGATTACTAAAGCTTATTGTCTAAACTACAACATATTTATGTTTCAGAGGAAATGGAGCAAAATCAGATGAGGTAAAGGTGCTTAAACGTTGTCAAGTCAATGCATGGTTTAAAAAAAAATCACCTCCCATAGACATAACACGTAAACTTGTCTGATTTTGAGTCTTTACCTTTAATCACAATTTCTAGTGTGATGACGTCATCATATTTCAAAACCATCACATGGACTTGAAAGGCAAATGTTCAAACTGCAACATATCTGAATTTGGGATAATATTGAGCTTAAACAACAGAGATACGAGCAAATGAATGTCAGAAACAGTACCTCAAAAAAATCAATTCCACTTTTTTCATCTAAAATGACGATATGATGACGTCATCGCGTTTTCCTGGCAATATTGATACCAGGAATGTTATTTACAATTCATATACTTTTGTAATATGCAATAGAAATATAGGGTCAACGGACGATTTAAAGAGCCATGGCGAAATAAACAAAGACATGTTTTTTCACTATATTTGCAGAAAGACGCGCACGTGGAATTTCAACTTTGACGCCAGTGCATTCCTTTGTTATAGGTCGAAATCGATCGGAAATCAATGGATATTGTTACTCAAAGTATCAGGAATCCAAATCAGTCAAAAAAATTGCATTTTCATGTTGCTTACGGGCTCTGCGCGCGGAATTGCGCGGACGGACGCGCACGCGAGAAAATGTTTGAAACGCTTAAAATTGTCTGAAACTTCGAGATTTCCCATTGGGAAGTCGTTTTGAGCCTTTTAAAATTTTGACGCGCGCTTACGCGCGCGTAATGATGACCTGTGTAACTAGCGTTAAAAAGTAAGATAGAGCGTGACCTGAACTTCATGTCCACCGAAAATGATACAGAAATGACATCTAGTTATGAAGTTATGATCGATCATGTGACAAGGTCCGAAAATCACAAAATGGCGCCTAGATGACGTCATAGATATGTTACTGTCATGAAAACCTTATTGTGGCTAGATTTTGTCATGAGACATGTTGACTGAAAATGTCATGTTATTTCGTTATGTCATTCTTGAGATATTGACGACACAAAATTGTCCAGAAAGAAAGAAGAATAAAAAAAAACGAGATATGAAACTCGTCACGCTGACGAGTTAGGTGATACGCTTGGGGTCATCAGGTGTCGGTCATCTGTGATCGACAAAGAAAAGAATGTGATATAGGCACCTTGAAGTTGTATTGAGCGTGCATGCAAAACCGTTTCTCTAACCACTCGGCCACGGGACATCCCCGGAAATGGTAAGGCAAAAAAGAAATGTATAGATATTACAGGGGGAAAAAGTCAATGCCCACTCAACAATCGTGGCCGCGTGAACATGTATTGCATTGCTAGACGGAAATGCGGCCTTGTAACGACTGATGTCGCTATGCCATTTCTGGCAACTTGGGAAAAATACGCGCCGTAGACATAAAGCCTATAATCGGCTGGTTTTGATACCTTGCCTTTAATCACAATTTTCAGTGTGATGACGTCATCAAAGTACAAAACAATGACATGGTCTTGAAAGACAATTGTTCAAAGTACAACACCTCCGTCGTCGTCATTACATACTATGATCGGTTTGACAAAGTCAGCCTGCAAAATTTTGCAGCAGTCGAAGCAATGTGGTCTCCAACACAAAAAAGAGGGATATGGTGTGTGTGTGTGTGTCTGTGTGTGTGTATAGGTGCGTTTATATACGAACGTGATTTCTACATGGACGAATATGTAATACAAAATTGAAGAAAAAAAGTAAAATAGCTAAGTATTTTGTTTCGTGATCTTGTGGGGTTCGAACCCGCAACCTCACGTCTCTGAGACGTCGCCTTTAACCACTCGGCCATACGTCTCGGCGAGAAAATATGAGGAACGTAAACTTATGTATGTAAAAGCTGAATCGGGAATCGTTTTGTCCACATTCCATTCTCATTTTCAGTTTTAAACTGCAAAATTGTCAACCTGATGATGAGATTTCAAAAAATAAAATGCATGACTACTGACGCTCATTGTCTCAGCTACAACATACTTAAGTTTTAGAGGAAATGAAGCAAAATCAGCTGAGATAAAGGTGCTTAAACGTTGTCAAGTCAATGCATCGTTTAAAAAAAAATCACCTCCCATAGACATAACACGTAAACTTGTCCGATTTTGCATCTTTACCTTTAATCACAATTTAAGGTATGATGACGTCATCATATTTCAAAACCATGACTTGGACTTCAAAGGCAAATGTTCAAAGTACAACATATCTGAATTTGGGATAATATTGAGCTTAAACAACAGAGATACGAGCAAATGAATGTCAGAAACAGTACCTCAAAAAAATTAATTCCACTTTTTTGATTTCAGATGATGATATGATGACGTCATAATGTATTTAGGGAAATATTGATACTTGAAACGTTATTTTCAATTCATATGCTTTTGCAATATGAAATAAAAACATAGGGTCACCTGACGTTTTAGAGAGCTATGGCGAAATAAACAAAGACATGTTTTTCGCTATATTTCCACATAGACGCGCACACGAAATTTCAACTTTGACGCCAGTGCATTCCTTTGTTATAGGTCAAAATTGATCGAAAATCAATGGATATTGTTACTTAATGTATCAGGAATCCAAATCTGTCAAAAAATGTGCATTTTCATGTTGCATACGCGCACTGCGCGCGGAAATGCGCGGACGGACGCGAACGCGCGAAACGCTTAAAATTGTCTGAAACTTCGAGATTTCCCATTGGGAAGTCGTTTTAAGCATTTAAAAACTTTGACGCGCGCTAATGCGCGCGTAATGATGTCCTAGGTAATTAGCATTAAAAAGTAATATAGAGCGTGACCTGAACTTTATGTCCAACGAAAATGATACAGAAATGACCTTTAGTTATGAAGTTATGATCGATCATGTAACATGGTCCGAAAATCACAAAATGGCGCCTAGATGACGTCATAGATATGTTACTGTCATGAAAACCTTATTGTGGCTAGATATTGTCATGAGACATGTTGACTGAAAATGTCATGTTATTCCGTCATGTCAATGTTGAGATATTCACGACACAAAATGTGCCAGAAAGAAAGAAGAATAAAAAGAAAGAAAGGAAGATTTTGACAAACACAATAGGTGATACGCTAAAAGCGTATCACCTAATAAAGAGAGATTTTGACAATCACAATAGGTGATACGCTGATAGCGTATCACCTAATAAAGAGAGATTTTGACAATCACAATAGGTGATACGCTGATAGCGTATCACCTAAAAAGAAATAAAGAGAGATTTTGACAATCACAATAGGTGATACGCTGATAGCGTATCACCTAAAAAGAAATAAAGAGAGATTTTGACAATCACAATAGGTGATACGCTGATAGCGTATCACCTAAAAAGAAATAAAGAGAGATTTTGACAATCACAATAGGTGATACGCTGATAGCGTATCACCTAAAAAGAAATAAAGAGAGATTTTGACAATCACAATAGGTGATACGCTGATAGCGTATCACCTAATAAAAAGAAAGAAAGGAAGATTTTGACAAACACAATAGGTGATACGCTAAAAGCGTATCACCTAAAAAGAGAAATTTTGACAATCACAATAGGTGATACGCTGATAGCGTATCACCTAACTAATGTATATAGATGTTGGATGTTGGAGATGTTGTTAGAACTTGCAGTCCATATAGATTTGTCTTACTTTCATGCTAGCATTATTCTGATTATCTTCTCTTCCTACCTCATCTCTGACTAATAGCTACTCTCCTTCTCTCTGTAGTGAGTGCGCTCTGGACATTTTTGTTTTACCTTGATGTTGATAGTTCTTGATTGGACACTAAATTGGGACATTTCCACATACACCACACTGTGTGACCGTGTGTTTGTTCCATAAGAGATAGGCCTTCTCTACTTTTTCTCTCTTTCTCTCTGATTTGCTTTATCAGCAATTCTGCAAGGTGTTTGAGTAGTGTGTCGAAATTTCTATACGAATTTATGGTTTTATCTTAATTCCTATCAAACACGGTGCCGCATTTTCTGTTTGCTATTAGTAATGATTATAAGATTCTGTATAGGTTCCACCGCACATAATACCCACTTGTGACGTACTCTAGACTGCTGCTGCAGCTTTAAATCCACTCTGTATCATGAAATATAATCTTAAAGTCTACATTGAATTTTCAGATATTTGTTATAGCAATAATCAATTATTCATTAATCTCTAGTATGTTACAAACTAATTTGTGTAGAAATTTAACAAATAAAAATGAAATAAACTTGTATTATGCGTTATCGTTAGTATTTAAGACTTCCATGTTCGTGAAAATATTGCTAGTATCAACTGAAATTTGGAAAATCCATTTTCCTCGTATATGATGTTGAAAAATATGAACCCGTTGCTTGTTCTCATTTGTATTGGTATAGGTAGACTATAACTTGTCACTACATCCCGCCTGTGCAATAGATGCATTGCTAGGTAACTAATCATTATTATAATGTACCTAAATGGATCCCTGTCATTAATTTTGATTGGTTGTTTGACATTGATCATTGTTTGTCCCAGTTTCCTATTACGTTATCTTTCATGCACTTGTGGCTCCCCAAATTACCGTGCAATCTAAAATCTATGCGATTTGCTCCATTTGCACGCACACCCAGAGCCCGACACACTATGTACTGTAAGTAAAACGCTTGGGCTTGCAGTGTACATGCGATCATGCAATTTATTTCTAAATTCATAAATCGTCATCAAATGACAATGATCTATTCTTAGGTATTGTATAAAACAAATAATGTTTTTCTTTTTTTCATTCGTGAAATGGACAGAACATTAGGTGACAGATTCAACTCGACTATTATACACCTCGTTGGATGGATCATTATTTCATTCGATAAGTACCCTCATGCTCTTGATGAGAATCAACTACATCGCCAACTTTGTGCTATTTTCAAGTTTTTGATGTCATCGTTATATGATTGCTATCGTCATCATGACCATATCTGAAACCGTTCTTTGAATACATGTACATGTAATTATTATTTACAAGAAGACGCTTGCCTTGGAAGTATCATTAACTCACACTAAACGGAGAGGGCGGAATGCAAATCAATGTAAAAAAAAATGCATTTATTTATGAATATTCAAATTTATGCAAATTAAATTAAACTACACAGACACGAAAAACACATCTGAACAGTCCTTCTGTCATTTCTCTCAACTTTTGGAAGGTATGTACTTAGTATTGTAGAATTTCACATTTTCTTTTCTAGATCAATATGACGCTGATACCTGATTTTGGAAACGGATCTAGACTTCTAAATTGAAATGCTCTCGTACATATTCGGAGCTCGCTCGGTTGTTAATGTCTTCTCTCGTTTGTATCATTGCATAGTCCCATACATTGATATTTGTGTGAGTGATAACAAATTGTTTCTCACATTCAGTTGCCTTGTTTGTTTGTTTGATTGCTAACCTCGCCTCGAGGCCGTGCGCTCGCATACATACGGCATAGCGTCTAACTGCTACACTGTACATGAGAGTCATATGTCGCTGCACAGCAAGCAAGTCCAAGGCGAGCTGTCCACGGCATCTGGTCGGGCTACAACAATTAAAACATTATTTGTGTCATGAGTGTAGCTGGTACCCTTGTATTGGTAACACTAACCCTAGGGGAAATGTGTAGAAATCCAGACATGTGCAGGTAGAATGTGCGATTATGATTAAGTTGCCAGAAAAATGCTATGTATGCATGCATATCATGCATGGTCACCAGGCCAGGGCAACTGAGATTTTCGTCATCACATGTACTAAAAACTTATGCAACACCTGATGCACATTTGCTTTATTATATTTTCAGTGTTCTGTCGCTATGATTTCACTTTTCAGTGCATTTTTGCATCATGATGATGGTTATCTGGCTCGGTGGGGTGTTACACTGTTATTATTTCGTCTTCTTTGTTTTGTTTTGTTTTGTTTCGTTTTCAGACTGTAAGAATTTCATCTGGAGAAATGAGACCTAACTCCTTCAGATAGCCATGGGTTTAAGGAGACTGGTATCCGTCCTCAATTTAGGCTGCATATCATACAGGAGAGCCTGGGATCTGCAGCAGAAATTGGTCAGACGACAGCTGGATGTGCTCCAGTCAATCACAGATAAGGAGCGACGGCACGAAGGAACTCAGGACTTGCTCTTACTATGCACACACAGTCCTGTGTATACAATTGGTAAGCCAGTTTGTTTGTTTGTTTGTTTGTTTGTTTGTTTATTTATTTTTCATGAATTCTATCCTTTATAACTGTAGTGTAGCATGTCATACTAGTACCTAAACACCAATAGGAGTTGACGTAGCAGTGACTGGTGAAAACTTTCCTAAGTAATCCGAATATCAAGCATTGCATCAATTGCGACTGACTGGTTTAGCACTTTCTCTGTTATTTCAATGTTATTCATATTATTTGATTCTTTACTATTCTATCCTGTTGTGTTGTGTTGTGTTGTGTTGGGTTGGGTTTTATTCTATTCTGTTCTGTTCTGTTCTGTTCTGTTCTGTTCTATTCTATTCTATTGTATTCCATTCTATCTATCGTTTTATTATCTAAACCTTTGTGGCTTGATTCCAAGGTATCAGAACCAAAGGATATTCTCCTGACGACGAAGAAAGACTCAGATCACTAGGTGCCAACTTCTTTCGGACTGAGCGAGGAGGATTAATCACCTTTCACGGCCCGGGTCAGCTGGTGGCCTATCCCATCCTGGACCTGACTCATTATAATCGCAGTGTGCGATGGTATGTGGAACAGCTAGAGGGCGTCGTTATCAGGACGTGCGATAAGTTTGGCATCCAAGGTGAAAGGTCACCTCACACTGGTGTCTGGGTCGGGGATAGGAAAATTGCTGCAATAGGTGAGTGATTTAGTAGGCAGACATAAAGTGCTCGGATTGTTAAAATGAAATGACTGTCTATTTAACTTCATTCATTCTGAACCCACTGATTAAAGAACTGGCTGTGTTGTGGGAGAACATGTGGAGAGAGAAAAAAGCTTCAGTAACTGAGTTCCTTGAAGATAAATTGTAATTTGTATTCAAGCTTTTTCTTTCCTTTTCCAGACAGTGATGTAAAATGTACTGCCTGCATCAGTGTTATCATCTGTTTGTTGCACCTTAGTTTGCGAACAATTAATGGCTTTCTACACTGCAGGAGAGAATTGGACATTAATTTTAGAAATATGCCAGCAACATGCGTTTCATCAATGAAATTCTATTTTTATACTCAATTTGAAATATGTGTTCAGTCATTCAAATACAACCATAAAATTTCTGTGCAGGAATTCACTGTAGCCGCTACATAACAAGCCACGGCCTGGCACTCAACTGCAACACTGATTTGAGCTGGTTTGACCACATCGTGCCATGCGGGATTGAGGGTAAGGGAGTGACCTCGCTCAGCCGGGAGCTTGGGAGGGATGTTGCCGTTGAGGACACCATAGAACCATTTCTGAACTCCTTTAGTGAACAGTTTGGATGCATCTTGGAGGATGCAGACAGGGGCAGGCAGGGCGTGGCATAGAGATGATGTGGTGCTTGTTGCTATGGAGAGACAATTCTTACTTGATGGGCAGACAAAGGACATTCAATTTACACGCAAACACTATAAAGTTGATGACTCTATATTATTCTTATTTATACAATGCCTCAAAAGATTCTTATTGGTCAGCTGCTCTTTTTGTAGAGCATTTTTGAATAGCACACAGTGATGTCATCCATGTACAGTTATGTACTGACTACATGATAGGCTGCTAAGTATGCAGGTTAGCATTATTGCTCACCTCTGACAACTCAATATTCATATTTTTGCCATGAGCACTCTATCAGTTACTGTCAGTCATTTTACTCAATCACTTCCTTGTCCAATTGTACCAGTTGCCTTTCCTGAGAAATGGTTAGCAGTACTGAAATATGATACCATGAAAGTCCTTGGCTTGGACCGCACTCATCAACTTCCAAAATGTTGTGTAAAATAAAATACTGTAGTGGTCTTTATTCAAGCAATGAAACAAGATTTCACAATCTGTTAAACATGGGATTCTCTATTCCAATTGGATTTGCCTCACTGAATAGAGCATCTTATCTTTTGCCACATGCAAAATCTTGTGCCATTGCACTCTTGACCATTTACTATTTTGTATTAATATGGTATGTGCTGAATAATATAATGACTTTTGGTCTGTTCAAACTGTGATTATTATGGTCAAGATGAAAGTATTTTTCTTCTGTGATTAACCTGTTTCTTACAGGTTGGATAGTGCAATGTGTTTGCTCTGCAGGATTTGCTGTGTGGTAGGTTCTGTCAGGGTCATTAGATATTGTCTGGGGTCTAGCTTAGCTCCAATAATTGTAAAGAAAGAAGGAGAAATGACAAAACAGTATTATTGTGAGGGGCATTACAAGGGGAAATCATGCCGCAAATGCCCAACTTCTAGTCATATCTCCTGACTTCTAAGAGAAGATAGCTGCAAGTCTATCTACTCTCGATAGAAATATGCCATTTTATTCCTTACTTCTTAAAGGACAAGTTCACCTTCATAAACATAAGGATTGAGAGAATGCAACAATATTAGTAGAACACATCAGTGAAAGTTTGAGGAAAATTGGACAATCGATGCAAAAGTTATGAATTTTTAAAATTTTTGTTTTGGAACCGCTGGATGAGGAGACTACTACAGCTTGTGAGTCATATGCGTACAACAGTATAAAGAAAATATAAAGAAAATTCAACATATTTTCACTTTTTTCGCATAATAAAAGAGCACTTGACTTGCCTCTTTCTAAAGGCAGGGGGAATAATATTACCCATAACATTTGTCGGTAATGAGTCGGGGGAATGTGTACTTTTTTCATAAGATGAAATTTTGTGAAATTCTCTTTATATTTTCCTTATATTGTTGTACGCATGTGACATCTAAGTTTTTCACACACTGCAGTAGTCTTCTCATCCAGCGGTTACTGCACAAAAACTTCAAAAATTCATAACTTTTGAACGGATTGTCCGATTTTCCTCAAACTTTCAATGATGTGTTCTACTAATATTGCTACATTCTCTCAATCCTTATGTTTATGAAGGTGAACTTGTCCTTTAAAGAAGTCTATATTTGATTGAAAAAAGTAAGGATCAACACCTTTCTTCTCAACACAAATACAGTACCTCTAAGATGTCACACATTGATTCTTGAGCTAAATTTTAAAACATGCCATGTTTTGGATACTGTAGATGGACATGAACATTTTCATGTTTATGTTGAACACAGGGAGATCACAACTGACTTTAATTTTTGTCTGAAGAATGGTTGTAGTGATTAGCTCTGGGTGATTATATTATTTATGAATAGTTTGAAACATTATCAAGATTTTCATAATGGTAATACAAGTATAGAGTAATAAATTAATGAAATTATACCGAATGTGTGACATTGCCACTTGTTTGTAAGCAAAGCAATTTGAAATCATATTTTATGCCTGACTTTAGAGTGTGTCCTTCAGGACAAACATTGCACTGTTACTTCAATCAGTGAAATAAAGCATTAGCTCAGTATGCAAAAGTATTTCCACACCAGTGACTGTATGAAGATTGTGACTGTTGTCACATTTTATGCTGGCATGATTGTCCATTCATATATCTATCAAGGCAAAGCAGATTTTGTACCCTACAAACAGCTCTTTCGTATGTCTTTATAACTTTACAAGGACTGAACACCTCATGTTGATTGGGAATTTACGCTCGTTTGTGGTTTTTGGTGACAAAGGCCTGTGTGGTATTTACATGCTTTATCTATTGTTTCTTCATTACACATTTTTCCAAGTTTTCTTTTCTCTTCCCTCATAAATGAACTTGGTGCTGCATTTTATATCTATTCTCGTAATGTATTAGATATAATTTTGATGTGTGTATGAGTAATTAGTTTTTAAAGTCATTCTCATACTCTGTATGATTAATCATGATACATGTAATGTCATTCTCATACTGTGTTTGTATGATAACCATACTTTGGCTTGATATCTGTCAGTGTACAAGATACAATGTATCTAAAATTAATCAGTTATACTATGGTATATATTGACCAGTGTATCAATATATATATAATGTATACCGGTATTCAAATTTCATGCACCCTGCATTGAGTAATGTTGTCAGTAGCAGCTCCAAAGTTTGCTTGCGTTCCCAACAGGATTTTATCAATAGTCTACTCACCAGCATGTAAAATGCATGTGTATTTCTACATTAAAAAAAAACAAACAAAAAAACAAAACAAAATAAAACCGAAGAAGTATTCTCACTTGTGCTGATAGTTGTGAATGTGTGTGTATCATGTGATTTACTGGAGTTCCAAGAATGTTGTTGATTCCACTGCTGTCAGGCAACTGACCAAAGCCAGAACTATATTATTCAAATAATCAGTTCAGCATAAGTGCTCTATCCAAAATAGATATCTAATAAACATATACATGTATGTGTACACAACTGGAAAATGGTTTTACAATGAACTCATCTATTTAGTTGTGTCTATGTTTATTGGCTCTGGGGATGGAACAATTTTGTCTACCTGTATTTTTACCCTATTTTTTCTTTTATTCATGTATTTTTTAAACAGTTTTGTTATGATGTTTGTTAGATTTTTCTCTGAAATAGACATATAGAACAAACAAATGACTTGCCTTCAAAACAACATTTAGACCAGAGGTAATTTTATTAGAAATGATAATCTTACAGCGGGGCTCGACATTTTTTAAAATCTCTGATGGCCCATTCATGCCACTAAGATCTTTCAAAGTGAAATTTTGTTCCCCTCCGCCCCCAAAAACAACAACAAAACACACGCACACACAATGTAGTGGCCAAAAATAAAAGGAAACAAAATCCTTTTGGAATTTTAAGTGCCTAATTTGGCCCCTAAAGATAGCCTTGTTAGAAAATTGGTGGTCCAACATCAGTTTTTAGTGGCCCCAGGCCACTGAACCATGGCTAGTACCAAAACCCCATAGACACAACTTACAATGTATATAATATATATATATATATATATATATATATATATATATATATATAGAAACAAATGCTCGATGATTAAAGGGGTGCTACCCAACACCAGCCACGTCTATTAATGTGCAAGATTTGCTGTCAATAGATTTACTGTTCTTGCACCGCCCCGCCATGTTGTGGTTAAGTCCTTTGATGTCAGTATATATATATATATATATATATATATATATACATATATATATATATATACATATATATATATATATACATGTATATATACATATATATATATATGTATATATATATATATATATATATATACATATATACATATATATATATACATATATATATATATATATATATATATATATATTGAAACAAGGAAAGAAAAACTGACCAGAAACAATTATAATAATAAATAGCGAAACTTTGAGCAAAGAAAATGGGTTTTCATTGGGATTCGAACCCGAGACCTCCGGATTACTAGACTGGTGCTCTACCGACTGAGCTATTGAAAGCCCTAGATCAGTGTTCGTCCCAAACCCTTAACTCTCTTTGCTCGTGTGGTCAGAAGCTATAGTGTGTGTATGTGCGCCACACACAGGCTTTCTAGGGCTTTCAATAGCTCAGTCGGTAGAACACCGGTCTAGTAATCCGGAGGTCTCGGGTTCGAATCCCGATGAAAACCCATTTTCTTTGCTCAAAGTTTTCGCTATTTATTATTATAATTGTGTCTGGTCAGTTTTTCTTTCCTTGTTTCAAAATATATTACAAAAAAGCTGCATCGCTTCGCCGATCCCTCACATTTATTCCAAAGTTGATTTACATCATTTGGGTTTATGTCAGGTTAATGTGTGTGTGTGTGTGTGTGTGTGTGCCGCACATACACACACTATAGCTTCTGACCACACGAGCAAAGAGAGTTAAGGGTTTGGGACGAACACTGATCTAGGGCTTTCAATAGCTCAGTCGGTAGAGCACCGGTCTAGCAATCCGGAGGTCTCGGGTTCGAATCCCGATGAAAACTCATTTTCTTTGCTCAAAGTTTTCGCTATATATATATATATATATATATATATATATATATATTGTAGATGCTTCGCGTGTTGGCAGTACTAGAAATAGCAGTAATAATGTCACAACAGAGGAATGCATTAAATGCCAATCTTGATTTTAATTAAAAATCTGAATTTGTGGGGGTTTTACCCGTCATCAGGGATGACAGTGCAATTGAGTATACACACAGTGAAAAGATTGTACCAGGTAAACAATTTAGGAGCTGGTTAGTAAATTTTGCACATAGCATTATTACAAATGAATTTTTACATGCTTAAAGATATCTGGAGGATCGACATTTATTTCTGCTAACAATATTCTTCTATCTCAATCCCTAATTTCTCGTACAGCATAAATCCCTCGAATAGAATGGAAGCAAATGTCACTTTGTACGTTCCTTCCAAAGTACTGTATTGTACTCGGGTATGAACCAATCGATAAAAAATTGTATGTGGAATCGATTCCAAGTTTAGAGATCGATTCACTCATTTTCTCTCCCTTTACTGCCACGCCCCCTCGAAATCCCCAGTGACTTCCCCTGTTTTCTTAGAAAGGGGCGGAACACAATTGTCAACAAGGATCAGTGAAAATTAGAGAAGAGTTGATAGTCATTTGATCAGGCAGTCTCACCTTTGCTGATTTGTTATGTTACCATTTTTAGAAGAAACTTTATAATGTTATTAAAAAAGCTTAAATATCAAGATATGTAACAAGGTTTTGCAGAATCGTGAATGAAATGTGTCTTAACGAAAATACATGAACTCTAAACAAGTCTTTCAATATTTCTGTTGATTCGATTTCCATTATATTTCTTGTTATTATGGTTGATTTGTATAATCAGAAATGGAATGCACTAGAGATGACATGTGCAATAATGGTGAACAGTTTAATGGTGTGATTTTATAGCATGTTCTGTTTTGTGGAAATTAGAGCAATTAATATTTATATAAGGATGTGTGGGAAAATATCTGCATGGGAAAACTAGTGCTGCACATTTCTGCTTCTGTTTCTGTTTCGGTTCCGTCGGCATACTCAGAATATCAACTGTACTCCACCAACATTCATTGTGATTGGTCATGGGATGTGCACAGTATGAGAAGTGTTTCCCATTTTGAGTCTGCATGGAAGGTAGACGTGAGTGTTTCCTCATCAAGTACTATATTCCAATCCACTGCTGTCCTGTGGAAGAATGTGTACGTTGTACTGATGTGTATGTCTCCCTTGGTCAGTGTCCTTTGGATTTTTAATTCTGCTGTTCCTCGTGGTTGTTCTTCCCCCTCTGTTATTTATTTTGATGTAGGCGTCGGCCTCAATTCCTACTTCTCCATTCATGATTTTGTACAGTAGGTGAAGTCTAGAAATTTTCCTCCTAAAGCTTACTCTTCTTTCCTGAGAAATATACATGTATATGATCCTCATACCATGTATCATAACTAACGACTTTATTCTACAAATTGATAAACAAAATAGTATTCTAAAAATGAGCATTAATTGTTTGGTGGCTGAGAAAGTTAATGGAGATCCTCAGAAGTCCTGGTCCACATAATTTGTAAATATTGTGTATCATTTAAAATCATAATTATAACGTGTAGCATATGGGGATCGAATTTGATTTAGTAGACATTTGTTTTAACAACGAAAAGGGCCCAGAGCCCAGCAGAGATTTTTAGTGTTGCCTTGATTTTTTTAGTGTACCAAATCCCACCATCATATATCCTAACTACATCCCATGATGTTTTCATTCTTTTTCCTGTCCTTTTTTTTTTTGCTCCATAATGACATTTAGAAGAAGGAGGAGAATGAAAAGAAGAAGAAGGAGAAGAAGAAGAAGAAAAAGAAGAAGAGGAAGAAGAAGAATTAGGAAGAAGAAGAAGAAGAAGAAGACTTTAAAAAATATATTTTGTATGTTTACACCGCTTTCACCATGGGAAAAGTGTGCAAAAATGCAAAAATGCAAAAAAAAGTGCAAATATTATTGTTTTCTGTGTCACTCTTTGCTCGTTATGAGAAATCTTCATGCAGACTGTAAGCACAGTCATCTACTGAATTGTTTTGACTTGTATGTACACATCATAACATGTATATGTGAATAGCTTGCAAGCATGATGTAAACAAAGCATTTTTTTTTTTTTGAAAAGCCATAACGTTTTCTTCTTTTTCGGTGTAGAGCTTGTTGCTCCCCATATTACGCCGCACAGTGTTTTGCGACGTTTATGGTTCAAAACCACTAAATATGTACAATTTAGTGAAATACTTGTCGCAATAGTTTTACCAAAGAAAAAATAAAGCAACGACCGATTGTCATAGGTTTCGGGTAATAGTTACCGTTAGTACATTGTTAACTAGAACTGCCGAGAATTTGAACATCCAGTTATGATTCTTTCGGAAGTTATGCATTCATAAAGATGGTAAACCCACCAAAAACAGCATGTCGCAAATTAATAGTTTTGCCGATATGTTACTATTATGCAAATGAAAGCATGATCTTTTTTCATTAAAACTTGTTCTAAGGCAAATTAAGCCATTTGCCTACACGTTAGAATAAAAAGAAATATAATTGAAAACTATTCAGTTGAATTATTTTACAAGTCAAAATTGTCGCAAAGGCCTGTGAAACATACGTTACTATGATTTCAAGTTTTCCTTTAAAACATTCCCTGGGGTTGAAATTGTGAATTATCCGTCCTAAAAACTTAAAAAATGTCTCGTCCAATGCTGTAAACAATAGTTGTGCCACCTGGTTATCTGCTGCAGAGAAAAAGCTTCAAGCACTAACATGTTTCAGACCGTATGGTTAAGAAATGAAACATACGTTACCACCGCTATGGAAAATTAAAAATGAAAATGTTACAAGGAAGATACCAAACATAGGCATACGGTACCCCAATCTCTACACTGAGTTTTCAATTAAATGAGCCATTACTAATCGCTTGAAAAAGTCACATCGAAGGTTAGATTTAACTTACGTTACTGAAACATACGTTACCCCCGAAAAAATAATCTTAATTAGATTCACTAACATTGCAACCATTCATCGATAACAAGTGCTATCTAGAACCATCTTACTCCATAGTTGCTTAGAAACAGTCCTTGCGACAAAATGGCGCATCACGTTGACGACTCACAGGGAATGGACTGCACGAGATCTTTCTCAGTATCTGAGCGAACGGTATATATATTTTCAAAGTCATGTTTAGCGTAATTACATTCAAATATTGGTACACTTTTACTATAAGCAAGTACTTTGGTGTTTGCTTTGTCGAGGAGAATAACAAGTTTACATCTCGCTCAGATATTTATACAACATTAAGGTACCTAAACATAGGGTCAATGTTGTAACGTAGGTTTCACTTAAGGTAACGTAGGTTTCAATTTTACATCTGCAAGTACACTGTCGTACTTTTCACCAAAGCTTTATCCTAAAAAAGACTAACATCCATAAATAGACAGATGAAAAACATATTTAACTTTTAGGCTTGAACTAACCATTCTTTTTGGCGATAATCATTGTCAATGAGGCCCTGAATACCCTGATAACGTAGGTTTCAATCACTCTATCAAAATCAATCCAAATGTATGTTAATGATATATGAACGATGAAAATAATTGTTTTCATTTGAATTATCATATCATTTACTTCAAAGTTATAGTGATTGTAGTCTACCAAATTCATTATGTGACACTTCATTCCTTGAAATTAGAGGTAACGTAGGTTACGTAATTATGTAAGAATATCTTATTATTGATTTGCAGTATGGATTTTCTTATTTCTCTGTGAAGGGAATCTTATCATTACTCCTTGGGTTCCAAGAGGTCAAAATGGGAAAATCAAGAGCCAAGATTCAGGCCGATTACTGAGGAAGGAAAAAGGAAAAGATTGGAGAAGAAGTACTCTCTTTAAAAATTGAGTGTAAATATTCACTCTTCATGGAGTGAATACTAAAAAGAGTGAATTTAGAGTAAAATTGGAATGAATTTTGAGTGAAAAAAGTTCATTTTCACTCATTTTGGGGTGAGCTCAGGGATCACTCGAAGATTTAGGGGTGGTCCCTGAGGTCACTCTAAAAAGAGTGAAAATGAACATTTTCACTCTAAATTCACTCTTTTTTTTTATTCACCCAGTTAAGAGTGAATACTTTCACTTGATTTTTTTTTTAGAGAGTAAAGCCGAGAAACATCTGTAAAAAAGTATAACGTTCCTGTGGAAAATCTTAAGAGTTGGGAAAAACAAGAGCGTAGATAAAAAAAATGAAAGAGTTAAAAAGCACAGAGCCTTCGGCAAGAAAATAAAAGAAGACTTAAACCGATCTCAGCAAAGGGAAGGTGATAATGTCGACTTGATTGACAAGGATTGACAAGGAAATTGATTCACAAATTTATTTACTTGCTAATGATGTATACTTATGTATGCTTTACAATGAAAGGTACTGGATAAAAGTGTTGGCTTGTAGATATCAAATTGAAAGGATGAAATGTATGTAAATTTCCTTGTTTATGCACCGAAAATCATTCATAAAAATTTCTACCCAATCTAAACTCTTCCGAGATATTAATGAAAATATGTTTAACCAAGAAAATAGAGGGAAGCGTCATACTAACGCTCTTATACCAAATTTTATATAATTTCACTCTAAAACAACTCGCCACTTTTGCATTATTCTCTCCTACACTGGCCAACCCACTATACCTTTTATTGACAGTTGCCTTTTGCAGAAAAATACCAAATTGTGAGTTTACAGTTGTCTTTTACAATGATGTAATATACATTGAAGACAATTTGTATGTCACCGAACTTTTATTCTATGTAATGGAAATAGAAGAATTGCAATTTGTTCTTCTGACATTTCTATGCCTTTTCCATTGCCTCTCCCCCCCCCCCCCCCAAAAAAAAGAAGAACAAAACAAGGGGGCATCCAAATTATGAAAGGTGCGCCTTTTTGTGTTTATCATTGTTGTCTTTATAGACTAGTGTGTCATAGGTCAGTTATACTCTCAATCTAAAACCGTGAGAAAGCTGTCTATCTACGTGACCACTCTTAAATTGTTCATAATTCTGTATTTTTGTGACTATCACCCAAACCATGCATTATTGTTGCTTAAAACTTACCATGGCACATTATTGAATAATGTGCCAAGAAATCTGTACGTTTTAAGCAACACTAATGCATGGTTTATTCATTAATGAAACTAGTGGTAATCATGCATTATTAATCATAAAGCAGTGCTGGTGTTTGCATGTTAAACTTCATAGGCTCGCTGTGATTTATTTCACATTTTTCACTCTTATGTCTGATATACCTTATTGATGTAAACTTTGATATGCTAAACAGTTAAGTGCTGACCAGCTTGTGCACTCACACTGTGCAATGTTGTTTAGCGATGTATCATTCCTTTTTAATGCTTTTTCCAATGCATCTCCATTTTCGAGTGATAAATATTTCAATCTGAAAACATTTGAAACATACGTTACAATTGTTTAAAGTACACACTGATACATTTTAGGGGTTCTTGACAATGTCTTTAGTGACTCTTATATAAATGCATTCATTTGGTTTTAAACAGGCACTTCAACAGGTAATTTTGCAGTGAAACTCATAATATTCAGACAAAATAAACTCTTGAAATTTAAATATCTTATTCCAATTTTTCATATTAGGCCAAATGTATGGTACATTATACTATATAAGGACGATAACATCAGACGGCAATTAAATAAATCTGCTTCCAGAAGTACTGAAGGTCTTGCAACGCTGGTACTCTTGATATTTATTAGAACTCTTAAAATTTATCTTCTTTTTTAGTGTTTAATACATTTATGTAACATACGTGACTCATATGCGTAACAAACGTTACCAAGGTTTAAACAGTCACATTTTCATTTGTCCTATGGTGACTGAGATTGTTTGAGAATATGTGTAGGACAAATCCATCTAAAATCATTTGGCAGTTTTCTACAAGTTCTATGTGTACGAATAAAAAAAATATAGGAAACAATCTAACTTTACATAGTTAACAACCTCCATCATATCTATCAATATCTTAATTCACGGTTACAGTATACTCATCAAATGAATGAAAAATATAGCAGGCACATTGAAATAAGAATGGTCATATCTTCGAAACTATCCACCAACAGAAGGATAGTTGCATTGTCCATCCCTAAACAGAATGAATATGGTCAAAGAAAAATAAGCGCAGTAACGTAAGTTACAGTGGTGAAATTTTCATGTTCAGCTTCAAATTTCAGAACATAAAAAGTTTGCAATATTTGTTGCTCATTTTTGTTTAGGTTGAAATTCAGTGTATCCTCTAGCAATTTTTCGTTGTCGGAATGTTTTTTAGAAAACTTTATTTTTTCAAAATTTCAAAACCTGAATTGTACATTTTTAATGGTTTTGGCCCTTATATACTATCCGCTGTCACCCCAGCATGTACGCCATAACCTGGCCAAATAAGGATATCTGAGTTAATCATGCATATATACCCACTGAAAACAACAATTAGTTCTCAATATCATAGTTACGAACTTTCTGCTAACAAGCTGACTGCAGCACCGTTGTAAAAACCTCCATTAGCTGTCATGATAATGTAATCATGCCGACTACAAATGCAGTCATCAATTACTGTTATACTTCATCTGATTTGCATTTAACACCTCGACTTTACCCCATGGAAATTGTGAACCACTCGCGGTGTATTAAAATGCCAAAAAAAAAAAATGAAAAGTTCGAGGGCGAATATGTACCCCCTCTTTTAAAATATTTTGTATGTAAACACTATATTCACTGTGCGAATAGTGTGCAAGAGTGATGTGTACATTTTGAAAAGTCACAAAAAAAAAAGAAGAAGAAGAAGAAAAAGAAGAAGAAGAAAAAGAAGAAGAAGAAGAAGAAGAAGAAAAAAAAAAGGAGCAGGAGAAGAAGAAGAAAAAATACAAAGAGGATAAAGAAAAAGGAAATAGAAATAGAAATGGCACTCACGGAAACACACACAGAAAAGAGATCACAATCGATTCATATCACAGGACACCGGAAGTGAAAACACCTCCCACTACCTGATCAATCGATTGTGAAGCTACGCGAATATAGCTGAACGAACAGCTAGCTAAGCAGTGCAGGTAATAAGAAGCAAACATGGCCTCCTTTCGCCGGGATGCACCGGCACAGGTGATCATCACCACCTCAATAGTTTTAATTTTGGTCGTCTGTTGTCGGTCGCAGACAACCATCGGCAGCACCACAAGCACAAGTCTCGGCTGCGAGGTGGAGCCGGGAAAAGTCGCCTTGCAAAACGTCGAAAAGCAGCATCGACAGGACTCCCTGAACTTGTTATTGTTCCTCGTGCTGTTGGTTGTCACAATCCTCACAACATGGCTGTTCAAACACCACCGCTTTCGCTTCATGCACGAGACAGGCCTAGCAATGATATACGGTTAGTAGTAAAACGTCCTTACGAGGAACCTGAGACTGTATTATATCTTACTGATACCTTCTACTCTATTATAGACCTTGTCAAAATGTAATGCATGAACAGTACAGTAGTAAACTCCTAGAGAGAAATTGCAGGTGATGGATAGACTGTTGTGTTGGTGTTAGGTGTAACTATACACAGCCCAGTCGCTGTACATGGTACGTCGCATAGCGTAACAGCGTCTGGTCGGGCTATGTTAGGTGTTGACTGTTGTGTAGTCAGAGACCATGATGGGCATGAAGACCACCACGCACAAGTCCGAGGGGAGGATAAACTTGACACGAGTTGTATGATTACAGTACGTGCGGGCGTTTATGGCAGCAGTTTTCATCAGTCTCAGCACTGACAGCAGCTTGTTGTTGATGAACAATGTCATTGCCATTGGCTTGCTGCTTTGACAAGACGGGCATGATCAGATGGATGATGCATGATCAGATGATGTTGTTATTGTAATGTTACACTGATCGAAGGCAAAGCAAGCCACTATCATATCAGGAAATGATACTTCCTAACTTTTAATCAGTGTGAGTGTGTATGTGTGTGTTGTGTGTGTGTTTGTTGAATTGATCAGATGCATTCTTTTTTTTTTTTCAGTCACCCATATATGATGTACTCATACCAGTTGATAAACTAGCTTTTTGCCTCCAAAATTAAATGCAGTGATTTGGCTATCTTAACCTTATGGCAAGTTATGCAGATCATTGATGACAAAAACACAAGATGATTGCCAACTAGTACAACTGATTGCCAACTAGTATGAAACTCTATGAGCAAATTAACTTTACACATTTTCTTTATTATCAATACTAATACCTTAGGCTTTGTTAGGAATGTGTTGATCATGTGTCAAGTCATACCCATGTGAGTGTTTACAAGTTACACTGTTTATTATGATACTGGTTTGTTTCTATTTTGTCCCACTTAGAAGGGTATGTTTCTGCACTTGGTTGAAGTATAGACCAATGTGATTTTTTTTTTTTAAATGTCCACATTGTCATATTCTTCTTCATGTTTTTATTTTCTACCTCAGGAGTAATTGTGGGGGTGATAGTATTCTACGTATCCAGTGGAAATGGGGAGGATTCTTATGTGGCTGTAGAGAAGGGCAAATGTGGATCAGGCATCGCCCCTATGGATCTCTATCTCCACCTGGTGTACGATGAGTTGGGTTCACAGAACGTCACCTTCCTCTACATCCGTGACAGCGTAGTGGGCCAGGTCCAGGAGAAATCGCGTGACTTTGGGTCAAAGGTCAGTTGAGGAAAGAAGAGGCACACAGAAAGTTCTCAGACATAATCCTATAAAGTTGTACAAAGTACTTCCACCTCAGCGCAATAGCTTTTACATATCCACCCAGTATAGAAGTCAGTGTAGAATTTCATAACATCTGTGTTAAAGGGATGAATTAGTTTTGGGGGAGATGGGACTTCAGATTTCCAACATTATTGTGAGATAATGAGAAACCACAAGTTTATAAAATATGAAAGAGCATACAATTCTAAGAGGAATTTGAAGTTGGTCTGATGAAATTGGTTTTGAAATGGCTGAGATGTATCCAAAAACAAAGAGATACTAATTAAAGGAGGTGGAACCTACCATTTATTAGGACCACTTTGTTTTACTCTGTTTTTTATCTCGGCCATTTCAGAACCAATTTTCATCAAATAAATTTTCATTTCCTCTTAGAATTGTATCCTCTTTAATATTTCATATGTGGTTTCTTATCTCACAAACAGTTAAAATCTGAATCTCCCATCTCAACCAAAACTGTACCATCCCTCTAACCAGTCACTTTCTCTCTCTTTTTTTATCCTCACGAAAATGATTCAGAAATTGAAAGTGCTGATGTGGAAGTTAGTAGAGAATTTGCATCAACTGTTTGCTTGATGATGAATCTTTAGAGATGCCACTCTTATATCTTTTACCCCCCCCCCCCTCACTTCAGGTATTTATGTGAATTTACTGGAATGTGTCTACAGTATCTGAAAGTCCATAGGAAAATAAAGTGGATTGCAAATAGCATGGTACTCCCAGCAACTGTAGTCAATGCAGCTTCAATGAAGGTTTAGTAGACAACATATTGGGAGGCCTATTGAATGTGATTTCTATAGCAAACCTCTTTCATGCTATTGATGGTTTCCATGGTATTCTAAGTTTCAAATGCATGAACCTCCCTTGGTTGGGAAATAAAACAAAGCAAAGACAAAACTAGATTATGTAATGAAATATGGGCAGTGGTTTCATGTATACACATTTGCCCTGTCTTTAATCATATCACAGTATCCAGGTTAAAGGGATGGTATAGTCTTGGTTGAGATGGGGCTTTAGGGTTTTCAACTTTTTTGCGTGTGAGATAATGAGGAACCTCTTATGAAATATGAAAGAGTATATAATTCTAAGAGGAATTCAAAGTTTATTTCATGAAAATTGGTTTTGAAATGGCTTTATATCCAAAACAATGCAATCTTGATAAAAGGCAAGACTCACCTTTTATTAGGATTGCAGCTTTGTCTTACTTTTTTGTTGGATATAGAACTCAGCCATTTGAAGACCAATTTTCATTAAATATGCTTTGAATTCCTCTCAGAATTGTATGCTTTTTAACATTTTATAAGTGGGTTCTGAATATTTTGCAAAAAGTTTAAAGCTGAATCCTCATCTCAACCAATTCTGTACCATCCCTTAAAAAACAAACAAACAAACAAAAACAAAACAGGAAAGACAGATTTGACCAAACCTCTGTTTGTTATTCTGATGTGCCAGAAGCTACCTGGGATCCATGCTGGCAGTGTTGCAATGCAAATTTTGTTCCAGTGTGATATTCTTCTTCAGAATATTTTTCGTTTTTAGGGTGACTGGATAACACTATCATAACTAATGTAGGACTGCTTTTGAGGTATACACGTGTATGTTATCATTAAATCTTAAGATGATATATTACTGGTGGTATTTGTTTCTGACCCAAAGCTACCAAAATCAATGTACAGTGTAAACATTTATAGCACAGCACATGCATCTATGATATTGAATGGTGTCACCCCTGAAAATTTCCATAACAAATATGTCATTGCTGTACTTTATTTGTTTTCTTTATTTCCTCTTGACAGCTTCAATTTGATCCGGAAATATTCTTCAACATCTTGCTTCCTCCAATCATATTCTATGCTGGCTACAGTCTGAAACGGGTAAGGAAATATTGATATATTTCTTATGGCTGATTTCTGTATACAGGATTTTCATCAGTTATAAAGTTACTCATTTGCTTTGCAGTGGTTTATTAGCAGGTTTTCACACCTTCTTTTGCCTCCCAGAAAGAAATCAGTTTATCTTGAATCAAATTAGTCCTGTGAACTATTTTCCAACATTTTCAAATTGTTAATGCAATTTAAGTCATACTTAGGTCAAAATTTAGATATACATTGTATTATCAAGTATGAAAATACCTTGAAGAAAACCTCTCTGAAGTCACACACAAAATGCTGTTCATAAGGTAACAGCTCAGTACAACAGATTACTGAAACATTCAAAATAGGCAATAAAACTTCATGTTGTCTGAAATATTCTTCATATCTGTAATTGTGGTTGAATTTCGTGTAGCTGTTGTGTAAGTAAAGTGTGAAGGAAAAATTTGTCATTTTATCATTTTCCAGCTGGAAAAGGGCAAGAGAAACATTTCATTCATGTAATTTACTAAAATATACAAAATTTGTCAAAGAAATTACAAGGTTTCCTTTCATCTTTGCAGAGACACTTTTTCCGCAATCTGGGGTCAATCCTGACATATGCTTTTGCTGGAACATTAATCTCCTTCTTGGTTGTGGGGTAAGTTATAACATTTATGACTTCTTGTAATTGTGAAGTGCTGTGGAGAAAGCTAGAGAGAGAGAAAGAAGGATAAGGCCCTCTCTTTTGCATAGTGTGGTGAAGTATTAAAACAGAAAGTTGTCATAGATTGTAGCACACATTTATTCACTTTGTGGCACATTTTTTGGTGTGCTTTCTTTTCTGATCAGCACAGTGCACAAGTTTGTTGCAGGTTGGGAGCTGTAAATTACCCTGTTCATGCAAACAATCACACTGTGACTTTCTTGTCGGACTGTTGTATCATTTTCACCTGATTGTGTGTGTCCAACTTGTATTTTAACAATGGCTGCTGTCTTTTTTTAATAATTCAGTTGGGGGGGGGGGGATAAACTGAAAACCCACAATGTATAAAATAGATCTCTTAAGTTCACTGCCACATTTGCAAACAAATGCTGTGGGCAAACATAAAGAGTTTTGAACAGAAGCATTTGCACAAAAGAAAAAATAGTTTAGTGCCAGAACAACTAGGATATATACTCATCAAGCACCTACTGTTTTTCATATAGTGATATCTTTCCATTGCACACTGTCTTTCTCTGAGTCATCATCATTTGGACTTTGATAGTATATCAATGCATTTCTGCTCCCACTTGTCATTCTGGGAAAAATTTTTGACTAGAAATGTTGAGGGCCTCCACCTCTGATGTTTGCCATCTCATAGAAACATTTCCGCAAGGTGGAGTGCAATGTTTGCAGTTTGACAGTCAGGCACGTGGTTGGTGTAGTAGACTCAAGGACATTAGATCATGGGTTCTGACCCTCCACAGTGTGTTTTAGCCAATACCTAACACCCAAGATGCTTTGCTGGACTTTGGTATTCAGTCAGTGGCATTGTCTAGGTAATGATAATGTTGGACCTCTTGACAGAACAGTGCTTACACTATTTACCTGTTGAGGATGAGTCCCGAATATCTCGGGCAAGTGTCTATGGGAAATGCAGGTTGTAGCAAAATCAGCCCATCCTCAACGGGTTAAAAGGAGATTAAGGCCTTGTGCAGCTACAATGTCTCACCAATTCTGCAAAAGGCTCCCTGAAAAATTAAATCATCTCTTCATGTCGTGGCAAGGAAATATAAAAGCTTCTCTGATTTGGGAATTACGGTATCTTTGCCAATTTAGATGCAGGTGACAGACAAATACCTTCCTAATTGATCTTTGGAACCTACCTGCTCATGACGTGAAAATGCTTGCATCCCTGCCCTTTGTAAATAACAGCATGGTTTCACATAATTGAGGAAATTTTTGATAAGGGTGTATTTCTACTTCCAGATTGCAGTAGTCTCCGTTAAGTGTGACTTGCATTCAAAACATAACAGCAACAAACCAAAAAATACATCATTACACTAATTCCACATCAGGGCAAATAGTGTGTGTATAATGAATTCACAATATATGTGATTCAAACACATCACGCAACTGTTGTACAAATTGTAAAATGTATGTAGGGTGTTGCAGGGCAATGTTATAATTCCACACTAAATGATGTTAACTTAGAGGTCAAAGTTTGCTGTTTGTGTTGTTGTTTGTTTGTGCATGTGTGTTTTTGTCTTTTGGTATGTTTCTTTGTTTTTTGTTTTTTTTTTCAATGAGGAAGATCAGTATTCCAAATGATGTTGGAAGTCTTTTTTTTTCACAGAGAATTTTGTTCTTGCAAATGAGAGACAGTTTCTGATATAAAGAGGATAGCTTGTGCTGTCATGAAATTTGAAGTGGCTTCATTATTACAAATACACCCAATATTCACCTGGTTACAAGAAATAAAGTCTTTGCTTCCTTGAGTGTGTTCCCAGTTACAATTGTACTTATAAAGTAATAGTACACTTTTTGCATGTAGATGGTAAATTGAGTACAGTGGAATTATTTTGATTCTGAGCCAGTGGTGCTTAAGTAGTACTTTAAATTTATTTTGTTCCACATTTGATTTACTTGTCATGCTATCTCCTTGTGTGCAAAAAAATAAAATAAAAAAGAAATGAATAAATGAATGAAAATAGATAGATAGTACTATAGATAAATAAATAAATAAATATATAATAAATAAGAATTGAAAAGTCAATAGTTTTCTGCATAATTTAATTTTAATGATGAATTAAAGGTGCACCATAGGTTACTTCCGTAAAAGACTGTGTATTGCAGTGTAACCCCTGTGATTCATAATGTTACTGTATGTACACCACGCATTTGTTAGACACACTGACTGACAATCTGTCCATGTTGCAATGAATACAATTATTGTCATGCTTATCATACAACATGTAGTTGATTAGTAAATGAAATGAATCAGAATATTAGCAAAATGTGTTAACTGTGATGAACTACTAATTTCTTGAAACCACACTCCAGATTAATAAGACCTTTTTGTAGATTGCATATAATTCTGTTGTTGTTAGTTTGAATAATATGTCATGGGTTTGATTCTGATTGCATTGGAACACATACCTTTTGACAGGAAAACGATTGTTAAATCATATATTTAACAAACTGTATATAAAGTCAGGAAATGAGAAAATATATGTAAAGATAATCTTTGCCGGCTACTACATTTCAGCAGTGTTAGTGAGCACGAAATATCATTGTACACAGTGCACTTTCCATTAAATTATGGACTGGTATAAAGCAACAAGCAAGATTTAATCGTATGCTGGTTTGTTTGTACATATGTACTGTACAATTTGTAGGTTTTTTTGTTTGTTTTTATTATTACTCAACAAAAGATGACCTGAAAATCTTCACCATTCAGTCAGCTCTGAGGATATACCGTGCTATATTAACTTTGCAGTGCAGACCAATGCATTACTTAGCCCAGTTTGTGATTTGATCACTGTATTCCTCAATATACCCCCTTTTTTCAGTGCTCATTTGTAGTATCTATTCTGTCATCAAATTTGACAGCACTCCCATTTACCAGTACAGTATTGTAGCCTTCCTCCTCGATACCTGTTTTGTTTTTTTAAAAGATTCCATTTTTGTCTCTGAGATAAAGGGAGAGATGTTTGTCTTCTTTGCTTGTATCCCCCACAGTGGATTATTAGCCAGTATTATAGAATACAACAGATGCAATGGCCTATTTTTAGATGTCCATGAGCTCAAAATTAGATGTTTGGCAGGATTCACCAATATTTAAAGGCAAGAGCCCAGTTTTGTAGTCATGGTTCAACAATACTTTGCTGTGGTACTGTAATCTAGATTCTACTAGATGCCCATGAATATAGATGAGTTGTTTCAAAATGGCACAGACAGATGCAGTGATGAAGGAAGTTTCTCCGTTTCAAAAATTGCCTTTCCAGTTTTGATGAATAATGAACCAATGTTGTTGACTTCTTTTATCTGTATAGATTTCGTACAGTGTTTAGATCATGCACCAGCCCAATTTGATGAGATTTACAGTTACAGCATTTGATTTACATTTTCAGTCTGTTTTCTTGTAAACTGCTCAAAGTTGCATTATGGGGAAAAAATGTTTCCTGTGATCAGAAGAGATTATTTCAAGATGGTTGTAGTTTTTCCCAAAATCAGAAAAGTAAATATTTTTGTGACACTTCTTACACAATTACAAATCCTGAACTTTACTGAGATGAACCATCACAAAAATAAGAATATTCTTCCTTTTCCCTAGAATTATTGAAATATGTGGTACATAATATTACTCTCTCCTTCATAAGATTAACATCAAGTGAAGTTTACTATTGGAATAACCCTGGTGGGATTAATCATACAAAAGTTTCTAGATATTGTGTCAGCAAATTTTCATTTTGTATTTATTTATTCATCTATTTATTTATATAGGCCTATGTATATACTTGTATTTATTTATCTATTTATTTGTTTATTTATTTATTTATTTTCTTATTTTCTTACTTTCTTACAATTGCTCTGTATACTATATGCTGGTCACCTATTAAGTGCACAAAGTGTCATTTGACAAGTTCAGTGTACATAGTCATCCTCTCAATTCAATGAAAAACTGTGGTTCATTGTCAGACCACTCATAATACTGCACTACTATAGTTGGCTTTGTGTTTCATGATGGAAGACAGGCTGTTCTGTCTTTTAACATTCTTGAAACAATGCTCTCCAGGCTATTTATTACTTTCTTTAAAGTTTTACATTTTTTTCTTGGAATCAATCCAATCTTTTTTAAACATTTCCTTTTACTTGCCTCTCTAGCCTTGTAGAAGTCATTGTACTACACACATGCCATTATACTACATGTAGGTTTTGGCAAGACAGTAAACCAATTGTCTCAGTACAGCTAGGCTGAAATTAAATACTTAGAATGTATAGTTTTCTTCAATAAGTACAAGTTATCACAATATTTGTAGAGAAACAATTTTCACATGCAAGTTTTTGACATTTCCCATCCTTTGCATTCTCTCTTGCAAGTTCTTGCACTCTTTACAGACTATTGTACGCCATATATTTTGCGAGTCTAAATTTTCTCGAATCGGGACTTCCCAACAATTTCGCGAGTGGTTAAATTCGCGATTGTGGAGTCCTGTACTGAACGGAAAAATGGATGTTGACGCGTACGTCACATTCATATCGGCATTAGAGTCAATATTTTCGTGTATACAGTATCATAATCACTGATTCCAGGATTCTACACATACAGCATACTGTATACTGTTATCATTACTACTGTTATCTTTATTACTCAGAACTTGGCATGAGTATCAAACTAACTTTAGGCCTTGATGCCTTCCTAAGCTGGCCCTGATGTCTCCTCAAGTTATTAAAAAAAAAATAACTTAAGAGTCAAGGCTAAAGTGGTGATGACCGTTTAATCTAATAGAATTTGAGGCCTGTAACAGATGTATGGCACAGCAAAAATATTATCAGTGATATCATTTGTCTATCAATCATTAAAAAGAAACTGTTAGCCTTGTAACTGAAGGAAAACTTGGGCTTACAAAAAACAAACAAATAGAACAAACCATTGGCTCACATCAGCTCAGTCAATATAGCATGATAATCCATACCTTATTTTTTACACCTCAAGCATGCCTCAGAAGTCTGCATCTACACTGTAGACACTGTAACGGTCGCGCGATGCATGCATACACTCATTCACCTTCCCTGCGTCACACCACAAAGTCTCGAACTCGATGGGAGACGTTCATCTGGTTTTGATGAGCACACGCCACCCTGCTGCTGCTTTTCATTGTCTTATGTTGAGTGACAATATGGTCTTGATACCGTCTATTGATACGTGTAACGTGAACTTCAGAATACACAGGAATCTTCATTGTAATTTGTACCAAATGAGATAACTTAGTTTTTACCCCCCTCCCAATTAGCCTACAGAGGTTTACCTGTTAACAGTGCATTAAATGGTGATGCGAATCCTGTTGATAGGGAAGGAAAAAGTAGAAGCAGAAAGAGCAAATATATACAAATAAAATGGAATATACATTGTATCTGCATATATGCATAATATTATCTATTTGATTATTCAGTTTTTAAAACAAAACGGGGTTCAGAGCCAAGGGGCCTGCTGTCCAAGTGAGCTCTCTTGCAAGTGTACATTATAGCCAGTTTGAGATAAAAATCACATTGCACACTATGGCAAAGATCAATTAAGCAAACTGGAATATGCACGTAAAAACATATTGAAATGCAATGTAGACATACAATGAAGAATAGTGTTAAAATGTGATCATAAGCAAGGTCATGAAAGTAATGAAATGAAATTCTAAGAAAACATGATTATATTGTATATCACAAAACCTATTATTCAAATCAAATATGACAAAGAAACAAGCAGAAAAAAGTGCAGAATTAATATTCAATTGTCAATTACTTCTTGGCAGGACATATAAAGACTAAGTTAGACACACAGATCAGATCGGTCTTAAAGAGATCAAAACGTTATCTAATTAAATCTGACATTAGATTCCATATAGATATCTCAAATTCAAGAAAATTTTTACCACATAATGTATCAAATTTGGGTTGTAACTTGAAGGTCTGTGTATCCTTAATTTGCACACTACCTGGAAAATGTGTTTACTTACTGTTGATTTTGGCATTGCACTAAAACAAAAACAAAAAAATTGCTTCCCCCCCCCCCCCCCATTACTGGGGTGCCCATTAGTGTATGACTCATGAATGATGGCTCTCAGGTTTTATTTCAGTGCATGAATCGTGAACAGAAGGGGGTACATTGTAAATGCAGGGATGATTTTGTATGCTCCAAGTGAATGGATACCCAGGCCCTCAGAGGCATGCATGACTTCTATTTTTTTTTTCTTTTTGAGGGAGGAATGTGCAATTGATCTGCAAAGAAATGAATATCAAATCCTGTGACCATTTTCTGCTAGATTTGTTTTTCACCATGTAGTTGAGAATAAAGATTTATTGGCTCCTGTGCACATCACATTCAAGGAAGAGATAGTTCATCTACAGTGTAATACAGGTCTCTGTGTATTTTCTTTCCCATGCGAACAATATTGACTGTGAATCGTGATGGTGTGTCAACAGATATTTTGTTTTTTATCTACTAAAAGTGGAAAGTAGCTGTGTGTTCAAAATGGCTGTGATAAACGGAGTAGAATCCAACAGACAAGATGGTAGAGGTTTCATGAAAACAGGACAAAGAAATGTAAATGTAAACATGTATTAACCAAATGAAAGTTTCACATACAATATGAAACTGACATCAGCCAGATTGAATTATGCAGAGTAGATGAAGCAGTGATACATTGTCCTTTTCAAGCAGGTGTGTGAATAGATACCTGCAGGCCTCGAAATAGGATTTTGGAGGGGCAAGGCCATTTAGAAAAGGGCACTTTTTCCAAGAGGCCAGGGCACTTAGGTCAGTCAGAGGGGCACCAAGGCTACATTCGAAAGGGCATGTTGGGTGTTTATATGTAATGTGAATGCCCCATAGAGCTGTATGCTATCGACCGTGCTGCTACACTCCAGCAGCGCATGCACGCATAAGATCTCTCCGCAGCAGACGACGTTAGGCAGTAGGCCATACGCAATACGATGTAGGTTCTGTAATACAGTACGTTCTCAACGCACACGCCGCGCTCGCTTTGGAGCACTTCAGGCGCCATTTTGCTTTGAGCATGCGGCGCGCCGCGGGTCGGGTAGTGGGCATGAATGCAGAGCGAGAGAGATGGCAATGCTCGCAGCCGTCCGACAGGCCTGGCATTTTTTAGCATGGCTTGCGACCACTTGCTCCGGTTCGCCGCTGCCTAGCTAGTAACTCTATGGCCGCTGTGCTGCGGCGCGGAGGCAGTCGGGACGGTAAAAGCCGGTCGGGTGTAGACACATGAACGTACACGTCGTCTCGTATTTCGGAAAGATACTTTGAGTTTGAATCAGATATATTGGGACGCGAGTGAACTGAAGGTATGATATTTGAGTAGACTTTGAGAAAGGGCATATTGTACGTCATACATACATGTAATAACTTTCATTCTATAAGGGCTCCACTGCCACAAGAAAAAGGGCACATTTTTTTTTGGCCGTAACTTTGATCAAGGAAAGAAAGGCATTGCGGCCAACGAGAGGGGCACCGACGGCCATGGCCGTCGGTGGCCGTCGGTTAATTCGAGGCCTGTACCTGGAAATGCTATGAAGGCAATATACTGTAAAACGAGGAATGTTCCCGTGCATTTTAATTTTGCGAATTTCGCGAGAGCCAAGATTCACGAAAAACTAAAATGCACATGAAAGTTCTTGTCTACACTACGCGCAATGAACATTAGAGACAACTTGCAAAAATTTCATGCCGCGAAAAGGCTGTCAGCTCCAATTTGCAAAAATTTCATGCTGCGAAAATATTGTGCTTTACAGTACCTAAACTGTACATGTGTACATCCATAGTCACCGGAGAAAGTGCATTGAGTTTTAGCTTATAGTTAAAGACTTTAGGTACAAAAAAAAATATATCCATTTGTATTTTTCTTTTTAGGTACATTTCAGATTAAAGAACTACATGTATGCGGAAAAAGAAAGAAAATGATTAAAATATTGGTCATAGTTTAGATAATATTGCTCAGAAATATTTCTTGTCATGTAATGAGTGCAGTATCATTGAAAAGATTTCATTTTACTCTATTTGATGATGGACCTCCCTTTAAAAAGCTGTCATAATAGTGTTTATCTTTTTTTTCTATTTTTTTTTTTGCATTCAAACTGTTCCATTGCCATTCCACTCATGTTCAGATTGACTTTAAAGGAATACAGTGCAATGGAGGAAAGTCCAGCATAAACAGAATGGTACAATTGTACGAGGTACATATACACTGTAAATTGGATATTAAATAAGAATTTTATGGGGGCTATGAAGTGCCACATATTTTCATGAAATATCAATGTTGTTCAGAGGGGATGATATTAACTCCTCACAGGTCTGACAAATTGTCAAGAAATTGTTTGTTTGTTTTTTTAATCCAGCACTTGCATTGCAGCAAATAATTTATCTTCTGTAATTACCAAAAAGTGAAAACTATCATGAGTAATTGCTATCAGCTGCAAACAACCAAGGAAGAGTCAAACTAGCTTGTTCTCAACTTTTGTCTCATTCTACTTCCAAAATTTTCTCTAGCTATATTTAATTGCTGTTTTGTCATCTTAATTTTGCCTGCTTTCATTCAAAGTAACCCTTTGCATCAAATAACTCAACTCTTTTAATGCCATGTACACATATATGTACAGCTAAACACTGTCCTTTTTACCCTAACAAGGAATAGATAGGCATGGAGATCAGAGCTGGGGATGTAGCTCACACAGTGTATGGCATGCTGAGTGTACTAACTGCATGCCTGTGGTATATGAATATGAAATAGTAATTTTCCTTTTGTTCGTGATGGAGATGGTAGGATGGATATTAATGCATATTTTCGTCCTGGAACATGCAATATTGCCCTCTGGCCACTCGTGGCTTATAATTTGCCCAGCAACGGTTGTTATGAATCAGAATCACTGTTCTTGAAACAGGCTGGGGGAGTGCAGTGGAAAATTAAATTGGCATTTCAATCAGATGTCCACTGTTCCTCAGAGTTGTGGTTTTGTCTTTCTGTCAGCTGGATTGAGATGCTGTTTACAGCATTTTTACAATTTGATTACCTCTTCTTTTTTACCCATCAATTACCTTGCTGTTTGCCTGACCCTATCCCCCCTCCCATACACACACCTTTTTTTTTTTCTTTGATCTTTATTGATTTCATTCTCAATCACAAATACAGTTGAACACAAAATCAATATCATTTTGCAGTGTTTGCAGCCATAGTCCTTTAATATTGACAATGACAATAAATCAGTTAAAGTCATATCATCTAAACAATGATATCAAAACAGTTTACTTTTTGTAATATGTAATATTACAATTGAAACCAAATTCTCGTCAAATCCTAACACAGTGCATCATATCATGCCATGATATCATGTCATACATATACCATTGCATCATATCATATCATGTCATAACATACACATAATGCATATTTCATCATGTCTCATGAAATTGAGCATATCGTCGGCTAATCTTGTCACGTTATATCATATCACATAGATTAAAGTCACAAGAGAATAAAGAATGATGTACATGTTTCCAGTCACGCTCACGCCTTCAAGCTGTTCTCCAGTCAGGGAGGGTGTGGTGTATGGATTCACCAATTAGACTCGCTGGCTGAGCAAACCACATTCAATGCATAATGGATGTCTTGTTTAAACACATCATCCCTCGGTCCTCCCACTGCGTGCTTGCTTCTTTCCTTTGTCCTCATCTCCCCCTTCTCTTGATCGCTTCAATCAATCCAGCTTGACGGCTTGTTCACACTGTGTGTGTGTGTGTGTGTGTGTGTGTGTGTGAGCAAGTAAATTCACTGTTAAAGGTTGTGCCTCCTTATCATGGGTGCTTCAGCATCCACCAAAAAATATTGTTGAATTATGATCCACTTTTTTATTTAGTACAGTGTAGTAGCAGCAGCACCACCACTAGAGGAACTGTAGCAGTAAATATTACTCTTTTCATCATTACTGTTGCTAAAATGATTATGAACATCAGCATCATCTTCATCATCATTGTCGTTGTTTTGACAACTGATCAGATACTACAATGTACATGTATTATTATTGTTATTATTGATTTCAGATACCATGCACCAAACTGTTGATATACATGTAATGTGGTATATTGTATATCTTTTAGACTGTTTTTAAAAAAGTGGTCTTTCTTTATGTTCAGTTTGCCTTTAACCCAGTCAGTCACTAGAAAATTTGCCACAGAAATCATCACCAGTATTGTATGTCAACATCAAATTAGTTCCACTGATCATGAAATCGGCAAGGAATCAGAAAAAAAGTATCAAAATATGCGAATTTCAGAGAGAAATGGGAACTTCATTTTTTCTTAGATATGTTGCCAACTTAATATCAATTTTTATAAATCAGTTACAGTGTAAGAGGTTTTTGAAAATTCTACAATGGAAACGGTGAGCAACAAAGGGCTCGTATGAAATATATATTTTTTGCTCTACTTTATGGTCCAACACTAAATAAAGAGTGTTCTATGTAAAGTGAATGATCACAAGTACAAGTGTACAATGGTACAAGATCTTTCACTGAGTGTGAAATCTTGTTCCATTGCATTCATAACTTTTGAATGGATAATCCAATTTTCCTCAAACTTTACTGAATGTGTTCTGCTAATATTGCTGCATTTCTTCAATTCACTATTAGAAATACATAATTACATATTTGGGATTTATTCTCTGACCTTGAAGGCAAGATTCACAAAAGCAACACTCTGGTGATGTAACTACTGTTTGAAAGTTCTCTGTTATGATGCAATGTACATGTAGTACCTGATGAGTTCTGCTTACAACAGGAATCCCCAGATTCCATTTCTTTTTCTACTAAGTCAAAGATGAATTAATGAGAAATTGAATGAATTGAAATTGGTCAAAACTATCTAAAAAAATATGAGTTTTAAGAATAATGACATGGTAAAGACATGGCTATGCCCATGATTGCAGACTCTTGTTCTTGAATATCTGTGGTAAACACTTTAACCCATTGACGATGAGTCCCAAGTATACTCGGGTAGGTGTCTATGGGAAATGTGTGTTGTAGCAAAATCAGTCCGTCCTCAATGGGTTAAAGACCATAATTAACAAATTTTCATCTCACCATCCCTCCATCTCTCTGTTCTCTCTCCCTTCTCATCCCCAATGCTCACCTCTCCCAGGGGCATCATGTACCTGTTTGTGATTGTCATCATGCGCGAGTCCCGCTTCACCAGCCAGGACTGTTTCCTCTTTGGAGCCCTCATCTCGGCCACCGATCCAGGTGAGAAAACGCTCTAACGGCCTCCTGTGAAAGAAAGAGCAGGGAAAAAAGAAGAAGAAAAACAATCACTCTGCCTATATCATGTAGTCTTAGCCATTCAGACACTAACTGTAGATATGCTTGCCTTGTTCATAGTATGATCATTTGTTTTTCCCTTTTTCCCCCTCTCTTTCTCTATATCTGTTATATTGAGTCATTATCGTAGTCTTTGACATTTAAAGTTTTCATTGCGTGGTGCCAAATCTGCCCATGTAACTTATTTCCTGTGTTTATAGATGTTCTTTTTTCTTTCATTTTTGATGAAAGTCTGTTTTCATTTGCAGCCCCAGACTGAAAGAATTGTCATGGCTTCCTTGAGAGATATTTGCTCTGAATCATTAAGCCTTGAGTCAATTGGAAATGGGCTTCTCTTTTGAGAATTACTGTATGCAAGAAGAGGCTCCTTCCAACATAATACAGCATAAGAATACTTGTTATTGTCTTGAATACATACAGTGCTGTGGCACATGCTACTGGGCTTGTTGAGATAAAGTGATTTGTAAATTATACTTTCTTGTTCTGAAGGATCTTGTGGAATTAAAATGAATGTGTGTATCTTTTTTAAAGATGATATTATGAGGCAATGTACAAGAACAGACTGAAATACATGCAGGGGGTGTAATTTCAACAATGTATTGTACAGCATGCTATTGTGTCAAAAGAAACTTAAAAAAAAAAAAAAAAAAAAAAAAAAAAACACCTCAGAAAACACCCCAAACAGATGTTTTATTCAAAAGGGATTTGTGACGGTTTTTCTGGTTCGTAATGAGATGGATTTATTCCTCACTGGAGATTTTCAGCTCATTTTAAAATCTCCTTGCAAAGGTCATATTTAGTGTGTATTGGCAACCGTTCTTCCCGACCAACGCAGGATGTCATACATAAAATTTGCATGAAACTAATATTTCCCTGCCATTGGCATTCAGAAAAAGGAAACTCATCACCAGTTTTCATTCTGTGGGATTTCTCTTTTAAAACCCTTAAACCTTTAAACCTTCATTTGCACATCACCATTGCACTGTCGTCACAACATAATAATCTTAATTTGAACAGGAGTTTCCAATCAGCTGGCTTTTATACCGATGTTCTCAAATCTTTTGATATTTCATTCATGGACTTTTTAATGACCTACCTAGTTCAGCTGTTTCTAACAAATGCATGAAATCAAATTGTTAAATTGCACTCCAGTTTGCATGCATTGGTTGTTGCTTTAGCATGCTGTTCATCTGTCAGGAAAAAACTTTTGTTTGCAAATAAAGATATGTTTCAAACTACGAATATGATCGTAAACTGGTCTGCTGCCAAAAGACGTGAACTGATTTGCTGTTTCTTCTGTGGAGTCACAAAATATCAATTCAAAATGATTGTGTAAGTTCTCACTGATCGTCATCTGTGTACTAGGAAGTATGATTAAGTCATGAAAGTTGACTCCTACTTTTGGCATACGTGTATCTGGAAAAAGTAGAGCCTCTCATTTTCCAGTTGGCTCATCAAAAAACCAGCACCAAGGTTCGACCTCCCGTGATAGAACTCGACTGCATGCACAAGCGTAGGTTGCACACGTACACTGTAGCCTGCGGTCAAATGTTGGATGGCGTTATGGTCAAATTATGGGCGGCTTGCTTTACATACTGCTTATGATGAAATTTGTACGCTCACTAATGTATGCAACTCAGATTTTTTTTTTTTTTTTTAAAGAGGCAATTCAACAGATGGCACATATTTGATAAGTTCATTAATCATTACAGTTTTTATCACTCCATCCCTGAAGGGTGCCCGAGGCATAATCAGTGTACAATGTTAATCATTTATGCATCATGTGAATCGGTCACGCTCGTGCACCAAAGGAATACAGTATTCTCATCGCAGTAGTGTTATCATGCATACATTTTGATAGCACTGTATACACTTCCACAGGTATGATGAAAAAAAAAATTGAAAGAAATCTTCAAAATGTGTTATGGTGTAAATGTGATGAAAATAAGTATGATTTGCTGAGCCAATATCTTTAATGGAGCAGCTTGCAGATTTACATACCTCATTGGAAGCAAATGTGAACAATCAGTTTTCTAAGAAAGACTATTTTCTGCCTGCACCCTTGTGTATATACAATGTACAAAATGAGTAAAAACATGCTTCTCATATCAAGTAATGTGTAGAAAAACATTTAATGTGCTTGCTTTGGCAAAAAGATTGTGTCAAATGAGGGAAGTATGGAAAAGATTGGATTGTCTGTGAATCAATGCTGAAAAATTTCAACTCTGTCCTTGACTGTCAGGCAGCTTACTCTGTTTTGGGAATTAAAGGTTACAACTGTTTTTGTGTTGAATATTTCTTTCTGGTTGCCATGGCAAAGTCTTCCCTGAGATGACAGGATTTTTTGGTATGGGAAAGGTTGACTGGTTTTGGAACAAAGAAAAATTAAGAATGCCCTTTGATTATTGGTTCTTTGTCCATTATGGCAAAAGCTTTCATGACATTTCATTACCCAATAATTCTTAAATTTTGCATAATAAGTAAAGAGGGTCCCCCCCCCCAAAAAAAATGCTTGTATTCATTGATGATTTTCCGTGCACCACCAAAGTATTGCTTGAATGGATATTCTAAAATATGCTTTGTGAGGGGGGATGATTAAAATAATGGCAATTTGTACAGTGCTGTCTATGCCTTTTAAGTTTTCCAATTATGTTACTGCAAAGTTTCTTGTGAGATAATTAAGAGGAAACTTGAATTCCAGATTATATGTTATTTGTGTGATGAAAGAATGAAATAGCAAAAATTCAGTCACTCAATTGTCTGATGAAATCACCGCAAAATGTTAAAATATATGGGAAAAAAGAATTGCGCTATTAGGAAGATAAAGTGGTATTGTAGCCAGTTTCCTCTCTCTCTCTTTTCGTCATTCAGTCACTGTCTTGGCCGTATTCCACGATCTCCATGTTGATGTCGACATGTACATCCTGGTCTTTGGGGAGAGTGTGCTCAACGATGCTGTCGCCATAGTCCTAACCAGGCAAGTATACACCAACATCATCAGACTTTAATGCTGCATCTTAATCATAGTGTGAAAGTGGAAATTTTCGCGCGCTTCACGCAACTGGAAAATAGTGCAAAAAATAAAAGCACATGAATATTTTTGCTTGCCATATGTTCCAGTAGTTGATGTCTTGATTCCGCGGAATCAAAACCATGCGAAACTCAGTTTCTTACCTGGCTGCGCACGAAAAATTGATCACACAAAAATATCCACTTTTACAGTAGTTTTCAAAACAGGCGTATCGAGGGTATGAATGCATAATAGGGTAACAAAACTTTTCATTTTTTTTTTGTTGGGGGGGGGGGAATGGGGAGGGGGAAATTTAAATTATTAAGATTTCAGTTCAGCCATTTCTGTGTGTAAAGCTTCCAGTCTTACACCATCTTTTCACTGCAGTTCATTCTGCAAACTTCCCTTGTCAGTTTGCATAGTTGATCAGTTTTCACAGGTAACATAATCACCCCCGCCTTGCAGTATAATGTTCTAATTACCACGCAGTTCCTGCTATTCACACAAATATTGTCTCCTCTGTAATACATCTCAGAAATATAACACCATCACACGTTTGCAGGGAGCATGCATCTTCTAAGGCTCCATCAATGTTTAACTTACTTCGGCATTCAACCCTCGAGGAATAACAACATTGCCCTATCTGTCTGTTTGTCTTTCAGTTTGTCTGTCTGTGTTTTTCCTCTCTCCCTCTCTCTTTCTCTCTCTCTCTTAATCTGTTTATTACTTTTTAACGCCAGATATTAAGCGGGTCTAATCTTTTTCCGAATTGGGACTTCCAGACAATTTCACAAGCACTTTGGTTAAATTCGCGATTGTGGAGTACAGTAATGAAAGGAGACATGTATGCATGCACATCACATTCCTGTCAAGGTCAGAGATAATAATGAATAAAAATTTGCACGTTGTTAAATTTGCGTATAGTGTCCGACTCGCAAAAATTTGCTGGTTGCTTTGTTGGTTATAAACATGAGATTTGAAAGATAAATCATTCAGTTAAGTTGTTCATGTTACATCTTTATATTGTCTGCTGAGAAGTAGAAGGGCATCATCTCAGTTTTGCAGAGGTATTGAATTATTGGTGTCACATTGTAGAGATCAATCTTCTCTTCATTATGATGTCAATCTTAAATTATTTTCATTTTCAGTAAAATGTTAAAAATCAAAACCACTAAGGGCATTATTTCATCCAATTTTAGAACAATGCTAAATCTACAATGTACCTGCTTTGGATTAAATACACTTTTTATTTCATAAAAATTGATTGTTCTGTTTTTATTGTAAGTCTTGGAACCTGATAGTGCCCTTCTAGTTCTCAGCCAACAATATGGGCTTTTCTCTTCAATCCATCTTTATCTCCTCCTTTTCTGAGAGCATTGTGTAGAGATCTTATATTTGCATACGTTGAACTGCCATAATTTTCATTTGTTGTGTTGTGTTTTACCATGGTTACAACAGGACAGTAGAAGAGTTTTCAGACACAGCCTTCACTGCGGGAGGATTCTTCAAGTCCGTCGGCCTCTTTGCAGGCATTTTCATGGGCTCCTTTGCCATGGGGGCAGTCATGGGCATCATCACGGCCATTGTATCCTTTGCTCCTTGATGTAAGAGTAGCACCTGGTAGGGAAGACTGCCAATCTCCTGGTTGCCATGGTTACACAGCCTTGACATCATAGTGGCTAACGGCAAATATTTACACCCCCAAACTGTGACACTGTTTAAACTGGGCATGCACAGCAAATATTTGACTGTTCAGAGCTCTCTATGTGCACTATGACATGCAGAAGCGACCAACACATGGATCATTTTCTGTAATGATTCCTTCAAATAGCTTGTTCAATTACAGTATGCCTCCTAGGTGGTCAAACACACGGCCACAGGTCACTTTTTCGTGCCGGTGTTGTAAAGGTTGTTAACAGTTAAATCCCAGAGGAAGTTTGAAGGGACTGTTGACAGGAATCAGGTTGATGTGCAATGACCAGATAAGGGATTGTACTGACCTACAAGAAAAGGTTTCCTGTATGTTAGGACCCACATTTTTGTGATGCTTAGAAAAACCCACACGAAGACTGTATGTGATTGTGTATTTGTGTACCATAAGTTTCCCTGATAGATAAGAAAGGGAGCTATAGATTTTTGCGGCATGGACGTATAGAGGAAAATAAACTCTATTTGGCACGTGTGCAAAATTTCTTTAATATCAAATTCGATCTGGCATCGTCTGAGTTTTCATGGTCGGTTCTGGGCCATTTTAGTGTGCGCTCCAATTCACGATGCAGAGAGCTTCTTGATGCAATGATCATATGGGGGCGCCGTTTTACTTTGTGTAGGCTTGGTCCTCATGTAATCTGAAGCTACTTTGCAACACGACGTAGGGAGAGAGGAGAATGGCCAACGCAATTGTCACCTAAACATCTGCATTGCAAATTTGAAACTCCCACTTGCCATTGGTAGTTAGAAATAATTGATTTTGTAAATTCTCGCTCACACATATCTCATTGTGTTCGTATTCGTATGTATTTTTATTGATAACTTAAGAAGAACAGTACACAGTATCATTAGGGATTTCTGTATAAGGGACACAGTTAAAAAATCGAAAAGAAAACAAAAAGCATTTGCAGCCTCTAAACGGGTTTTGTGTTTGTGTGTGTGTGTGTTATTCATACTACCTTCAATGTACTGGTATGTGATTCTTGACCTCGTATTTTAGTAGCGTAATGGAATGAAATGCATCTGTCTATTAATATTTTTCCCCTGTATATTTGTTTTTCTTTAATCACGTATCTCCTTAACTTTAGAACCAATGTGCAGATAACAAAGTTCACTCGAATCAGGGACTTCCCCCTGCTAGAGACAGCCATGTTTACCATCATGTCCTACAGCTGCTACCTCATGGCTGAAGCTGCTCAGCTCACAGGTATTTTTAGATTGTTGTTGTTGTTATTGTATTTATATGATGCAGGACGCCACGACATTCATTTTTCTATAACCAAGGGCCAAACAATTTGCTAATAAATACCATGGATCATGCATTTTGTTCCTCTACCCCCCCCCCCCCCCACCCCCCCCCCCCCACACACACACAAAGACATATTTGTTTTCACTTTGCTGATATGTCCCTTTAATTTCTTCAATCTTGCATTGCACATTATCTATCCAGGTATCGTTGCTGTTCTCTTCTGTGGAGTCACACAGGCACATTACACCTACAATAACTTATCAGAAGAGTCAAAGAGGAGAACGAAAGAGGTAGATATTCTGTTTAGTAATAATCTATGGATTAACGAAATAGGTAAAGACTGTTTAGTAATAATCTATGGATTTTTGCAGTCAAAACAAACACTCATTGAGAGAGTCTGTGATATGAATATCTTCTAAAGTTATGGGTATATCTCATTATATGCTTACAATGTGTTCATTGCCTAGAATGTAGAAAATAAATCACCCCATGTGAATGGGATTCAATCAGTAAGATTGCAATTAATGTGTACGTGTTTGCATTTGTTGATCTATTTATTCATTTATTTATTTATTTATTTATTTGTCTATCTATTTATTTATTTATATGTGTTGATTGAATAATTAAGTAATTAATTAATTAATCAATCTATTTATTTATTTATTTATTCACTTATTCATTCGTCTTTAATATGTGTTTCCACTTTTGCCTGCAGGCATTTGAGCTGCTAAACTTCTTGGCAGAGAACTTCATCTTTTCCTACATGGGTCTGTCAGTGTTCAACCACACCAACAAACAGTTCAGCATCAGCTTCACGCTAGCGGCTTTTGTATCCTCTAAAATGATGAAAAACATGCTTCCAAAGTGGAAACTTTCACACCATTATAAATAGTGCTAGACCAAGTTCTGTAAATTATATTTATTTCTAATTACAGACATGAGTGTGTTTCATTTCTGTGCACAGATTTCCCAAAATATTTCAGTGTTCTTATTTTTTTTTTCACTAGTTCACTAGAGTGAAAATTCATTATTTCCATACTGCAAAATATTCCATATTAACAGTGAATCCATGTTGTGTTGTTACCTACTCTTAATATCTTGTAACCAGTAAGTGAGCAGTAAGTTTGTAATACAGCCATAGGAATATGTGAGCACAGATTATTTCATAATCAGTGGCAAGTTTATTGCTACTAAAATATGATACGTCATGCGGCAGCTTATTGTTTAGCAAAGATACCACCGAAAGAATTTCAAAGTTGCTGGCTGTGCTACGAATATCTTGATTGATATAGATATGAGAAGAGCTGCATTAAAAGAGTCAAAGATTGATATTGTATTTCATAGTTATATATATCACTGTAGATGGAAAATGATATCTCCTAAGGCCATATATCAATCCAAAAGCAAACATTTGCTCTGTCAGCAAATATTCAGTTTCTATGTGTTTTCCTTAGCACTGAATAATTCCCCAACAGCTTGGTATAATTTTAGGCAGACTACTCAACATATATCCGCTGTCATTTCTACTCAATCTTGGGAGGAAGGAGAAAATACCATGGAATGTGCAACATATGCTCTTCTTCTCAGGTAAGAAAAGTTCTTCCGTCTGACATGATGATTTGCTGGATTCACAACTTGTTACTGGGTTGCCAAGGGCAACATTTATTGAGAGAAAAAAAAAGTATGCACAAAACTTTTAAAGTATACAAATTTGTTCTTGTAAGTTAATGCGACTTCACACTAATTGAGCATTTATGTGTAATACAGTATGTCCCCAAAAAAATTACAACGGGGGCCCTCCACAATGATATCTTTAAAAATAGTGAATCAATCTAAATACAAATTCAGGGTATGAAACTATAACCCATTGCCCACATCTTACAGAAAATTCCCATTCGATTTGCTTCAGTGGTCAAAGAGAAATGAGGAATTTTGTAGAGGATATCGGGAATCTCTTCTGTCCAAATTCTGTGTACTATTCACACACAAGAGCATCAAATTGCTAAAATTGGAAGAATCAGACTCATGACATGCTTTACAACAATCCTCATTTCTCTATGACTGCTTAACCAAATTGAATGGGGTTTTCTGCAAAATAGAGCTAGATGTTATATTTCAAGACCCTGAAGTAGCACTTGGGCAGGTCGATCATATTGGGTGTTATCAATTCGAAAATCTAATTGTAATTTTGGGGGCGACTTACTGCAGTATGTCCCCAAAAAATTACAATCAGATTTTCGAATTGATAACACCCAATATGACTATTCTTTTAAATGCTACTTCAGGGTCTTAAAATATAACATTTTAGCTCTATTTTGCAGAAAACCCCATTCAATTTGGTTAAGCAGTCACAGAGAAATGTGAATTGTTGTAAAGCATGTAAAGTCTGATTCTTCCAATTTTAGCAATTCAATGCTCTTGTGTGTGAATGATAGACAGAATTTGAACAGAAGAGATTCCCGACATCCTCTACAAAATTCCTCATTTCTCTTTGACCACTGAAGCAAATCGAATGGGAATTTTCTGTAAGATGTGGGCGATGGGTTATGGTTTCATACCCTGAATTTGCATTAAGATTGATTCACTATTTTTAAAGATATCATAGCGGAGGGCCCCCGTTGTAATTTTTGTTTGGGACATACTGTACAGAAGAATTTTGTAAGGGAGGTATGTTTGAGATTATCATTCTCAGGTAAAGTTGTTGCTAGAGAAGTTAAAACTGATGCATTCAAACTTCATACTTAACCTTTATTACTAGGGTCACCCAGGTAATCATGGTGTTTGTCAGAGAATACCAAACACTTTCCTCTTTTGATATTGTAGAACAAAAGCCGCTCCCTGTTGCTCACTCAAGGTGGCTATCATACTGGTGGATAGTGAATGGTATCAACCCAGCACATTATGCCGTATGAAAGAAGGATTTATGTTAAGGTGGATGTCCACTAGAGTCCTGACAAGATTAGGAAGCTTGCAGAAGCAGAACATGGCATCTCGGCATTCTTTCCATGTTGTACGCAGAAAAACGTGCCAACCATAGATTCCTGGGACAGTGTTACAAATATGTACATTTTTTGACTGCTGACATGCTTGGGAGTGTCCCAGGTATATATTTGTGAAGGGCACAAAATGCTGTGGAAAATGCCAATTGTAGCAGGACAGCACAGACACATCTAGGACCATTATCAAGATCATTTCCGCATCCCAATTTTTGGTCTCAATCAAAATGCGGATGCAGAAATTTTGCCTTCTCACAAAGGTGCAGAAATGCTTAGAAGAATTTAGGAATGGATGTGCGAATAGGTTTCCCTGTGCCCTAGATTTTAGGAGCGCACATTGTGACTATCGCATTCTCTCCTTACCAGGTCTACGAGGGGCCATCGCCTTTGCTCTGGCGATACGCAACAACGCCACCTACGGCCAGGAGCTGATTTTGTCCACGACATTGCTCATCGTTCTGGTCACTGTGGTGGTCTGTGGCGGGCTGACCACTCAGATGCTGGCCTGGCTCAAGATCCGGGTCGGGGTCACTGAGGACGACACAAACCAGAACGCCTTCCATGCAGGCTCGGTCAGTTCTTTAATTCCAGGTTTATTGCTTGTTAAAGGGTGTGAATGTGAATAAATGAATGACCAAAAAAAAAAAAAATGTAGGACTAGTAGGATGGATAGATCGTAGGCAACCTGAACTCCAGATTATGGAATTGAATAACAAAGAGGACATGAAACAAAATGCCTTTGACCTTTAACACGGGATTGATTTTACCTGATTTCAAGTTCGTGACTGTCAAAGTTGTGAATGTGAATGAATAGATGCGTGACTAAATGAAAAAAAAAAGAAGGTAGGTATGATGAATAGATTTTTAGCAGGCTTTGCTCTAAATCAGAGACCAAATAAACAAAGTCTGCATAGACTAGTTTGCTTGCCTCTTATGTTAGATTAGTCAGTCTTTATGATTTCACATGCATTGATCCGAAAGTCTTGACGTGTATGATCGTAATAAAGAGGACAATGAGAATGATTAAACCAGAAAGATAGCTGAGACAGATAGATTGTAAGTAAGCTTGACTGAAGATCAGCAATTAGGTGATGAACCTTCCACTTCAGATGATTGACTTTTTGTCTCTTTAATCTGTCATGAATGAGAAAGATTTACAACTTAAAATGTGGATAGATAGATGACACCAGCAGATATTTGATTAATCAATGTATCAGGGAGTGAGTTAGTTATTAATGTTGTTGAAAAAATCTATGTGAGTAAATGCCAGCTCACAGTGCAGCTGAAGGTTGGGCTATGGAAGTTGTAAATCTGAAGACAAGTGAATTCATATGTGCTCTTTCTTTTTGCTGTTAGTATTTGATTGTGCCTAAAGTATGAATGCAAAAGAAGAAGGGGGGGGGGGGGGGGAACCCAAGGGATACAGTTGATTTCCTTTTTTTTTTAACGAAGATCTTCCAAATGCAGAGTACAAAGTGTTGAGGATTTATATGTGATACACTAAGTTTTGCCCACCATGTTTGTTTGCAAGATGTCTACTGTGCACTAAACAATGCTATTTATGCATGGGCAAGACTTTGATTTTATTTTTTTGATATGACTCACTTCTCATCTTGCCTCATTATTTGCACATTGCCAGCTTTGATTTCGAGCAAATAAACAAACAATATGCAAAGAGGCCAAGCACTGACTGTCCGTTGTTGCTGATTGTTCTTCTTTCTCTCTTTCTCTCTCCGTTTCTTCCCCCTTTTCGCTTTACTGTTGTTGTTTCTATCTGGTTTCTTTGCCATGATTGCAACGTTCTGTATGGTGGCATGCTTATTCTTGTACTTTGCCAAATTGCCCCTCTTCATTTGACTATTTCTTGTCTGACGATGCCGAGTTCTTGACTCTACTATGCATGCTTGCCTTTTCAAAATTAAATCTTACTTATGTTTGATATATCTAAGCCTTGATTGATTGTGTTCTATCTCTTTCTTTCCAATGTGCCTGCTTTTCTAAACTGTCTGATTTCTTGTCATGACCAATGGATGACTGTATGGATTAGTAAATGTTTTTTCTTTTCCCTTTGATGTTGCCTGATTTTGGGAATTATTTTCTGTTTTGTCATCCACAACCTTTCTACAAACCCTTGATAGTTTGGTATTACTATTGATATTTTGTCTGTCTGATTGTTAATATCCATGTTCTGCCGTTTTCATTTTTTAATGCCTTCTGTTTTGGCTTCTGGAAGAAAAATTTCTTCTCAATGTATTCCTTTTTCGATTTAGTGGTATTCCGCATTGTGTTATACTGTATCTTCATTTGTAATTTTCCTTTTTCTTTGTCATGAAATTGTGTTGTCATCTCTACAACTGTATGTTATTGTTTTATTGATGCATCTGATACAAACCTTCCTCAAAATCTGCATCATGTTCCCTTTGCAAATGTTTCCAATCATATATTCATTCCTGTCTCATGGACTTAGTGTGCAACCTCATTTGCATGTACTTGTGTACTTTTCCATGTCTTATCCACTGTCCATAACTTCATTTTCCCTCTGTATTTGTGTGTTATCACTCATTTCATGTTATTTCTTCTTCCCTTTTTCAACCGTTTTATTCTCCTGGTCTCTCCATAATATGTCATATATTTGTTTCCATATAAACTCACTTCTTTTTCCTTCTTTTGTCCTCTCTCTCTTCTCTTCTCCGGCTCTCTTGCCCCTTGCTCTCCTTCATTTCTACATTTCTCCTTTCCTCTCTCTCCGCCTCCTCCTCTTCCTCCTCCTCTTCCTCCTCCTCCTCCTCCTCCTCTTCCTCTTCTACCTCTTTATCCTCCTTCTCCTCTTCTCCTGCTCCTCTTCCTCTTCCTCCTCTTCCTCTTCATTCTCCTTCTCCTCTTCTCCTTTCATCTTCCTTCTCCTCTTCTGCTTTCATCCTCCTCCTCTTCCTCCTATTCTTCCTCCCCTTCCTCATTCTCCTCTTCGTCTTCCTCCTCTTCTCCTTTCATCCTCCTCCTCTTTTTCCTATTCCTCCTATCCCACTCCTCCACCTCCCATCCCACTCCTCCTCCTCCCCTCCACATTCTTTTTGTCTATTTACATATCTTGTGTCGATTCTCTCTCTTCATTTCCTCCCATACCACTGCTTTGCCGCCTCCTCATGTTTTCTCAATGGATGTACAACTACCTCACTTCATGGCCAACATTTCACCTGACTTCCACTCTCCCTTCCTACCTACCACTGTCTTATCTGCCCCATAATCCCCTTCCCCTTCGATCATCCATCCACTGTGCATGTGCCAACCACACCCCACTGAACATCCTAACCCAATCTGATGAATGACCAAACATTTTTTTTTTTTAAAATCAACCAACCTAACTTCCCACCAACCTACCTACCTTCCAACCAACACAACCTATGTATCTTCCAACCATACCCTATGTACATTCCACCAAGTGCCTGTCACCATTTTTATTCCCTCTGAGCATTTTCCCTTGACATACCTACCTGCCAACCACATTACGAATCATGTGCCATACCTATCAACCAACTGCCCTGAACCATCACTTTCCTTGCACCTCTTTTTCATTCTTACTTCTAACTCCTACTAATTCCTTGACAACCCCTCCCCCCCCCCCCCCCATTTGATCATGGCACTTGCTTGTGATCCCTCCACCCTTCCCCCTCCACCCCGAAACTTCCCTTGCATCTGTCCTCTATTTCATTGAATCTGACACGATGAACCTGCTGGTGATGTCCTTTGGATGGTATTGACCTTGAACAGTCCACACAATATTCACAGATCTCCGACCAGGAGAGTCGGTTGAAGAGGAGGAAGCAGCAGGCGTGGGTGGTCAGAAAGTGGTACGACTTCGACTACAGGTAAACTAGAGTTCTATATCATATAATAAATATATATGTGTGAGCGGAATGGGGGAGGGAGAGCAGTAACTTTATGAGTCATCACTTTCATCATGTAGTGCTTTCTGTGCTTCACATGGTGTAGCAAAGTCTGATTGATTTTCACCATTCTTTAAAAATCTGGTCACAAGAGGAGCGAGCTTCATAACAGTTTTCAGACTGCATTTGTTTAGAATAGAGCCCTTAGATCAGTGATAAAGCAGTTTGATGAACAAAAATAGAGGCTAGTGTATTCACTGTCTCACTGCCCATTTGCCACTTGTTTCGACTAACAAAGCAGGGAATAATGTGCCTGGCATGTGTGTATCATACTGAAAGTCCATCCGTCTGGATTCCTGTTTAGAAAAATCAGAAGATTGTTGGTTTGAGTCCAACCTGAGTATATTATGCCCATCATTTTGTCCTGGCTATTACACACACACGAAAAAAACAACAACCAACAAACCTGCAATAATCACAGCTTATTTAAGTCGGTGCAGGGCAATTATAAGTTGCATTAAAAGTCCATCATATTTAGAGAAATCCATCTCTGAAACATCTGTTCACCATGAACAGAACCCAAACTACACCTGATGCTAACATTCAGAATACGTAAAGCCAGTTTTGGATTGAACATCTTCCCAGGTTCCTGAAGCCGATCTTCACCAAGAAGGGTGCCGACTTGAGGGAAAACGTTCCAACATGCTGTCTACCTCTGGCAGAGTGTCTGACAGTGCAGGTGGGGATCCTTGTACATATAAAGTACTTTACATATCAAATGTTGTATTACAGACCAGGGTTTCACTAATGCTACTCAAGTATATAGAACCACAGTGTATGATTGTGTGTATGTTTACACACAGATAGATTAGATAGAGACAGAAACATTAGATAGTAAGACAAGCAGGGAGACAGACAGACAGACAGATACAAATAGACAGATAGATAGATAGATAGATAGATAGATAGATAGATAGATAGATAGATAGATAGATAGAAATAAATAAGCGTGCCTAAAGGTCTCTGCCAAGGGTCTTCCCCTTTCATTTGGCAGTGCAGTGTCCTTATAACCCATTTAGACAAATACTCTGAAGTATACCAAATTCATGGTTTAAGGGAAATATGTCATATTCCTTTCCTTGAGGTATAAATTCTAAATGAAATATTTCTGAACCAAGTAGCCATAAATCTTTTGATTGAAAGAGAATGCAACAATTCAACAGTGATATGAACAGAGTTTTATACAATGCCTTAAACTCCTATACAGGATGACAACCCAAGCGTCACTGAGGACAGTGATGATGATTTTATCCTTGATGACGATATCAACCCCACTCAAGTAGACGCCAACTCGCCCAACAATGGCTCGGCCACTCCCCCAGGGCCTCGCCCACCGGAAGAGGACGCCACCTTGGAAGGCGACCTGGGGCTTGGGGATCACCAGCTTCACACGGCAGGCATCCTCAGCACCGGTGGCCCTGCCCCAACCAGGGTATAGCGCAGTATCAAAGGGGCACCCTGCCACCAGTAGGCAGTAGCATTCTCCTTCCTATCTTGCTCTGTGATGTGCGTGTCTGTTCACCCCCGAGACAGCAGCTACGTGCTGGGCAGCTTGGAGCTATTCATGTCTGAGTAGAGCTTTCCTGACGTACATTTAGTTCATGTACTGTGAACGCGCAAATTTTCGCGGTGCATTAATTTTTGTGCATTTTGTGCTATTTTTGGCTAGTGAGAATTCTAAAACCCGCAAAAAAAAATATCTTCACAATTTCTCTGCACATTTTAAAATGGGTGGAAAATTGTGCAGTACAAATTCAAGAAACTGGGAATGTGGTTTTGAACCACTTAGCACAAAAAATTAATTGCGTGAAAATATGGACGTTTACAGTATCAACTCAACTTTGAACAGTGAATGTACGTTGGATCATTTTCTGTGCAACGTTTTCCCATATTTGTGACTTGAAATGTCAAATTTCATGGTGGAATTCAAGTACGGAAGAATAAAGCCAGATCAAGTACAAATGGCCAAAGCCTGTCAAAGAACCATGCAAAAACTGTACTTCTCAAATTTTGTGTTAAGATTGTCTTCTTTTATTCGTTGAAAGCATTTTTCAAGCATGGAATTCATTCTATCATTGAGGAAAGTTTCCAGAGAACTGTTTTTCATATTTTTGAAGTTTTATGAGAATGTGAGGCTTGCACTTTTATTATTACATTTAATGTGTATTTTTTCTTCTTTTTAGACATTATTTTGTTAAAATGATGTTTTCATATCCTTTGGTCATTCAGTTTTAGCTTATGATGTTGATGAAATATTCTTGGTTTTATCCCTTAGTTTAATGCGCTTGTGAATGTTTTGTTTAATAGCGTAATGTTTGTGCATTTTATTTTTCTAATGAGGAATTTGGAAATATGATGTTTCTACAGTTTTCTATGATGATACATGTAGTTTGTGCTAGATATGTAAGAATGTGCTGTTCTTGACATATGTTTGATAGAATTGTAAATTGAAGGGTTTTATTGTTAACAGTAAATTTGCTTTCTACAAATGAGGAGTATTCTCAATATACAGTACACAGTCCAAGGCATAGCCATGTTCAGGGTTCTTATATCAGCCATTTCACTCCATATGCTAGTCCATGGTAGTAAGCCAGTTCGCAGTTCCACTTTGCGCATGAGCAGAAAAAGGTCATTCGTACCAACAGGAGCATTGGTTTTTAAATTCACTAAGATAAGCATTTGTGATGGGATGATTATTCATGCAATCCTTATAAATGGTGCTTGCCAGCACGTCCACCTGACAGAAAATTTTGGTATTTGGCAATATCAACAGAAAGAGATTGTTAATACATTCAGTGCAAAGTAATGAAATGGATGCTTTTTCAGGTGTTATTTGACAGATCATTCTGTCCATCTGGTCTACACAAGTTCATTCTTTGTTTGAACAGGATTGATGAATCCCATAAATTGTTACGTAAAGCTTATGCGCTGAAAACGAGTGCAGTGCCCCTATCTGACCGAGAAAAAGAAAGGTCATTCGTGCCAATGTGCCCATGAGCTAACTCCGAACTGGCTTATTTTGTCAAACCAATCTTCTGATTCAGCTAAAAAGTCATGTTTTCCTTATGTGACCGATTTGATTCAGTGAATATTTTCCTCAGTAATATATAATTATATATATACATATCTCATGAGAGAAGTTGAATAGTGAAGTGTTTTCATTAAATGTTACTTGAAGCTGTGAGAGATTTATTTCTCTTTCCATCAGATATACCATCTCTGAATATTTGCAGAGGCAAATGCTCTCCTTTACCCATGGTACAAGAAAAATTGTATCACTTTTGTGATGATGATGGTTGCCCTTTGATGTTTCCTCTGTACACCTTGTGTAGTCACTACGTATGCCAACACATTATTATGCAAATGAGTACTGAAAATGTGATATCATGTTGTTTGAAATATAGAATGTGTCAATGTATACCTTGTTTGATTAGTGTATGAGCAGAGATGGAGCATAAAGCTTTGTCAAGACTACATTGCAGTGCTAGAGTATTGTGCAGATTTTAGTTTATAAGGTGCTACAATGTAGATGATAGTCATTTTAAGTTTAGACACAATATGAGACACTCAACCGGTCACTGTGTGAAATGAAGCAGAGGAGAGATATTTGAAGTCATTTAACTCATTTTCTTTTTATACACTATAAGGGTTATTTTTTTTCATGTTATGTTACAAATATTTGACAAGAATGCTGGTGTCAAGGTCATATGAAACCACGCCCGTGTTTTTCCCTGCTTAATCATGTAGAAAAGACAAGAATCATCTGTGCTCGAGGCGGATGTTCTATATCACTCTGATCATTGAAAAGTTTTGTTTGAATGTAGCATAGAAATTCATGAATATCCTGTTGTGAATTAGTCATGTACAGTTGTATATAGAATGCACAAAAGAAGACTTTGAAAGTTATGCCAGTTTTGAGAGTCTTCTGCAGCTATCCAGATATTTAGAAATGGATCTGAAATTTGAGGGAAAATATTTCCAAAAAAGTCATACCAAGAGATCATCATATTGAGGTCAGTCTTGATGGATGTTGACAACAGTCGCTAAGCAACCCTTCCAGAGTTCAATATCGCCAATATACTTCACCAGATCAAAGCAATGGGCATACCACGGCTTCAGTTGATGGGAAGGTTTTGAGGAAAAAGACACGAGTCTATCAGACAATGGCTGCCAAACACAAAACTGTTGTTACTACAAATGATGGATTGCCCTCCTATTTCAAGTGACCTCTGACCCTTCGTCACGAGTGTGTGTATGTGTCTCTTGTGGAGAACAGAATAAGGTTTTCATTTTAAATGTGGTTACAGACAGTGCATATTCTGTTCATAGTTTAGGTAGTAGTAGTAACACAACTTGATGTGGCACCATTTCAGAAGATTGTTAGCTGGTGTGCTTAAATCCTGCTGTATATGAGGCAATGTATGTGAAGCATCCCCTGTAAATATAATTTTCTATAAAAAAAAAAGTAAACAGGGAAATTGTTGAAGTGCTTTAGCCTGTGACATTTGTTCATAAGATTTCAAATATTTTTGTTATATGTATGTTGTACATGTCTACAAGCCATAGCAATGTAAGGAACTTATTGACAAATTGTATTGTCACCCATTTTGGAGTTGGATTCTCTGTGTGTATAAATGTCTGGTCAGTGGTTTGCTACCATTTAGAAATTATATTTCTTAATCTTCTTCATAGTGTTTAGCAAAACACCCAGATGTAAGTGGATTTTCTAGGAGGCTGTGTTGTGAATCAAGGTTCATGAACATGATCAGTGATCACAGTAAGCATATGTTTACCCTAAGTACAGACCATCGCTTCTCATTGCAAATCATGGCTTCCCAAAACTCAACTGGAGATGAGATGAATTTGACAATTAAACCTAAAGTTGTACTCACCTGTAGGTAATTCACCGTAGGATTTTCCTTCTACTGTGTTTTGTTTCATATCTTGGCACATTTCATCTCTTCATCGGGGGAATGCTTGTGTTTTTAATAGATTGAGCTCAACAATACCAAATATAGCCTGTCAACGAGATATCTCCTCAAGCCATTTGAGTAAAATGTGAATGATAACTGAGCAATGTGGGGCATTAAAGACTTCAGGCTGAACCCACTTATAAAAAAGACTTTGTGAGAAAGAAAAGAATTAAGTTAAGTAGACAAGAAACGATGCAACATCTACACAAAGCATATGATTATGGAGGTAAATTGTATCAGCTTTTTACTCTGAAGAACACATACACACAAAAAGAAAGAAACCTGAAAATACTGTAGATTAATCAAATCTTGTGCTATGTAGACTACAAATTGGATGTGGAAAAATCTTTACATGGCAGATGATGGCCGATTACCCCATGTGAGAATACTAAACATATTCCCAGCTATGTATTTTGGCAAGAGCACTTAGTGTCAATTCTGTGATATGGTATATGTACAATGCAAACATTTCGCAAGGATAAATAATGATACCCGAGGAGGCAAAGAAATGCAGACAGTGAATTCTCAAAGCCTTCAGTGAATGGTAACATATTCATTTGGAGCATATACATCAGACAGGAATGTAGGTTGCTGAGCTAGGTTTGTGAAAATTAATGCATCCCATAATGCCCTGCATGATCTGGTCCATTTGTCTTGTTGCTCACAGTGAGCAGACTTGGGAGATTCCAAGAATAGCGACCATTCTTCGCTTTGGTTCTTACTGTTCGACTCTTATTTTTGTGATAAACAAAATAAGGAAAAGGTTTGTTACAGAGTTTTTATTTTTGTGTTGCGGTCGATATCAAATACACTGTATCAGGTAATATGGGGTATGACCCACATTCAGTAAGACTATGCTGTTCATGCAATTGAAGGGACTTTGTATATGTCCTTTATAGACTGTTAAAAGCCTTACAAATTGACAAATGTGTATCAACATGGTTAATCTACTTATTCTGAGCATCTTTTACAGCATCACATATTAATTTAACATACATACTAAATGAATGCCTGTTTGAGGAAATCAAGAGTTGTCACTAAAATCAGATTTTAGGACAGAGATATCAAATCTTTCTGTATGTTTTTGTGTTCTTTTTTTGTAAAATTTAAGATGCTATTGCTTTCTCTCCATGTTTGACTTGTGATTCCTGTAAAAAATTGGGCACATATTTGGCACCCTCTTTATATCAAACAAAATTATACATGGAAAATCATACATCTTATCTAAATCATGTACAGGGTATGAAGAAAATCTGGTTATGTAAAGAGATGGCCATGCAGTCACTTTTATGTGTCTTCTTGCACTGAATGACAGACAAATGGAGGTCTGTATTTCACACAGCATCAAGGCTGTCGGCACACTCATGTAAAAATAGAACACTATCATTTCAGGTAAGTTACTTTTGATGGCAGACATCAGTGTGGAGTATGTACTTGACCCTCCACAAAACAGGAACTATTAAAATACAGTATCTTTGTACAAGAGTCATGTGCTCTCTGAAATCTGACACACACACACACAGGGTGAGTTGTAATTACAGGTATGTTAAGTGTTTCATATCTTGCAAACTGGTAATTGGGTAACCCATATCGAAGTGCATGTTGGAAGTCCCGTAATTGGGTTCCCACAATGCACTGAGAGGTTGTAGAAAATATTGTTAGCTGAGAGGTTGTAGAAAATATCGTTCGCTGAGAGCCAGAGGGTTGTTGGCACTGCACAAGTCTGCTGACATAATGTCCTTCTTCTCAACAGATGATAATGAGCAAATACTATTGCCTGAGGCAGAGAAAGAAAGATGGATAATTGTTGCTTTTCTTTAACATATTAAATGTATGTGTTGTGCCCATTAGCAAAAGCATGACAACATATTTCTGATGATGTACTTAATAGTCAACCCAGAATGGTAAGCTTTATTGTTCAGGTGTGTACATGTAAAATTGTATGTCGAGGTGGCAACATGCAGCTTGGGATTACAGTATATTAGTATTCTAAGGATTTGTGTAATATTCAGAACGTTGATCCATATGCTGCATTGTTCAAGCTTTTGAGTTCCCATTTTTAGAAAAATTATGGAAGCTCAAAATTACAAGTGACACCAGATGACTTGTTGGATCTTGCCAAGTGAATTTGTTCAAAGACAAAAAAAAAAAAAAAAAAACACACACACACACACACACAAGAAGATAATTTCATGACAATTTCATTTCCATCAACTTTGTTTGACGTATTGTGGGAGCCGGGCACCTTTGAATGTTCCACAGATAAATGTTGCTGTATAAATGCTGTTAATCATCATCAGTATCCTGACAGTTTATTAATGCCAAAAAGACTGATTTTCTGGTCTTTTCTTTATGAACATGTCAACTTAACAAGTTCCAATTGAAATGTCCCCTTTCTGCACTTCTAAGCTCCTGCATATGTATATGTGCAAGTGTGTAGATGGAAAACATCACTACTACATAACTATAAATACTAACCCCGCACGTAGAAGGACATTACGTATACACTGATTGGTACAGCTTAGGACTGAAGGAAGTTTGCATACAAAATGGAGAGGCCAAAGAATTATTCTCTCAATCATGAACATGTTATCAACACATGCTCACCTCATGTTTTTGTCAGCAACATCTATATACAAAACCCAAGGTAAATACTTTGTAGATTCAAGGCCAATGCTGCTAAATAGAAATATCTGTGAGCGGCTCTCTACTCCCAACATCTGTTTGCAGTCAACAGTACAAGCTTTAGCTGTGATGTCCGACCGATCAGTGGCTGTGTGATCATCAATTTATCGTGAAGTATAGATACAGAGGTAAAATGTATTTAGAATAAGAATTTATTTATGTATCCATGTGATTGCTGGCAATAACTTCATACTATCTTACTTTCTACTTGCTTATTTCTTTTTGATGTGTTCCTTATGCAATTACCATGTCAGTGGGTGGGAAATGGAGCATACAACTCGAGTGCGTTAAGACGATGTGAAGTGTCTCACCCATTCATCCAGATTGTATCCATGCCCTCGTTATTTCCTTTGCAACTTTGAAATAAATATGCATCTATATCAAGACAAAACAGAGCTTTACCATCTTCTCTTGTGTCATCATTTACTCCTTTCATAGAAGTTTTGTTTCCCCAAGATATATACATTCAACCTTACTTAAGTCGACCTTGCTTAACTCAAATAATCGCCTAAGTTGAAGGTCTTTTCAAATCCTCTTCTCTTTATATTCTATTGATTTTTATTCCCTCATAGTCAAATTTTCTCTAAGTCGAAGTTATTTCTTAAGTCCAAATAGATTCGACTGAGGCGAGGTTGACTGATAGCACTCTGATTGTAGGATGCAGGATCACATGCATTTTCCAGGAAAACCAAGAAAGCAAACAAACACAAGTACAAAATGTCTTAACAGTTTTCACCAAAGTTTATCATTACATCTCAAGTCGATATTTTCAACAAAATGGGTAGTGTCTGTTTTTTTACATTTCTTGCTTAAGAAGAATCTTGATATCAAACATTGTTCAGGAACAGTCTTGTCAAAAAAAAAAAAAAGACAAACACAAAGAAACTTAGATTTAATGTGTGAAGTCTGTGACTAGGCAATTCATGGACATTTATGACTAAGTTTCATCATTTTTTTCATCATTTTCCAAGTCTTGGAACTGACAGACGGACATCTGCCCAGAAATCACCGAGATGACTTGACTCGGATAATTAGTCTATGTATTTCAAAATACAGATACATGTATACCCTTTGCTAACAGGAAGTGGCAAGAAATTTGGTCAGCTACTGTATTTGGTAAAGTCGGGTGTGAATCGTAATTTTGTTATTTTACCTGAAGAAGGGCATTAGCTAGGACATTACTAATGTGGAAATCTTATTTTCTTGGTTTTCAATCTGGCAACTACAGGCATATAAGAATCTACAATGTACTATGGTACGGTAATAGGTTTAGTGTACATTTACGACAAGGTACCGGTTATAACGAAGAGGAATTGATGGTTCCTGCTACCTCATTATAACAGGGTTTTCCTGTATTATAGTAGAGATCTTGTCAATCATCCTGCAGATCACACAGAAATTCCTCCAGGTGTTGATGCATGAAAGTTCACATCCATGGCTCTTGTACTTCCCAGTCATCTTCTTGCACTGCGCTTTCTTAGCCTTCATCTGTGTCTTTCACCTTTGATTTACCGATTGCCTCAAACTCATCCCGGGCCCAAAACAGGGCCCCATGGTCATAAATCTGGTTTTGAGTGTCTGTGGCTCTCTTTCACATGGAATGGTGGTCCATGACCAGGGACAATGATGTCAGCCATCTTCAGAACCAAGGTCCGGTTCTTCTCCTGAGATGGTGGGTCCTCACTGCAGTCTCTCCATAATGAAGGGTCACTCAGGTCAGCTTCGCTCTCAAAGAGATCTCCTGGGATAAGTTGGGGGTGGAGGAAGGGGCAGGGTGAGCGACAGTCACTAAGGGGGTTTGTTTTGTGTTTATACACAAACATTTAAAGTGAAATAGCCAACCAAACCAAATCTTTATGAAGAAATTAGAAAAGCGACAGGCCAGTTTCACACCACATGAAATCAGAAGTCGTTATGTAAATACAGGACTGCCAAACTCTGCAGTCTATGTTATATATTGTCTATGTTCTTTCTTTACTGATGGAGGTGTTCCTTCATTCCTTAGTAAGTAGCCTTACAAAAAAACAACAACAAAAACAAAACAAAACGAAAGTACAGTGTGTGTGGAGGAAGAATCTCTGGCATCCCTTACCTGCAATCACTACCACCTTGGGGCCATCCTTAACTACCAGACTGACATCACTGTGGGTGTGGCCAGGTGTTGGCATGACAACCAGCTCCGAACTTATCTGATATGGATTTCCCTTTACACAAAACACAAGGAAAATATACTACCACTGTATCATGCACAATCAGACAAATAGGCTAATTGACACTGTACTTTTTGTTTGGTCAACCAAGTCGAGATGTTACACACACAGTCAGTGTTTAAAACTCTTTACACATCATCTTCACTCAACAAAGACGACCAGAATGATAGCAAGCTTTGTCAGTCTTATAAGTTGAGTCCCCAGTGATCCCTGTCAGGAGTTTAAGCTGCTTGATCATTATCACAAAGTGTAAGATTCATCATTGCGCAGACTATGTGGAGAAGCTTAGGAAAGTAATGACGTACATTGTACAGTGGACTCCCATTACAACAAAGTCCTTGAGACTGGCAATTTTCTTTCGTTATGTGGAAATTTCGTTATAACCAAACAAATAAGCAATGAAAAACATAGAGTGGATAATGTTGCATCCTGAATTTTTACTTTGTTGTAACTGTATTGAATTAAACCTGCTTGTGAAGGTTTGGCACAATGGTGTTCTAATTTCTTCTGACTAACTTGGCATTCGTCACTGCAAGTGAACACTATGAAGTCACAGAGAACCACAATGCTAGAGTGGTGCTGGAACATAATCGCTCCCTATGTAAAACTATACAACAACCATTAGCAAGTCACAGCATAGGTTGATACACAATTGGAGCGGGGAATATTATTGATTAATTCCTTAACTGCTGCTCGTACCTCTGAGAAAGAGTGTGAGGTGTAGAGGTCTCCACAGCAGATGTCCCATCCAACGATGTGGGTGGCACCAGGAAACAAATTCAGGTTACCGATGTGGTCCGAGTGGCCATGCGTGCCGATCACATGACTTATGTCGTCCACTCCAACACCAGCTTTGGTCAAAGCTTGTTTGTGGAGCAAGGTGGAGAAGCAAATTCATTGTGGAATAAAAAAAAATAAGTCGTCATTGAAACAAAACAAAACAAAAAACAAACACAAAAACACTTTGGAATGTTACTGGTAGCCTGGCTGCACACTCAGTTATTTTAAGAGTTGATGAGTAGATCTAATACAAGCAATTTACGAGCTCTGACCTCAACTCAAAAAGTTCTGCAAACAGAAACACAGAAACACAGATTATTAACCCGTTGAGGATGGTTTGATTTTGCTACAACACGCATTTCCCATAGACGCTTGCCCGAGTATACTCGGGACTCGTCCTCAACAGGTTAAGAGTTAAAAGCACCTAGGTTTTGGTATCAGCAAAAAAAAAATAAAATAAAATAAAAAATCCAAACAAACAAACAAACAAACAAAAAATCTTCCTGGCATTTAAGTCAGAGTTTTAAGAGCTCTGTTTGAATATCTGTGGCAGCTCTCACATAAATTCTTACAAAATTTGACAACCTGGTTACCACAGGAGGATTGAAGACCTGATCTGCCTAATGCGTGAAACTTTGAAATCATAACCAAGACAGGTTAGACTGAACATTGGCAAACATCTTGTGACAAAAATTGTTTGACAAAGACATTTTGCTGAACCGAGTATGTTTCTTTCTTTTTTTTTTGGATCTTTCTGTAACCACATGACTTACAGTAGTTATTCAGTTCATGAAGAACTATCTATCAATTACCAATGATAGATATCATACTGATCTGAAACTCACCTGAAAAAGCTTACTGCCTCAAATCTCAGATCTAACGTTGCACACAATACTGATCTTAAAGGCACATAGTCCCGGTGGGTTAGAGGGCGCCGTTGGATGATACTGCCGATCATCGTTAGCATGATACAAAGATTGCCCAAGTTGAGCTATCATCAAGAGTAAAGCGCGTAGGTGTTGCAAGGTAACATTGCCTTTGTTGTCTTCTCTGCGCGTCACGCAGTCTGTAGTGATGCCAGGAAGCGTGCTTATGTGCTTCTTAGTATGACATCACAAAAGAAGTTTGCTATCAAGCTGCCATCCTCCTCAGCCAAATCATGAGCCGAACTGTGATCGGACCACTGACTACAGTGGATCGAACTTCTTTGGACTCAGGGAAATGGGCCAAAGTGTAAGCACTGAAGAGGAGTCGATAGCGTAGGTCTCTGTAAGAAACTTGCGCCGTGCGCCGGCGTACACATTTGACTAAACCACCGGGACCATGTGCCTTTAAACTTGCTTTTAAGAATTTTGATGTGCTTCAAGTTTCTCATGCATATATGCTCTGATCTTTGAACTAGTGTTTCACATCATTTCAACTCTGATACTTCACAGGAGTATTTCTGCATTGTGAGTGCCTTCATTTTCAGTCAAGATCCTTTGTCCCCCCCCCCCCCCCACCCCCATCTCCTGCATTCTTGTGGGAGCGAATGGAGACATGTTCCTACCGTTAATAAGGTACTGCCTATCCCATGGTCCACCAGTGTCTACTAGCACCTTGCACTGTGAGGTCTCAACCAGTGTGATTGTGCCATCGGCATGGAAACTCCCATCCTCTTCTAGGGTGCAGTAGCCTTCCTTCAAGACTGTGACCTGGGAGAGACCGTAAAACATTGAAAAGGTGAAATTCATGCAGAGGTAGCTAGAGTGACCCCAGAGTAAGCAGGTTCGAGGGGGTACACTAGTACTAGTACATCAAGCCTGCACTGGTACTAAGTACATCTACACAGAGACTCCAACTCTCCCGTTTTCGACGGGAGATCTCCCGCCGAAAGCCCATTTTTGCACAATCTCCCGTTCTCCCGTTTGAGATTTGATTTCTCCCGCCCTGGCTCTGTGTCTCCCGGTGGAAAGGATTTCTTACTTATTTCTATCGTATGTTGAAAAAATAAACCTTAGATAGCACCAGAGAACATCTAGAATCCTAGGAACTTCGCGCTTTGCACACATCAACTTGGAGTCTCCCGTTTGCTAGGGGTTTCGGGCGGGAGAATCTCCAGATCAGAAGGTGCTTGGGGTTGGAGTCTCTGTCTACATATACATAATATTATCACCTAACACTTGGGGATAAGCCCAAACTGATAACTCATGTATGTCATAAGTGGCAGAAAACATGGGTTTACTGTAATCTAAATGCATGAAAATAACTACAAGTACGCAACTACTAGACATTACAAAGTAGTTACATAAAACTTTTTGGCAACAAGGGGTACTAACAGCAAGGAATACCTTTGGTACTTTTTACTGTAAAAAACCTTGTCCTTTATGGAATTAAGTTAAAGATGAATCACACACTCACTGTTACTTGGTCACTCTCATAGACCTTGTTCATCCTGAACTGTTACACACCATCCTGCAGAGAAAACAAAATCATAATCTGATGACAGCTAGATTCATGACATTTAGGATATAAACTACGTACATATGCCTCATGTCTTGCTGAATGTTCGGAGCATTCGACAAATGAGGTTTATCATGTACAAATGTATATACTGTTTTGCCCTGAAGCAGAGATTTAATCCTTGTATCTTTTTGGAAGTACAGTGCACTCCCGTTATAACGAAATGCTCGGGACAGGCAATTTTCTTTCGTTATAACTAAATTTCGTTATAACCGAACAAATACAATATATAACGAAAACAGGGAAACCATGTGTATAATATCATATTCTGTTTGCTGAATACTCATCATACACTGGAAAGCTATGTGAAATGTGATGGGATAACTGTATTACAGTAATAAATGCAAGTTCCCCTCAGAAACTGTGCATGACACAAGGAGCAAACACAGTGGTGTGAAGCGTTCACCCATGCAAAGATGCTATATAATATGCTTGATCCGCTACGTATTTTTGAAAGCAATTCGCATTTCGTTATAACAGAGCACATTTCTTTTGTTTTTCTTTGTCTGCGGCGCTCGGAAAAAGACTTCGTTATAACGGAAATTTCGCTATAACCATGTTCGATATTTAAGCGAATTTTGTACCATAGACTTTAATGGTGATAATTTTGGGACCAGAAGATTTACTTCGTTATAACGAAATTTCGTTATAACCGTGTTTGTTGTAACGAGAGTGCACTGTAATCCAAACTAGAGCATAAATTTCCCCAGGACTTGTTAACCCGTTGAGGATGAGTCCCTCGGGCAGGTGTCGATGGGAATGTATGTTGTAGCAAAATCAAACCGTCCTCAATGGGTTAAATCAGTGATGAGAAAATTATGAGAATATGAGCTAATGATTGAAAGAGAATTTCTTCAGGTACACTTGTTAAGTTCAGTGACAAAGTGAACCAACTGATATCATGTGTTTGAAGCTAAAATCACCACTTTATTCTGTGATTCATAATTTACTGGAACATGACATTTGACACATATTTTGTACAATTTTTACGCAGTTTGGTCCAAGTGAACTTTTTTAAATTAAAAAAAAAAGCACACGTTGTATAAGATATATATATAAATATTTATGTGTGATAAAAAACTACATATATGCGCCTTTGAAAAGACCCCTTAAATACTTCTACAGATGTTAATAAATGGTATTTGTACAAAACTAAACTGATGTGTAAATGTTTGCAATAAATATGTAAGATCTGTCTAAATTATTCTGGGATTAAAAACAGTAACATAAAATATGTCTGTAAATAACATTAACTGCGTGGATCATATCACAGCTCATGTCCTGAACCATCCTGTACTAGGTTGCACTCCTCACTCTTAAACTTAATTCCCTCTTGTTGGATCTCCACAAAAAACGTCGATTTCATCCAGTAAGGCTCCAGGCTAACTCGGTCTCGCGAAAAATTCGACTCTACTTCAGACAATTCACAAGCAGTAAGTGATCGCCACATTCTACTGGCCACTGCATAATACCAAATGAAGCCTAACTGAATGGACAGGAAAGTGCGTGCTAACGTAATCCTGTACAAAACAAAACAAAACAAAAATGACAGCGCGCGGTCCTAAGTTGCTGAGACGCGCGGTCTTTGGAGTTTTTGTTGTTGTTTATCAAGCGCCTTTGATTGTTTTAGAGGTGCTTGATAGGCGCACACTAATTTTGCATGCGCGCAAAAGAGGTTTTTGATGCGCGCGTTGTAACAACTCGGACCATGGCATTACTGCGAGTAGCCAGAACACGAAGCGCTAGTTTACACAGGCCGCTCCCATAGGACAACACTGTACAATCAGAGGGACAACCATCACAACTCATCCCGCCGTCAAAGCGAAGCCGAGTTATCCCCGAGTCCGAGTTTAGCTTGACCCCGTTTGGGTAAGTACCGAGACTGAACCTTTTTGGTTAATATTTCGCATTTTCGTCGTTACCCATCGAATATCTTGTAATAACATCGTTATCCTGCACATTTCCTAAGCATACATTCACATTTGGGAGTGAAATTTGACAACTTTTGCAGGCGTACCAGAACTTTGTTTGGGCTTTAAGAAGAAAAAATCTGGGAATGGTTGCTTGGACATGGCGAGAACATGACATCAAATGGCCTAAAGTAAACTTTACTACACTATCGAAACCCGAGCCGAGATCTGTGAGAGTGGGTCTTCTTTTTTCCAACGTCTGAGACGTTGCCAATAAGGTACTCCACTATCTGTTTCTACAGACTCTACATACAGACTAGTGTTAAAATACAATATTGTGAGTTTTATGGCATCGAACTATTAATAAGACCGATACATTTTATTCATCATTGTCATTGATTAAGATGGTCACTAGTAGTACTCCGGAGCATCGGCCGGCAGCTCCAGCCCGACCCTGTGGCCCTGCCCGCCTCCTCCAGCTCCGATCCCGCAGCCGCGGGATCGCGCGAAGTTGGTGGCGCGTTGCAGCATCGAGCATGCCGTCGCGTTGGGACGGAAGCCTTAATTGTACATTTTGCTGTCTGCTGTATAGGTGATCCAAAGTACCAGTACCGTGAAAAAGAACACATACCTTCAGCGTGAATATCCTGTGGTGGCCAGTTTCGAAGCATCCCTGCATACGCTGCAAAGAGCCCAAGTAAGTTTGAACGTCAAAGCAACATCCATCGACACCAAACCACGCTGAACTGACACCGTATGTCGCCGCCGGGAGCTCCGGGATCGGGGAGCGAGCGCTATGTACACCACTGCTCTGAACGTGTGGATCATACCTTTGGGATCACATGACCCATCACGTGGTCCGTATTACGTAATCCGTCTTTTGTATAGTATCGTTGCTGTGTCAGACTTTTCTTTACACGAAAATGTTCTCAAATTGGATAACAACATAATAATATAGGTTTTCCCGGTCAATTTCATACTTTTGTCATTCAAGTTCCTATTCCGAGCATTCGATTTCACGCATTCCACTCTCGCAGCACTGAATCAGCAATCAAATTCAAAATCCGGTCATTCGAATTCACTATCCGAGCATTCAAATTCACTCTCGAAGCATTCAAATTCACTATCGGAACATTCAAATTCACTATCGGAGCATTCAAATTTAAGAGAGGAGCACGCATTTCATCAAAGAGCATTCAAATTCATGTCAAGCTGGCGACGGAATCTCGTCGGTCATTCAAATTCGTGAATAGGCAACCATGTTCCAAATAACTGCATTCAATTTAAAAGAAGTCCTGAATTTAGTTAGTTTGGGGCCGTGTATACATGTGTTTCTCACTTGGCTTTGAATATATTGGGATTTATGATGATTATTTATTTTGCAGTAGAGGTCCACCTGTTAATTGACAATTTTGAACTCGCGCTTAGCAAATAGGAATATACAGGCACATTTCCCTGGGATGGGACATAAAATGGAGGTCCCACGTGTAAAAGAGTCACAACTCATGCATGTAAAAGATCCCACTTCATTATTCATAGCAAAGAGCAAAACATCTAACTGGACCCCATTTCCATATGGAAGACCAGCTTTTGCAGCTGAATATGGGTTATCCAGCCATCTTCTTTGATAGAAAATTAAACAAACAAACAAAAATTAGGCACTGTATAGGCCTACAGACGAGCATAATACGGAGGATTGGTTGACACTTTCGAGGAGACTGATACATGAGCATTTTATACGTGTTGTCTGTTGTGTATTGCTGTCTTATTGATTTAATTTTGCGGGACTATGTGAGATCATTGTGTGTCAGTTTGTCTTAAATTGATGAATTGTCATTATATGGTTGGTGTTGGGGCGTTGTCAGCATGCAGTATCATCAAGAAATATGATTACTAGTCGTTGTGTTGTTTGGATGCACTGCTGATTGGACATTGTAATTTGACATTCATTGAGATGAAAAACAAAGAATACATGTACAGAGAACAATGTAGAACATGTAAACAATCCTAATTACACAATATGCAAGCATTCATTGGTTGTGTTGGCCCTTTTTCCTTTTTTAAAAGTCTCCTCCATTTTCCTCGTTAAATTGATTGCACGAAGTAGAACTTGATCGCCTAAAAATGAATTTGAACGCTCCAAACAAGCTCATTGGGACTATCACGTGACTATCGTATGAATTTGAATGCACGAGTAGGAAAGTCGGTGCTCGCATTTTGAAATTGAATGCCCAATCGTGAATTTGATTTCACGAAAACGAAATAGAACGCTCATAAATGAAATTGATCGCTCGGATTCTGAATTTGAATGCCCCGATATTTTCGCGTGCGTGCGCTGCGTGAATTTGAATGCACATTAATGAATTTGAGTGATAAAAGTATGAAATTGACTGGGAAAACCTATATTAAAGAGTTTTTTTTCGCAAAACGAGCTAAATCCATTCTTGTTAAGTTGAGATATGTGTGCTTAGGGCCTAAAGCTGCTAAAAACAAAGTTGGTGAAGTACAGTTAATTCTGAGTCATACCGACGGAACCGGAACAGACACAGAAACAGAATAAGAAAATACAGGATATTTTTAATCATAACTTCTACAATATTTCTTGTTATGTTACAAGTGAGGTATATTACTGGAAAGGTTTAATTTTGCTCTATCTGATGATGGAATTACTTTGAAATGTTTTAAAATGGAGCTTAACTAGACCATTTTGCAATAAAAACTAATTCACATGTGAAAAAAAAAATATGTAGATGGTCAATCCCACTATTATCTCGGCTCAAAGATATCGTGTCACATGTATTTTGACCAATATTCTAACAACTATAAAGTAATCCTGTATCCTGAGAAGTCCTATAAGCCTATTTTGTAAAAACAACTTCATCAAACGACCAGACAAAAACTTGGCCTATATCATTACAAAATATAAATTCAGGAACCAATCATCTGTCAGTTACTCATGGTTTATCAAAATTGCATGTCACAATTCTTATAACACCTTCACTGAATTCATCAAAGAAGGCTCATAAAATGTACTCAATAAAAGTATATGTAAAAGGACAATATCATTGGCGACCAAAAGAGATTTTTGAAGTACTTACTGATGTTTATTATTAATTCATGATTTTGTATCGAATTTGCTTGATATAATTATGTCTTCTGAAAATGAGGGATTTGCCGCAGGGTAAGTTTCATAAATCTTGTGACACATTTTGATCTATCCAATTTCCAGAAAGAAAAAAAAATGCGTCTCCTAAAAGGAAATCATGGCTGTGTAATGTCGGACATGCATTGTGGTAACTGATATCCGAATGTAAAACAATGTATATAAATGCTACAGGCTTTCAAAAATAGAAAATTATCCTTATGTATCAACGACTTTCACAGGAAATGTATGGCTGAATTCTTCGAATCGTAAAAGCAACGTTGTGTCCTTGTATACGATTCAATTCCGCATCACCGATCTGATAAGTTCCGTTTAATTTTACTTCGGCCTATAGGATCAGACATGGAAATTGCCATACTAGTAAGAAATCTTCAGACTTTCATTATTCTGAATTTGTATCAACTTTACCTTTGCTCATCAAATGCCAAATATTTATAGTGTGGTTATAAATGGGATAATGTAAGTTTCATTGCACAAAAGTCATCTTTGGGAGGTCTGCAAAAGATCCTGTTTCTGTTGAATGTGTAAGTTTTGTTTTTTCTAATCATCCATTGTTTGATCCCCCTTATGCCATTAATTCTTGCTCGATCCATTATACAATGCGCGAGCATCTCACTCGAATTACGAGTGATGAATGCACTATATACGCGAAAGTTAACATTCCATCAGGTTCTCATAAGGTGATTCCGAAGGTTCTATATTTCGAACCACACAAATTTCCTGTATAAAAGATTATGTTTAGATGTTCGTTAATCAGAAAATAAAAGATAGGTTAATTCAATCCGAATATTTGCGGCATTATTCAGAAGGTTCGTTAATCCTAAAATAAAATAAAGTTCGTTATTCGGAAGATTCATTAAACCGCAAATAGAATAATGCTCATTACTCCGAAAGTTGTTGGTATTTTTTCAAAAATGAACTATAAGGGTTCATCATTTGGACGGTTCGTTAATCCGATAACAAAAATGATACTCGTTAAGCCGAAAACGAAAAGACCTATATACTAACGAACCGTCAGAATGTTTAACGAACCTTTTTCCATTGCTTCTGAATCATGAACCTTCGGAATAACGAACTGTAATCACAAAACACAACGATTCCCTCTTATGTTCCCAAGACATGTGCTGCTGTTAGGCCTAAAATGTTGATGGCGGTATAACCATAATCATGTGATGCACACCTTTCAAAAAACTAAATGCATTTGCGTTTGCAAACGCAATTAAACATATACATCAGCATGAAGGAGATAATTTTTTATTATGCTGAAAAGCAAAGCTTGTATTTTGTACTCTCCTTATAGTGGACAATAGCTAATTACTGAACTGAACCTAAGTATGATGCTCAGGCAAATTGAAAAGGGCAAAAGTGACAAGTGGTACACACAGTCACACAAACACGCACACACACACACACACACACACACACAAACACGAGGGACCTCTCGTGTAAAAGAGAGAGAGAGAGAGAGAGAGAGAAAACTAAGACGAATTATAGCGTGGAAGGAGTTATAAAGAGGACAGGAAAGACAGGGAATTATGTATTGTCTTAATAGTAGTGAATTAGTCAACTTTTACAAGTGTGTTGGAGTTTGCCAAAAATAAGGAATGTACTTTCGCCTTGTACAATGTACCTTAACTGGCTACATCATTAATTTTGATTAACATTTTGATTAATACGCGGTGTTAATTAGTAACTGTAAATTCGACAAATTTTGCATACAGAAGTTTTCATTATTGCATGGTTTCAGTTTGTTAAAAAATGAAATAAGGGTTAAAGATATTCCGAAGGTTCGTTATAAAATGATTATGCAACTTTTTCCACTTTTTGATTAACAAACCTTATTTCATTTTCGGATTTATGAACCTTCGGCATAACAACCTTTATTCATCAATTTTCGGACTAACGGACCTTCGGAACGACAGACCTCATTTCATTTTTGGAAGAATGAACCTTGAGAATAACGAACCATCTGAAAAACGCTATAAATATGTACTATAATATTCGAATTGATTAACCCCATTCCTTTATGGGACTAACAGACACGTTAAGTATGCAGAATTTGTGTGTTTCCAAATAATAAACCTTATTTCGATTTCTGATCAACGGATGTTCAGAATAACGAATATTATCCGCATTATACCATAGAGGATATTCAATTCAATTCAATTCAATTCAATTTTATTTCCATTTCCATTGAATAAACAGAAAAAAAATATATATATATACAATACATATACAGAACATGTTTGTAACAATTTCAAAGAAAACGTACAGTGGTCACGAGTAACAATAGAATTTCCTTTCTAAGGGTATATACATATACATAATACAAAGATTGGAATGGAAATGGAGGGTGCCACTAAAAAGCAAAGCTTGTAGGGTATGGGACCCTCGAAAAATACGTACACAAAATCAAAGAAACCAATGTCAACTGACATGAAATTAACTTAGGAAGGAAAAAAAGAAGAAGAAGAAGAAAAAGAAAAAAAGAAAGAAAGAAAAAGAACAAAAAGGGGGAAATGAGACTATGGTACAACACATGCCATCGTGGACACAATGATGGAAATGCAATGGATGGATATGCAATAATAAAACAATAAAACGCTCCCTGGTTCGATATTGCGATTGATTGGGTGTATATGCCGGTATGAATGCATAGGAACGGATATAAAAAAGAGAAAGAGAATAGACGCACTGTTGTCTGGTACAATAAAAGAAATATCTGAGGTAAACTTATGTTAGACAGATTGTTTTCCTTAAAAAATGATTTCTGTGTGATATCTTAATACTTGTTTAAAAAAAAACCAAACAAACGACTTGATTGAGACAATGAAACCGAACCTAATTTGGTTGTACATCATAAGATTTCAACAGATATAGATACATTTGTACTTTCATTGAAAAATTACGCTACCACCAGAACTTTTTAAAAAATTTTAACTATATATAGTTCCGTATATACAGAAAAGCATATGAGATCTGTCACATGCTACTAGTAATTTTAGCATCCTTTTCAGTGAAGGTCTAAAAAAAATCCAGTAAATTTGTTTCAAATCCGATATAGCTGGGGATATATTCTTCTACCAAAGCTCAATGGTATCTCATTAATTCGCATGTATATAATTAAAACGAATCTTGGTTTTCTGTATTCTAACCTTCTATCCCTATCATTACTCGCTAGAAACTTTGATGATACAGAAGCTATTCCATCCATGAAATCAAACAATATTGCGTTGTCACAGTCTTATTATAAAATATTTATGGATGTTTTTATTTGAAAGTAGTGTAACGTAAGCTTCAAGTGAGAATCTTGAGATTAGGAATCTAGTGTTCTCACGACATATACAACTCCATTGTGCCTGTACTCGGATACTCAGTAGTTATGAACAGTATTTCGGAAATTCATCGCTTCATTTTGGAAAGTTAATAGAGATTATGAAGAACTTGAAATCCCAGTCTTGTGGCAATTTCATTTGAGCCGCCAGGCCCAAATAAGTCCGCAATGACCAACTCTGTTTAGCATAAATTTTGCCTGCATGGCATTTAAGTTTACAGGGGCGGATCCAGGAATTCCGTGAAGAGGGGGCGCGTTTACAAAATTAAAGGGGGGGGGGGGGGGGCGCACGCACCCCTCCCCCCCCCATTTTTTTCTTTTCTTGCTGTTTCAACAAAAAAATAAAGGGGGGGGGGGGCGTGCGCCGGTTGCGGTCCTCCCTGGATCCGCCCCTGGTTTACCAACCCATCATCGTATGACTTACTATACGATTATGGTATGAGTTCAAGTTCAAGATTAGAATTATATTTTTCATCATTTTGATATCATATAAATACATTGAAAATGTGTATACACTGACAATATTTATGTTCATTGAAGGAACGTGGGCACAAATGCAAATCTTGTAGGCCTATTGGGTAGGGCCTACATTCTATTCTGCAGATAGGCCTCAACGACAGACAAACAAAACAAACAAATAGTGCAGGATACGACATGTACTGTAAATGTAGGGAAAATTACAAGTACATACATGTATACAAGTTACAAGTTTTTTCCTATATTTTTACGTCATGGTGCTGTGTCACGCTGACTTCATTCTTTGTTTTATTTTCACGGATTTTTAAAAAAACGTATCTGTCTTAATACAATACTCGTTGATTTACCTAGGTCTGTCTATAAATACCACATTTCATTAACGAAGTACGGTATAAGGGGTGCGTTTGTGGGTGGGTACAGCAACCAAGAGATGTGAGGTCATTTCGGCGACTGCGCATATTCTGCTGCGGAGATCGAGACTACGATAAACGATAGTATCGCCATTTTGAATTCCAATGGCGCTTCCGTTGTCAATGTAAACGATGTGCTTGGAAGAAATGCAATAGAATTCCCGTGGTGGAAAGCAACATCAACCAACAACAGACTTCTGTTTTGTAAGTATTGTTTACTATGAAGATAACATATTTTATGCAAGGATGTGCACCAGAGCAGATTTAGATACTAGAGAGAGATCTGAATGCGACTGGTTCTGTCTACGATCATTACGAACAAATCAATGGAAGGGTGCCATGCCTAGTCCCACATGTGTTCATTTATGTCGTGTAAATAATGTGCCTGTGAACAACACGATCACGATTCCGCGCCACTCACGACGGAGGGACGTTCTCAGCTCAGACAACTAATCACCTCTCTCTGCATTTGGCCATTTGCATGCCGAAATTTACAAGACGAACAAAAAGTGAGCCTTCAATTGGGAGTTTCAAGTTGGCCAAGAAGTCGCACACAACCTGCATGCTGCATGCACACACACAACACAAGTTAAATGTACAACCATGACAATAGATTCTATAGAGTAAGTGCACCGGTTTGCGGCCGCTTAAGGGTTTTTCCACTCTGAAATGCAAACGTGCAGATTGCTCTAATCCAGGTTATATCATAGAGATTGACCACTTACCAATACACCATATTGTCACCATTGCAAGACCAATGTCCATCCCGTTGGTCAAAAAAGACCGCGGCCGCGATCCGGTACAGCGCGTTCCGGTTTGCGGCCGGGGTGTTCTGGTTCGCGGCCGCCTCGCGCTTTTGGGTTTTGTCCAGCGCAAAGTGACTTGTTTTTTTCCATCAAGAATGAAACATATCAAACTGTAAATGCTATTTTCCCAATCTATAAATATTAGTTTTGATTAATAAAACTATTTCCTCAAAATTTTCCCCAAATTACTGAATATGAGCCATTGACAAATTGGAAGAGGAAGAGGACTTCAAGGAATATGAGGGACAGCAGAACTGAAGATCAGGGACAGCTATGAGGCACGCCCTTACAAGTCATCAAAGTATATGGATGCGTGATCTTATTTTTCAATTTACTTGTTTTATTAATAAAAAATATATTTTTGTTCTATTTCAAATGCTTTTCTATATTTCTGTACGCTTATTTTGGCTGGCGTTTTACCCCCGGACGCGATATAGAGCAAGCGCCCTCTATGGTGTTCCGGTTCGCGACCTCCCCCCGTTTCCTTCGCGATTCGTCATTTTCAATGTATCGTCCGTGGTGAGTAGTCATCACATTCTAACCCTCCTCTACGATCAATATTTCAACAAGAAAACGACATATAAGGACATGACAGCCGTCTAGCTACGTCCAGAATAGTTGACTTACGTGTTAATAATACCTATAATTCAAGCTCTTGCGGTGAACACCTTGGTTTCCAAGAGATTTTACAGCGACTAGACCTCGCACTGCTGTTAGTCCCAGGTATGTTGATGTTGTGCAGGATATTCTCCGTTGAATGGTGACAAGTTACCGGGCTGCCAGCCCATTGGCCAGATTTTATCAACTGGAGACCGCTGGCCCGGCCGCGAACTGGTGCATGGCCGCGAACTAGTGCACTTACTCTAGATATAAATTTAGAGGTTCTAGATCTAATTATATTAGTCATACTACAGCTACCACCCTAAAAACTAAATTGGAAACCCAGCCAGTCCCAGCGTCTCGGACTTTAAAACGATGTAATTGTATATTAAAGGCCCAAGTCTAATGAGTAATGTTAAAATGTGTGGGTAAATTACAGTACGGTTACACTTACACTTACAGAATACCGATACATTTCTATCTAGCGTGAACTCCCGATTACAGTATCAGATGTACCGTTCGCACATGCTGCATATAATCTTCATTTTCGGTAAGTTGTGAAATGTGTATGTCAATATCGATAACATAGCTAGGGCGCTATGTAGTGTCATTAATGAAGATTACATTTAATGAGTTTGAGGTGACAAAAAATGATGGCAAGTATCAAAACTCAACACGATCGTAAAATTTGCGCTGAGCTTGCTCTGTGTTGTGGGCCGCTCCGGTACAGCCCTGTTGCTATTTATACAGCGACTGGGCTGTGTATAGTTAGGTGGGAGGTGATTCCATGCCAGAGGGGTGCTCATGAAAAATGAGTGTAGAACACTAGACCCCAACTAACAAGTTAGAGGTCTATGTAGAAATCTACTGCCTGGTGCTGCTCTGTATTACAACTATGAATTTCAAACCCTTTACACAGAGAAATATTCAAAATCCTGACATGCGGTTTGCATCACCAGAAAAATTGAGATGAGACAAACATAAATCATTGAGAAAACACTTGGATGTAAACATGTAGAGATAACAAAGTTTCTTATCAAAAGTGACATTGAAATGTAATGATGTTTTGATCAGAATAAAATCCCTCAGATTTTTCTTATTCCATTTTTCATCACCAAAGTCGGGATGCGGCTTATTCGATGTTGCAGCCATATCGCCAGAGAATGCAGTATTTAGGGCACATAGTTGACGTTGTGTATGTGTGAATATACACGTATTAAATGTAAGTATTTGCTGCTTGAATTGTTATGTGATAACATATCCAGGACGAAAGCCTCGGTAACATTTCTTGCAGTGACCAGTAGCCTGTATATTTGCTACTGACTCTCTTTATAGTTTTTTCTCACATGTTTTGTCAAAACAGTCTGGTTGGAAGGACTCTCTGCACCAAGGCACAATGGCTTCCAAACCATTCCACACTTCAACCAAAGAGCCAGTATCTATGAAGCTGAGGTAAATGCAAGTTTGTGTTCATATTATATGACAGTAGACATATTGTTGAAAATTGAAGAGCCTTATCATTCATTCTGTCATACCTCACATAACCTAAGTCTTGTGTCAGATGGTACCACAAAAAGAACAGTAGATAAAACAAAACAGAAGGAAAAAAATAAATGGGTGCCGGTACAGCTCCATGCATTGAGATTCATATGACATAAAATGTAATACTGAGGGTGAAGTCCAATTGTGAAAACGTATATTTAGTGCAGTTCAGTGGTGTTAGGAAATGCCATGTACAGTGAGATAAAATTCCCAGTTGTTAGTCTGGTTTTGAAGTTAGATTTTCATGCTGTGATAGTGTAGTAGTATTGTGATTTGAGTAGTGTAGTTTATGCATCCTATATAGATTTTAAGATTTGTGAAAGTTTTGCGAATATGATGCAAAAGTTGGTATGAAAGGCATGAAAATGTTCTTATTCACTCTAATAGTCAGGATCGACTAAGTTTGTTTTTCTTAGTATTTTGAAAGGTGATGTCATAGTAAAGACAGTCATTAAACCTCAAATACTCCACATGATTTTTTTTTTTAAAGCCAACAACATGTATTGTATTGATGTAGAGAAGATATAAAAAAAAACCCCAAAACAAAAAAAAAGTAAGGCGTGATCAATATAAAAAAAGAAATTAAAAACACTGCATACTGTGTTGTCTATTTACATCATATTTATGTCTTGAAATGAGAATGTAATGTATATCAAGCATGGTTGGTCAAATCAATCTGTAATTGTTGCAGGGGACTGAACACCTCCAAGAAGGTGACCCGGCAGCTGGAGATTGACAGTCGCAGGATGGAGGAGAGACTGAGGGAGCTCAAGTTGGCCATGAATCGGGAGAAACAGGAGAGAGAGTGAGTAGTGGTATCCATGACAACCAACAGAGAAGCAATCCCACCCAACAGTGCAACTTTGGTTTAAAGATGACAATGACAAAAGTTGATGATCAGTCAGTCGGCATTCTTTGAATTCAGTCCACATTGATTCAAGATGTGCCTACATTCTTCATGCAGTTGCCTTACAGTTAACAACAATAGTGCACTGTTCTTAAGTCAGTATTCATTCATCAGTGAATGTGCTTCTTTTTCATGACACGCAGGAGACAGGGGAGTGCTGGATCTGGTGGAATCTGGTCATCAGGGAAACCTGGCGCCTTGACAACACACGGCAATGAACTCGTGAAAAAGAAGAGTCCTACCAAACCTGCCAAGCCTGGAGAACCGAAGGTATGCTTTCTCTCATGTGGAGTGAAATCCTACAGGGCAAATATTACTCTCAGCCATCATTTATGCACAGTCTGAAAATTTAGGTTGAACTACTACCACAAGATTCAAAGTTCTTCCAGAACCACTGTCCAAAAGCTTGCTCCAACAACGATGACTTACCAATGTTCATTATAAAGCTCGTATTTAACCAGCATAGTGTTTAAGAGTTGCCAGTGTTTAAGAGTTGAAACCATAAACTTTAGGAATGGGCTCCTCCTTTTCTTTTTCTTTATTTTTTTTTCAACTGAAATGTGTCAATACTAGGAATGACTTGATACTTACTTTATGTCATATAAATTTGTTCTCGCTTTATGTCACTGATGTCTCTGTCTTTTGATAATGATGCAATAGCTTTGCATTTTTTTAACACATTAACTTTATGACAGATTGAAAAATGTTAAATGAAGTCTCTTTTTGTTTTTTATGTTGTCTGTTCTTAGGTCCGAAAGATCAAAGTTCTCAAAGATACACCAATAGGTGAGTTCTGTGTTGGTCATTTTTCATTTTTACTTTCCTTTTCTTTCATTGGCTCTGACCTATTAGTGGACACTCTTAGGTGACAAGGCAATTTCAGAGTTAACCTTCTCGTTTGAAGTCAGAGACTTTCAAAACTGAACTTTTTGAGATGGTGCACTTGAAAACTTCTCTGATTTGGTCACATATTATGTTCTGTCCATTGAAATTCTTGAATTGTGCAAGATACAGAGTTTTCTCCCATAAACCCCATAAACTCTTACCTGCTCTTACACAATCAATCACACAATGACAGCATCCATACCCCTAATTCTACAGCTTTGCTATTGCTCCTGCTTCTGAATGTGTATTGTTTGAAGCCAGTGCAGCCTTGAATTATGATGTAGGTTTTAATGAAACTTATGCTGAGATCTATCCTTAAAGGTAGTCCATAGCTCGTGACAAATAAAAGAAGGTAAAATTTCAGCTTATGCTTAATGCATAGCACACATGTATGCTAATGTAAATTGTCAAGTTAAGTTAACAATTGTAGTGATGTTGTAGCACAGATGTGGATTTGTAAGGAAAACCAGACACTAAGATTGTAAACTAACACCGAATAACATTGACTGAAACAGAGGTGCCGAATCGTGCCCCCAAGAAGTACCCAGCTGGAGAGCCAATGGCGTCAGTGAGGAAATCCTTCTCTGGGCCAGCGTGTGGTCAGTGTGAGGAGCGAGCTGTGGCTTTGGTGAGTCTCACTGAAAGAACAGTTTAATGACTCTTTTGTGTGTCACGATCGCACGCCAAACTCAAGTCTACAGCATGCCAAGTTTGCATATTCTGCTTAAATATACGCACAAACCCACCCAAGCTGATTGGTAATTCGCCAAATGCCAAAATACATTGAAAGGGTTTCTCACGATTCCATTTCTATCACATGTAGCTGGCATTTGATGTGGTGATTGACTTTCAAGTGGTGTTCCTTACTGGATTTACAAGTAAATTCCAAGTTTGTTCACTGTTTTGTGTTAAAAGTCATGCCTTACAATTAAGCTTCTGGTCATTACAAAGAAAAACAATCTTAGATTTGTCATACAATTTTACATCAAAGCAAAGCTTGGCATTTTCTCTACTACTTTTCTCATTATATGTCCAGGGTAACGAAACTCTAAAAGTTACGTGGATTTGAAAAACAGAATGTTTTCCCAAAGCATGACTACATTGCTGTCTCAGAATAATGTGGCACACAGGGGGTTTACACCATGGCAAATAAAAGAGTTAACATCTTTATGATGCCTTCCATGATGGGACAGTAAGCCTGCTGGATTCTGCCACATGCAGTTGAAGTGTTTAACCCATTAACTGGTAATCCCTAATCCAGAGTCTACTACACTAACAAGATGATCTAAGATCCATCAGTGACAATTTGTGTTTCATTGATTGGTCAGTTGATGATCATATGACTGTAGAACGAGAGCAAACGAGAATTGGCTAGCCAGGAGCCATTGTGCAGTGAAATGGAAGGTGCTTTAATGAGCCAAAAACTGTCCTTTTGTACAAAAGTTCAGATAGGATGGCAGAGAACATAGAAAAGAATTGATGAAATTTAAGTTCAACCATCTTTTGTATCAGAAATAAGAATGAAAGTTCTGCCTGAATATTTCACTAGTATCTGTTTGATCCATAGCATTTGAAGGGTTGTCAGGCCATTTTTTGTTTAAAGAATAGATACAATGTTTTCAGATTTAGATATTTAATGTTGCTACATGATTTAAGACAAGAATATTGTGATATGAACTGAAATAAATGGCAGCTGCTTCTATGACATTTCTTTTGATACCAGTACCAGGAGCAACAAGGGACTGATATCATGGACTCTTTTCACCATTAAAAGCCTCATTTTGCTAAATTGACAATATGAATGCATTTCCATTCCATTGATCACATGAGCTGGAAATCAGTTGAGCACAAGGCTGTTTGACTTCTCAGGCCATAAAACTGTAAAGGTTTAGATGTCATGTGCACTCTTAAATGCTGACATGTTCTTTTTTGTGTGCTGTCTTTTCCCTCTTTAGACTTGCATGGAATGTGGTGAAAACTACTGCGCTGGCTGCTTTGCAAAATTTCACCTCAAGGGGGCGCTCCGTCAGCATCGGTCCATCCCGTACCAACCTGACAAAGAAAAAACTTCTCCACATAACAGGTGAGTATTTTCGTGCTTTCATATCAATTCTTTCTAATTGAACGGCTGTAGGCTTTCTGCACTAAAGTATTGTGAACTCTTAAAAATGTTATAGGCCTTCGCGAGTTGTTAAATTTTTGATCATGGAGTACAGTAATGAATGAAGAAATGTACACTTGTGTGTCCAATTCATGGTGGTGTGAGAGTTGATATATTCACATGTTGTTAAATTTGCGAAAAGCACCTGACTCGCAAAGTTTGTGAACATAAGAACATTGCAAAATATATGGCGTATACAGTAATTGACCTTACCATACTTTACCTTTTTTTGCAGTTCCCTGTGTGGGCTCCCAGAATGTGAAGCAATGAGCAGATAGTTTAGGGTGCTGCGCACGATGTCCCACTGCTCTAGGATAGTAACACAAATATACAATTCTGTAGGCACTGTGATTTTCTGCAAATATGTTTGAGAAAGCAGTACCAACAATTAGTATGCACTGTTTTTTTTTCCCTTTATGTATGCAAGTTTACATACACTGTATACCAAGAGACTGTTTGTGCATGTCTGTATAGCCTTTGATTCATCTAGATCATTCGAAATTGATAGGAGTTTTTAAGTTTGTCAGCTTGACTTGTTTGCAGCAAATCAAACATGCGTACCTTGAAATGAACAGTTGAGCGATTCCTGATATATTTCTGCCTTGTTATCACTGAACAGCATTGCTGCAAGTAACAGCAAGCCCAGTGTCACAAAAACTTCATCCAGTGCAGACAGCCATTCCATGAGCAGTGAGACCAAGGTTATCATTCCTCAAACAGCGCCACCAGCTGTAAGTCAATTCTCTGCAGAGATTCTTCATGTTTTGTTTCTATGATTGTAACATACCTGCACTAAAGAAGTGGTCGTAGGATGGACTGTGAGGTAAAATACTCATGTCAAAATATCAAATGACAATGTTAAAAATTCAACAATGATGAGATTTAGATTTCCATTTTTGAGTTTAAGTAGTGGACAATTGACACTGGATAGTGGGGAGATGATATAATACAAAATCTTAATGAATTTTGTTTGTTTAATTTTTATGCCTCCGCCACGAAGTGGTGCCGGAGGCATAGTATGTTTTCGGGTTGTCCGTCCGTCCGTACGTCCGTCCTCTTTCGTTTACGCGATAACTTGAGTAATATTGACTTGAATTCTACCAAACTTGGTCCAAGTATAAAGTATGATGGGGCAATTAGTTGATTGGATTTTGGGTGAAATCCGCCGAAGGTCAAAGGTCAAATCATGAAATTGTATCCGTTTACGCGATAACTCAAGACTGGATCGAGCAAATTTCACCAAACTTTGTCGGAGGATGATGTATGATAGGACAATTACTTGATTAGTTTTTTTAGTGAAATCGGACTGAGGTCAAAGGTCAAAGATCAAGGTCAAATCCTGAAATTTATCTGTTTACGTGATAACTCAAAACTGGATGAAGCAGCTTTCACCAAACTTGGTCCAAGGATGATGTATGATGGGAAAATTAGTTGAGTAGATTTTAGTGACATTGGCAAGAGGTCAAAGGTCAAAAGGTCAAGGTCAAATGCTGAAAATGTTGCTATTTCCCCAATATCTATGCAATGCCCTAAGGTATTTTCTTGAAACTTGGTGTAGACATGTACTACTGCATAAAGATTCTCCAGAGAGTTTCATGTCATAAGGTCAAAGGTCAAAAGGTCAAAGGTTAGGTGAAAATGTTGTAATATCACTTTTCTCACAAATGGTTCAATGTATCTTCATGGAACTTGGTACATACGCATGTACTGACTTGCAGAGATTATCTAGGAAATTTAGGGGTCATAGGTCAATAGTCATAGGGTCAAAGGTCAAGGTCAACTCTTCAATATTTTATTATTTTCCCTCATACACTAGTATATGAAATGCTTGCATTTTATTATTAGTTTTAACTTAATATCTACATGCATTACCTATTGGAGATTCTCCAGGAAATTTCCAGCCAGAATGTCAAAGGTCAAAGGTTAAGGGTCAAAGGCCAGGTTTCAATGCCCCCCCCCCCCCAAAAAAAAAAAAAAAAAAAAAAATATATATCTATTTTGTACTCTAAGTACACTCTTTCTTCATACATTTGTACCTTGGAAATTACTTAATGCATTAAACTTATAAAAGGGTCTGTCAGAATTCAATTCCCCAAATATGTGTACCTGCACTCTTCGGCAATTATAGCAAACCCAGTTCAAGGAAAGTGAACATTCAAGTCATTTCTGACAAACCTGTCATATTTTTATTTTTTTGCCAGTTATGTGAAACTGTCATGGATCACACATTGTGAAGACATTGTACTATACCCCTATTGGGAGAATCATGCATTATGGCGGAGGCATCAGTCGCCATAGCGACATTTCTAGTTCCATTTGAGAAGATGGCTGGATAGCCCATATTCAGCTGCACTAGCTGGTCTTTCATGGGGTCCAGTTGGACGTGAGGCAGGACCACTTCACCGTGTTGTGCACCCTGCTCTTTTACGATGAATGAATGAAGCGGGATCTTTGATGTGTATGAGTTGCGACTCTCACACACATGAGACCTCCATTTTATGTCCTATCTGAGGATTTTGACTCCTGCTAGAGGGGAAGTTATGAGTACACACAACATTGCTCAGTTAGACTTGGGAATCGGACCCGGGTCATTTGGATCTGGAGGCAGACATGCTGTCAGCTGAGCCAAATCACTACCCACAATGTTTTGTCCCTAAAACCATTAACCCATGCCTCTTTTCCTATATTGAGAACACTTCTATTGATTTGAAATACATCTTTGTTGCTTGCACACAAGAATCCATCGCCGGGTCCGGGGGGTAAGAGTCTCTTTGATGGCGAGTACAACGAGGAGGAGAGTGCTGCCTCTTTCGCTGCAGCTCTCGCAGAATGGAGGCAAGCAAAGAAAGGGGGTCAGCAAATTCAGAATGGTCAGGATGGAAAGAAAAGTGGTGAGTGCTCCTTGGGTCATCGCTATGTACCCAGCATCTTTATCAGATGTTAATTAAGATGATCACACATAGTTTTGTGTATTAAGTCATATTCTGTGGATGAATAGAACTCATATTATCAAGTTTGTTTTCCAGAAGAATTTACTGGTATGAGAAAATTCATGAGAATGAAATTTGTAAAACCAGCTCAACAAAAGTAAAGTTCTGAAGATACAGAGACAATTATAAATGTTTTCACTTTACTCATCAAATATTTGATATTTGCTGATCTCATTTGCTCAGCTGTTCACACCCCTTCTCCTTTCTTGTTTTGCTTTGTTTCATTATTATTACATATGCCTAACTCTCATCTTTGTGCCCGATGACACAGTCCATGACATGGGTAGCGGAACATCTGCAGTGGACAACTCGGACAAGCGGCCAGTAGAGATCAACTTCCGTGACAACGAAGCGCTGAGCTATGCCGATCGTCTTCTGCTGAAGAAGCACCGGCGCACCGAGCTACCCTCAGCGCTGAGCCCTACCCCTAGCCAACTGGCTGACCACTACCTGGCCAGGGGGGCTGAGTCCCAGACGGGAGATACTGAGTTGACCAACGGTCACTACAACCCCTCAGGTTAGTGTGCTTGGTTCAGCATCCTGTGAATCCTGGTGTAAGACATATTTAGGGCACAACAGCCAGACACATACTTCCGTGTAGAGTAACAATCTTCCACTCATGATGTGGCCAACAGGGAAAAACCCCTCTTTAGAACTTAATGTCCAGAGTAAAAGGGTGTGTGTCTGACCTCAATAACACATGTCGTACTTGACTGGTAGTAAAGAGAGGTCAAGTTGGAAAATATGAGAGACTATGAATTAGGAATGACAATTTCACTGTCTGTAAGTCACACTGTGTGCTTGAACAGTCTTACTGAAGCTGTGCAATCAAGACGAAGTGTGATTCAACATGGCCCCTGAATGTCATCTCCCCTTATTCTGAGTCGTCTTCCTCATATTCACGAGATCCTAGCACACAGTAGGCCTCAAGGCAGAGAAATAATACCAAAATGAAATTAGTTGTAAGTTTGAACAGCAATGAGTATAGACTCTCTGTGAGCAGCTGCCTCATGATGCTTTGCATGTGAAGTCCATGATCGTAATTTTCATCCTACTATTGATAATAGTGATTATTATTACCACTATTATCAGAGATGTCAGGCAGTGTTCATCTTTAATTCATTGATTGGAATCATCCATTTCTGCAGAGGAGGAGCTGGAGATGGCAGAGGAGCACCAACGCTATGCCGACATGTTTGGTGGTAACGGACAGACCCCTCCAGCTGAGATGGAACGTCCCAAGAGCAATGTCACCATTGTGGAAATCACAGAAGCGGTAAGAGGGCAGTGTATGAAACTCATACAGGATTGGATGATTCATACTAGTGGATGGCTGAATATGTATCCATTTCTGAAATTCAAGAGCACCTCCCAAATAGCAAAACCTAGGATGTCCAATTAGTGATTTATCTGCAGGATTTGTAGAACGGATTTGTAGAATGTCTTTATGTAATACTGTAAAAGTGGATATTTTCGCATGCGAAATCTTTTGCGCTTTTTCAGTCAGATGAATTTTGTGTATTTTTAGTTCAACAGAAGTGAGACATTACAAAGTGATGCATAAAAGAAGCAAAAATATTCAAGTGCTTTCATTTTCGTGCTAGTTTTTGGTCACACGAAATGTTAGTGTCTGTTTAATCATGGTGGCTTCCAATGAAAATGGCTTGTAGATGATGCAGGATTTCACTGTCCACCTGTTACTTTTCCAGGACGCCCTGAATGAAAAGGATATAGATGTCCAGTCAGTGTACAGTGTACAGGAGTGGGACGGAACAACAAGCACGCCCTCACCCCGCACCACCATCGTCAACTCCAAGCAATCTGATGTTGTGATAGCAGAGCATGACGACTCTCCCAAACCATCCACTGAGATGACAACTGCTGGCAAAGTAGGCTCAAGGCCAACAGAATCTGCGAAAGATAAGAAAATAAAAGCCACAACGAACAGACCACCATCTCAGGGACCAAATCAGAAAAAAATAGGAGGGAAGAATGAGAATAGACCTTCATCACAGCGAAGCAAGGTAGAGGAGAAAAAACCCTCGTCAACAGCAAGAAACGGGAGCAGTCGTGCATCATCGCGGAACGAGATTCGCGGTAAGCAGATTGCAGACGCAAAAGGCAGCTCAAGCAGGTCGGGCAAGGAGTCGTCGCGGAAACCGGACAGGGCGGGGCAGAGGAGTGGAAAAGAGAGTGCCAGGAGAAGGGCTGTGGAGCCAGAGAGACCCCCTTCCACCGGTCTCACCACCCTTCCCTCCAGGAACCTGCAGGAGATTAGCAGGATGCAGGTTACCAAGCAACACCAGGGTTATGGAGAAGGGCTTGGTGCCTTCTTCACTGGTGGCATCCTAGGAGGGGAAGCAGGTGAAAAGGCAGAGATGGGAAAGGAAAAGAAGGAACCAGATCGGTTGAAGGACAGCAGGACTCCTACCAATGAACTACCAGAGTGCAGTTATAAAGGTTTGGAATTAATGCTTTGTTTTAACATATTATTCATAAGCTTAGATTTCTTTCAAGAGCAGTTATCTTTGACTAATTTCCAAAGTATCTAATGCTACCCAAAAGAGCATCATGTTTTTCTCTGTAATTAATTTTACCTTTGCTTGTATTGTTTGTGTGGTTTTTCTTTCTCTTTTTCTTTAATTCTAAACTCAAGCATAGTTCTCATTTTAGATATGTATTCTGACAGATAATGTGCTAGCCTTGTTAAAAAAAAAAACCAGAAAGATAGGTGATCTATACAATGGGCTTTAATGGCCTAGCCACACAGAAACAACACCACAAACAAATTGCTAAAGAGTATGGTATCCATTCTCAAGAAGAAGAAAAAAAAGGACACCAAAACTGCTTTGGGTGTATGGAGCAACATATATTTATCAATCCTTTTTAGTTACCTGTCAACCCCCCCCCCCCCCCAAAAAAAAAAAAAAAAAAAAAATGATTTCAGTATGTATTGTTATATACCATACCTTGATATTTATGTTTTGTAATGACTTTTCTCTGACACTTTTAAAACAGAAGGTTAAATCTGCAGGGATGTGGATTTTAAGTGTCACTCGAGTCTTTAACCCATTGAGGATGGATCACTGATTTTGCTCCAACACACATATCCCATAGACACGTGCCCGAGTATACTTGGGACTCGTCCTCAACGGATTAACTTGTCTGATGATTTGCTGCTGCTGATTTCAGAAATTTGGCAGATCTTTTGATGTATTGCAATTTTTAAGATGAATGTAAGTCAAGGAAGTGTCGCTGCATCGATCATGATATCAATTTTGATATGTCCCTTGGCTTTGGCAGGTCCCTCTACCAGTTGGCGTCCTGACAGCAGTCTTTCCAACCACCCTGACCAGCCAGTGACAGTCTTCTCACCATCCCCTCCCAAGCAGTCCAGAGATGCCAAGTCTTCGGGTGTGGCTGGAAGGAAGCGCTCTTCCATCCGAACATCGGCCGAGAAGCCCATCCAACCGTCGGCTGGGGGGAAGTCAGAGAGGACGGGTACGTCCCGAAAGGTGTCTGGGAAGTCGGGAAGAGTGAAGGCAGGAGCATCGGATGATGACCACACCATCCACTGGGTTCTCAGCCAGCAGAAGAGACTCACCGATGACCACTCGGCCACGTCCAGTGCCTCTACCCTACCGGACAGGAGCAGCAGCCGCATCGAGGTCGACGGCGATGACCTGACCTCGTACGATGACCACGGGCTGGCTGGTGATCAGGAAAAGGCAGACAAAGAGACCCTGGAGCAACTCACCTGGGAGCTTGCCTCAAATGAAGGCAGAATCACTGGTAAGTAGATAAGATTTAATGATTAATTCCCCCTGCGAGTTGTTCCTAAAAAAACACATTGGTGCCTCGTTTTGTGTATAACAAAACAGTTTGTGAGCCCGTCAGTGCACGCTCTATTCGTACCTTTCGCCCGATTTATATTTTCATTGTTTGTTGACATATGGCATATGTCATTAACCATGGAAAGGGGACACATGTACCACCTGACTGCTTTCACACAGGTAGATTACCAACCTGTCCATTCTCTGTGGACCAGCAAGAAGAATCTTGTTTGGGGGCATAGAAGGCTCTTGGAGAATTGCTGGAGGAACGGATTAATAGTGACACTTCTAACCTCCTGTTGAGGGTTACCGAAATACCTGTATACTGGCAGTGGTACCACACAGCTTGTCAGCTTTCTATCATCAACCAATTTTACCAACTGTGGAAAACTTTTGCAAGACATCAGCAAGATGCAGCAGAATTTTGCTATTTTCCAATTTACCCCCCCCCCAAAAAAAAAAAGAAGAAGAAAAGAAAGAGAAAACTTTATCCAACATTTACTGAGATGGGAGCCCTCATTCATTTGCACTGTTTTCAACCCATTCTGTGCCTTTTGAACAAATCACACAGTTGAATCTTAAAGCCAAAGCTTAGTTCTGGTACGCCTGCAAAAATTGTCAAATTTCGCTCCCAAATGTGAACGTATGCCTAGGAAATGTGCGGAATAACGCTGTAATAACAAGATATTTGATGGGTAACGACGAAAATGCGATATATTAACCAAAAAGGTTCAGTCTCAGAACTTACCCGAACAGGGTCAGGCTAAACTCGGACTCGGGGATAACTCGGCCTCGCTTTGTTGACGGCGGGCTGAGTTGTATTGGTTGTCCCTCTGGATTGTACAGTGTTGTACTATGGGAGCGGCCTGTATAAACTAGCGCTTCGCGTTCTGGCTACTCGCAGTAATGGTGCGAGTTGTTACAACGCGCGCAACAAAAAACCTCTTTGGCGCGCATGCAAAATTAGTGTGCGCCTATCAAGCACCTCTAAAAACAATCAAAGACGCTGAAAAACTTCAAAGACAGCGCGTCTCAGTTTATCAAGCGTCTTTGATTGTTTTTAGACGTGCTTGATAGGCGCACACTAATTTTGCATGCGCGCCAAAAGGTTTTTTGAAGCGCACGTTGTAACAACTTGGACCATTACTGCAAGTAGCCAGAACGCGAAGCGCTATACAGGCCGCAGCTCCCATAGTACAACACTGTACACTCCAGAGGGACAACCAAGACAACTCAGCCCGCCGTCAACAAAGCGAGGCCGAGTTATCCCCGAGACCGAGTTTAGCCTGACCTCGTTTGGGTAAGTTCTGAGACTGAACCTTTTTGGTTAATATTTTGCATTTTCATCGTTACCCATCGAATATCTTGTTATTGCAGCGTTATTCCGCACTTTTCCTAGGCATGCGTTCACATTTGGGAGCAAAATTTGACAATTTTTGCAGGCGTACCAGAACTATGTTTTGGCTGTAATAAAGTGCCAAGCCACCAGGTTTATGGGTGCTTGAAGCACTCTATGACATACTTTGTAGCCAAAACTATACAAGGGCTTTAAGAGACATCCTATCATGTCACCCTCCACAGCTGATGGTCGCATCTCCAGTATGAGCCTCATCCAGGATCTGGACGAAGAGAAGATGCTTCAACTGCCCGAGGAGTACCAGGACCTGGCCCTTGGCATAGTCCAGGATGATGGACTTGGGTCTGGTCTCAGTACCCCCTGCAATGACCTTTCCCTAGACAGGCTCAGCGAGGAAGAGCTGCGCTCTGATTTCGAGCTTGCTGCTGATAACCAGCGCTACAAAGATGAGGTGGAAGCACTACACTGAGAGAGGATAGAGGAGCTGATGTGGTTGCTATGGTAACAGTCGTCTTGTGCAAGTCCTTCCCAAATCCTGACCAAATGTGACAGCCAGTTCAAAACCCACAAATAGGAGACCAAAATTAATTTCCTCTTTTCTACATAGTTTGAAAGAGTAAGCTCTAAGCTGTAAAATGATATATAACTTATTAAAATTGGACCATCCTGACCCATTCAAAATGTGATTGAAATAAGAGAAAGTTAGGAGATGCACTTTCATAGAAAAGGAAGTAAACAAGATTTAAAGATTAGGGCCATTCAGGCATGCTGTGCATGTATCAATTAAAATACACTTTATTTACCAGTGAAAGCAATGCCTGTCCCCCCCCCCCCCCCCCCCCCATAAAATGTGATCTAGAAAACTGCTAATATCTCAATTTCAGTTTTGCTTTAAGCCACCAAATTTTGATAGTCAATAGAAAAAGAGACTGTTCTCCCAGTTAAGACAAACTTTAAAAATTTGAGCTGGTCAACCCAAATGGCATATTTTGGTCCATTAAAGAGAATCCTAATCTGTGACTTCTTGTAAGTTTTTAGCTGGGTGGTCACAAATTTCGTCCATAAACAGGAACACAGGTTAGAGTGGAAGGTGACCAAGTTTTGATCGAGTTTCCTATTACATAGGCAAAGTAGAATTTGTTTCTTGAAGTTGGCCTTGATTAATTTGCTGGCAAAAGAGTAGAGTTAATGGTATTTTTCAACCAGCAATGTGATATTGATATAGATTTTGCTTTTTTCAACTGTCATCTTTCGCCCAAATGAGTCAGTTTACAGTAAAACCAGCAATTTTTGCATGCATGAATCTTGCAAATTTTGCGAGGAGCCAGGATTCCAGAAAGTAGAATGCATGCAAAAGCTTTTGGCTACAGAATGTGTTGAATGCCAGTGGCAATTTGCAAAAGTTTTGTGCTGTTGGCTCCAACTGGCAAATGGGGCTGCTGCTCTTGTTTAAAAGCAAAAGTTTCATGTGGCAAATGTTTCTGGTTTTACAGTATTTGGGGGTGATCCCCAATTATGATTCCCAACATATTGATTTGCTCGTCAAGGGGGGAAAAATGCTAGGATTTTCATGTTTTAGTAGTTGTCTCTCTCTCTATGTTTTTGATGTGCAGGACTCCAAGCAGAATTGATATGTGTTAGTGTAGATAAAAGACACGGTTTGTATGCGTGTGTGTGTGTGAATGCTAGTGAAAGACAAAGGTCAAATGTACAGAAACTCCTTTTATTCAGAAATGTAAATTCACATATGTATATCACTGTTGTGTGTCACATTTGTAACAATGTTCATGCTACTTGACAATTATTCCAAAGTATTCTTACTGTATTGAACAGTACTGTTAAATTTGTTTGAATGAGCAAAGAAAAGAGCTGTGTTTTGGTGTTTTTTTTTTCTGTTTTCTGATACTCACTGAAGTGTACAATTATTGTGTGTGGAGACAGCTAAGGTGCAAGAGTAGATTTATGTATAATTCTATACTAGACCCCGGCATCTATTGAATGGATTTCTGTGTGTATTAGCTGTTTTTCCTGATGTCAATAACTACATATGAAGTAAAGTCATATTTGACAGCCTACTTCATCATAGTACACAGAAAACACATTACACAGCCTTACTGTATTTACATGAGACTTGATACATTTTGCATGCAACCACGTAGGAACACACAATGTGAAACATTTGATATCAATGGTATTGATTTGTCAAATTATAGGAGTTGCTATGGAGAACTGCACTTAATATTGATGCTACTCTGAAATTATTGCTCTGTGCTTTCATGTGCAATTTATCCTCTGCCTTCAAAGTTCCATGCATCCAGCATCATGTTGATATGGCATACTCCATTCCAGCAAACTATGGGTTAACAAATCTCGGAATCTTCTTGATTCAAGAGTATCTATGTGATCAGTGCAACACTATGTATATGATGTGATTATTCACCTATTATGTCACTGGAGTACTTCTTAAAAGTGTATTTTGAGTCAACATTTCAGTGAAAAGACTGGAAGAAGTCTACATGCAGCTCAAGGGTATTCTAAGCTTACAAAGCCACATAAAGAAGAAGAAGAAGAAGAAGAAAATGTCAATGTAGATGCAATAAATTGACAACAGATTGTCAAACATTTTCAAAAATTCATAGAAACAAAGACATGCTCACTTGAGATAGGTGTGTGAAGGCTGCCAATATTCTGACTTTAACACACCAAGGCAACTGCTTCAAGCTACGAGATTGAGACTCGGGTCTGTATGAATGTTTGTGAAATAGTGGTCAGAAAATGAGATAAAGCTTATTGTGTTAGTTCAGGTCTGCTTAAGACTTTACTTAACAGGACATGTTTTCTCTTCTGAGTAATAAGGCAAATCATCCTGTTCTACTGCAGTGTAAAACCTTGTGGAATCTCTTTGTTCTTCTCGGAGACACTTTTTTAAGGCTCTCTTTTAAACCTGATCAGTTTCATTTGAAGAATGGTGCATATCAAACTATAGCTGAAAACTTTCTAAAAGTTTAGCAGTTCAAATCAAGAGGATTTGATATATATTCTCCTCTTTTCTTCTAATGCCAGCTGACCAGGAGAGTCTTTTATTCACCTAAGAATGATAGATGAAATTAAAAAAGCAAGTGATTGATTATGATCTTTGATTTTTGTGGTATATACTGTACTTACCACTAGAGTTTGCAGGCTCCTCTAATGCTGTATATTGCTTGTCAAGATTTGCAATTGAGTGGCTACTACAATTTGTTGAAAATGTGAGCAGATCTCTACTCCCATGATATATGTACACGTGTATATCAAACTCATGTATCACTTGATGTCAGTTACTAGCCTGTCTTACTATCTATTTGTCGTTGTTATTTTTGTCTATACAGAATCAACCTAGATTTAATAAAATAGTGTCCACATTCCCAAATCCCTTTGAACCCCTTTGAGTACTGGTACTTACCTTGATAATCACCAAGGTGTAACCACTTCTTTTTAATGGAAATTGATCTTAAAGTTGCTGTTGTATGGAGTTTGGAGTTTTTAGTTTACCCACAATAGTGGTGTAAATTCTGGATTGAATCAATTTGAAATGGATTGTTTTGAATCTTCTGTATTGGCCTTGTAATGCATGTCACATGGTTGTGTAAAAATTAGAACAAATGAGAGAGCTGTAAACTCATGTTGTTTTAAATCTGCGGAGGTGATAGTACTTTGTACATCAACATTCCTTCTGTGAAAACCCTTTTCACACTTAAGATTTTCATGAAATATAAATTGAATCATTTGTGTCTTGCTGACAATTCAGCTGTGCACTTAGGACGCAGAATAAACACAGTGATTTTACTGGTTACCATGGAAATTGTGCGATGATCATATATTGATATCAATGTGGCAATTTTGGTGAACTGTGCCCTCTTTGTGCCACTGGATATCTAGTGCAGGTGTTTCCTTGATAGGGAAACAGTCTATTTCTTTATCCTGGAGTTGTTTGACAGCAATGATTAAGAGAGTTGTAAACATTAAATTACACTTGAAACAATCTACACTATGTGTTTGGCTTTTTTGTCTTTTGGATGCATCGTCTTTGCAGTGCTATCAGAAACATTGGTTGTCATTAGTTTACAGATATATGTGTCAAGGTATGCAATTCTTTCATGATATATTATACAGTATGTCTCCCCCCCCCCCCCCAAAAAAAAAAAAAAATGCAATTGGATTTTCACATATAATTTTCAAAATGATTAAAAAAACTGAATGCTATTTCAGGGAATAAAACTATAGCCTCTTACCTACATTTTGCAGAAAACCCCGTTCAATTTGGTTAGACAGTGGTCACAGAGAAATGTGGGCCATTGTGAAGCATGTCATGGGTCTGTTTCTTCCAAGTTAAGCACTTACATGCTCTTGAAACTGTGAAAACAATGGACAAAACTCGGAGGGAAGGGATTTCTGACATGCTTTACAAAGATCCTAATTTCTCTGTGACCACTGAAGCAAATTGGATGGGGTTTTCTGTAAGATGTGGGTAATAAATTATACATGTAGTTTCATACCCTGAAATTGTGTTTGGATTGATTCACTATTTTTAGAAGTTATCGTTGTGGAGGGGACCGTTGTGGAGGAGACCGTTGTAATTTTTTTTTTTTTTTTTTTTTTTTTTTTTTGGGGGGGGGGGGGGGAATACGATATATAAAATTCGGGGTAAAATATATCATGACTACATGTAGTTCATATATATGTTTAAAATGTCTAACCTGAATAACCTGAATATGTATAAAGCTGCAATGTTAGTCAAGCTCATATACCAGCAACCCAGCAAGGAATTCTGATCTGAGAGCTTAGAAGTGAAGTGATGCGTGGAAGGGAGAAAAGAAAATGAAATATTTGCTCAGTACTTTGCTTTCCACTTAAAGGCTGAAATCAAAATGGCATATTTGCTCTCTTGACCCCCACCGTGATACAGAACTGTTCTTAACACTGACTTTGCTCTGTTGGCCAAGCTGCAAACATCTAAAAACCAAACACCAGTGAATAGAGTTACCAGAACTTGATTATCACAAGTGCATCAGAATGGATATTGAATGGGACTATGGCTTTGTTTGTTTTGTTTTGTTTTGTTTTTGCCTGAGTGAGTTTGTCTAATGGTTAAATATGATAAAAGGCTTATAGTTTAGTAGGTTACAGCTTAATGGAGTGCCAAACACTGGCACGCTTTATAGGTTTTTAGTAGGTTAAGGCTAAATGCAATACCAAAAAATGGGGCAATATGACATGGTATGGGGTTTTGATGTGGGTTGGGTCACACCATCATGGTTGACTGTAATCAGACAATGGTCAGTAGATTGATTGACCAAAGAAGGTACGGTCAAGCTTAAAGAGAGAGAAGAATGGAGAAAGTCAATTATCGTACATGTATATCAATCTCGGTAAATCTAAAAACCCTTTTCTGCTCATGCACAAATTAGAACTATATATGAACTGGCTTATTTATGGTTTTGTGTGGTTACATATGTTGTGTGAGATTCTGTTTGGTGTTCAATTTATGATCGATTTTGGTTGTCTGAGGTTGTGTGTGGTTTTGTGCGGTTACATCATTTTCATCAATGAACTCAACTACTTCCTTGATTTTTGTAACAGTTGTCTGTTGTTCTGAGGGAAATGGTGTGCTGTAAAAACATGCACGGATAGCGTGAATTTGTAGCTAAGATAGTTCAATCTGTTTTGAAGTCACTACTTTCCATGTCATTAAAACTGTCAACAAATGATAAACTTCCACCCTTGCTCCCTTAAAAAGGCATAATTTCTAATACCTCAACTTTGACAAAAAATTAGAACCAAAGGACACAAGTTTTTCTTTTTGATTGCATGTCAGGAGAGAGAGAGAGAGAGAGAGAGAGAGAGAGAGAGAGAGGGAGAGAGAGAGAGGGGGAGAGAGAGAGAGAGGAGAGAAATTCAGGTGAGATTTGGGAGTATACTACAGATGATTGTGGGGATAATGAGGCCAAGCAATCATCATCGTACTGGTCACGACATGTAACACTTTTTTATGAAATTGTATAAAACTTAAGAATTATCTGGCCTTCTATTTCAATATCCAGTTTTGATGAAACTTTTAACATTTTGCTTGTTTTAGTGCCTGCTATTTACTACTGTCATGAAACTTGAATAAGATGTGGAATTGTGCTTGGAATTCAATTAATTATTCTGAAGGTTTGTTAATCTGAAAATGAAATAAGGTTTGTTATTCATAAGGTTTGCTAATCCGAAAATGAACAAGGTATGTTATTCCAAAGGCTTGTTCATCCGAAAATAATAATATAATATAAGGTTCTTAAGTCTGAAGGTTTGTTTAGCACTCACCCTTTCATTTTTTGATCAATGAACCTTTGGACTTACAGACCTTGCATCATTTTCTTATTAATGAAACTTCAGAATAACAAACAACACCAGGGGCAGATCCATTTAATCCGTAAAGGGGAGGTGCCTTTACAAAACTAAATGGGGGCGTACGCCCCCCATTTTTTCTTTTTATTTCTTTTGTTTTAACAAAAAGTAATGAGAGGGCGCGCACCCGGTGCACCTCCCTCTGGAATCGCCACTGATCACTCTCGTACTTAAACTGATAGGGTAGTGTAGTTAATCAATACAGAATATTTTTATTCTTTAACCCTCTGCTTACCACATCATAATACCTGCCCATAGGTTTGTGTGTGAAATTTATGCACATTTGACTCGTTGCCACATAAAGGGTTAAATAGGATTTAAAGGGATCGTATAGTTTTGGTTGAGACCTAATTTCAGGTTTCTAACATTTTTTGGGTGAGATAAGGAGAAACCTCTTATGAAATATGAAAGAGCATGTAATTCCATGAGGATTTCAACATTTATTTGATGAAAATTGGTTTTGGAATGGCTGAGATATATAACAAAACAGAGCAATTCTAATAAAGTGTGGGACCCATCTTTTATTACGATCGCTTTGTTCTACTTTGTTTTTGGATGTTTCAGTCATTCCAAACCCGACTTTCATCAAATAAACATTGAATTCCTCTTAAAATAGTATGCTCTGTACAATATCCTAAGTGTTGTCTTGGTATCTCACAAAATGTTAAAAGCCCAATTCTTGTCTCCACCAATATTGTACCATCCCTTTAAGGTGCAGACATGGAAGAGTGGTTAGGCGATGACAAAATGATTGTCAACCATTGTCATTGTTTTGTGAAACATAAAATATTCTAATCTTCCTTAGATGGGAATGTACCTCCAATTTGTAAATGCATATGCGGATACAGTGAATGCATAGATATTATTATAATGCAAAGTTTGAGCAAAACTGAATGATCCATTTAAAAGTTATGAACATTTGGTTTGGATTTTGGTTTTTTGGCATCATGAAAGAGTACTTGATGCCCATCCATCAGAGAACAGACTAAGGGAATGTTCATCACCCCAATCAGTAACAAGTGGAGGGGATATGCACTTTTCATTGGAAACAAAAAAGTTTGAGGAATTCTCAACTTCTTGATACAATTTAATGTTCCAGTACTGTGACATCACAAACTGATCAACGCGGCCTTCTTATCCAGTAATAACTGAAGAGTTTCATTGCAAAATGGTCTAAAACGCCATTTTAAAACATTTTAAAGTATGTCCATCGTCAGAAAGAGCAAAATATAACCTTTCCAGTGATATCTCACTTGTAACATAACAAGAAATATTCCAGATGTTACGACTAAAACTATCCCATATTTTCTTATTATTTCATTTGGGTTTTTTTTTTGTAGCAGCTTTAGTCACAAATTTCTCAACTTAACAAGAATCGAGTAGCTCGCTTTGTGATAAAACTCTTCAACTGCACAATTCGTCATGAATTTGACCAAAACCAAAGTTCAAAACTATTGAACAACTTTTCTGAACTTCTTTTTTTTGTGTGGCTTGTTAGCTCATGAAACCCGGAAGTGCCCCCCCCCCCCCCCCCTCCACTTTTGAAAACGTTCCGCCGGCGGTGAGGACACTGTATCACAGTCATCTACTGCGTCCAATTATTGATTTAGCGCACTTAGATTTAGCAAGAGCAGGACTGGCAATATTGGCGATGCTAGTGAAGTCGATGCGATACAAAATAATTAGCACAAAGCTGTTTTTGTACGCTATGCAACCAACCGCACGTCTCGCCACCGGCTGAGTACCCCGAAATCTCCCCGCGGCTGACGACTGCGACTGCCCATCCCCCTGCGAGCAGCCGGCTGTTCGTGTTGAAACCCTCAGCGGCCACATACATGCTGCAGCATCTCATCCGGCAAAGCTAAAGGGTTCGTGCCCACAGAAGAGTTCTGTGTTCGTGCCGTTGAACTACTCCAGTACGCGCAGCGTTTTTACGGGCGTGCGATCCCTTCGGAACTCTCGAGCTCTTGGATTGGATTGTCAATGCACTGTCTCTCTCACACCTCCCTGCTGTGTCCATCCAGCGTAGCCAGTGCCATACACGCCAGTGCTAAAGCAGCAGACGTAGGTAGACGGATTTCGTGTCATCATCAAATTCTGCTATACGAGGAGAGAACCGCAGTAATACCTACCATCTGGAAGCTGTGTTTTACAATCTGCAGACTTGAAAGTTAGCATTTCTGTTGTGGATTGAGAGGTGAAAGTTATTCAAAATGCCGCCCAAGAGGTTTCAAACGACAGCTGCGATGGCTTGTGTGAAAATCCTTCTTACGGTTTTCAACATCATATTTTGGGTGAGTTTTACATTAGGCCCTAAGCTAGCCTGCCTAGGGTTGGTCATTGCCAATATTGTGATTGTATCTATCTGTTCGTCACTTTAGCTTAGATTATATTTAATAACACTGCACTAAGGTAGAGAGTTCTAAACTAGACACATACTCATTGCTACCCTTTTACAGGGACAGCATAAAAAAAAAATAAAGTACAACTTTCAACAGGTCTTTTTAATGGCAATGTACAGTCATTATCATCAGGAGTGAAATGAGGCAGATAAAACGTGTAGTAAAAGTCATTAAATTTTGCTACTAGATCTAACCACTAGTCGATCTAGAACTCAAGATCTTTGCATATAACGCAAATAACGTTCAATGCATAATTAGACAGAGTAGCTGAGAATGACAAACAATAGTAAAAACTGTGTGTATGTGAATATTATGGAACGGTACCTGTAACGTTAAAAATCATCAAGGGTGATTCTGAATAACAGATTAGACAAAAAAAATCTGTCTGTCTGGAGGAGGTTTTTAATTGTTTTTTTTTTTTTTTTTTTTTGGGGGGGGTCATTTACCACTCTCCTCTGTAGTAGGCTAAAGGAGGCAGTGGCGGATCCAGGGAGGACCGCATCAGGCGCGCGCCCCCTTTATTTTTTTGTAAAAATAAAAGAAATGGGAAAAAATATGGGGGACAACGGGGAGGGGTGCGTGCGCCCCCTGTAATCTTAAAGGTGCCCCCTCTTTACATAGAATTCCTGGATCCGCCCCTGGGAGGCTGAGGTGATTCCATGAAGTCAGATGTAGCTTCTCTGCGGAACATATCCCCGACGACAAGAAATAAACTGATCTTTTGGTCAAGGTTTTGAGGTGATTCACGGTTCGATGCAGGAGGACAAGACCAATCTTGTCATTAGGTATTATGTTTCGTGGAAATATACCTACCGGTACATCATGGAATCGTGCTCTGTATTGTGGTGTTGTCGCTGATGTCAAGAGAGAGAGAGAGAGAGAGGGAGAGAAAGATGGAGAAGGCAAGATGAGGGGAGGAGGGAGGGTTGGAAGAGAGAATAGTTATAAAATGCAAAGATACAGTTTTGTATTTTTGCTGTTACATTACCTCACATTGGGCTTTTCCCTTCTTCTTCTTCTTTGATACTGTCCAACACCCCTATGCAGGGGCCAACTGGGCAGGCTTCTTCTTCTTCCCTTGTTTAATATGTTTGACTTAACAGATTTTATTGTAATTATGATGCATAATGTCATATTTTCCAAATGGTAGGCCACTGGCAGTGAAGTGTGTATGTAGCGGGGGGGGGGGGGGGGGGGGGGGAGCCCAGTGTATATTTCTGCTGCCACTTCCAGGTTTCATCACCTTACAAGCAATTTAAAAAAAAAAAAAGAGGGCGGGGGGGGGGGGGGGGTCTTCAATGCAACTTTCTAATGCCACTTTCGGGGGAAAAAAGTTGGGGGCCCACAATGGTTACACCCTGTGTATTCCTATATCAGCCCTGCATTTCACTCGAGCACTTGCCTCAGTGTTTGAGATATCTTTGGACATATCATGTAATGAGATGTAACAAATAAGGAAAACTGTGCAGTACCGCAGACATTCATCAGAAAGTCTGAAAATATGGGTGACAAGATTTGCTCCTGTGACAATTTGCTCCGGTCTTATTTTCTCCAAGGACTTCAAAGTGTTAATGGGGTTGGGGTTATTACAGGGTTTTAGGTTTAGTTTGATGTGAGGATTAGAATCATAATACTAATAGAGTTATGTTCGTGGATAGAATTATGTTTGGCTTACAATGTAGTGTGCAGATATTTCGTGGGAGCAACTGTCGCAGGAGCAAATGTCATGGAACCAAAAATATGACATGGAAACCCTTTTTGCAAGCGCTGGATACAAACTGGAAAGAATTCCTTATTCCCCCCACTGATTTTTTTTTTCCCATGCCACTCTACTACCAGGGCTACTCTTGTTAGCTTTAACAAATTTATAATGGCTGCTGTACAATGACAGAACCATGTAAAGATCTGTAAGTCAGTGTGAAGAGCATGCTTGTAACTTTGTGTGGACTGTAGACCCTATGTTTGTCATTTAGGAGAATACTGTAAGGCCTATGCAATCTCCAAGGTGTCTCTTTTCTTTTTAGCACTGCATTTCCTTGCTGTAATGGGCACTCATCTGGACAGCCAGGCATGATGATGTACGAGTACATTGTATGTAATCACTTTAATGAAAGGATTATTCTTGTCTGAGGTATCCAGTGTGTCTGAAGTATTGAACACTTAGTTGAACATGAAAGGAGCCAGTCAACCATGAGGAAAGCCCCCTGGAACATCTAAAACTCAAAGTTGTGTAGGCATGTAACAGTACAGAGCCTGTAGTTGCACTGATGGCATTTCTTTTACAATGTACTTGCCAATACAGGCATGTGGACAAGGGTCCCAGAGTACCCATTCGGATTTAGGTACTTGCTGTACTGTGAGTATCTGCTGCCTACAATGTAGTTGCTCCAGACAAGTGTGCAAGGGGGTTTGTACAATGTAGCACCCTGATTGACTGTTTTGGTCTGCAGTCAAAGTTTTTAGTGACATGAATGTTGTTTCATATCTGAAAGTAAGTCTTCCTGCTGAGAGACCAAAGACTATGAAACCTCCAAATGGGAGGTCAGTTCTGAGAAAAAAAAAAAACTGTGAGGCGGCAGAAATTTAAGGATGCATTTTAAATCACTATATGGCTCTGACTTCGTGTCAATGTTTATTCATCCCTTTCTTTATTCATTGATTTATTCATACACTGAATTTTTTTTAATTTTTTCTTGTAGAAAATGATATCAATTAAAAAAAAAAAGGCCATTAAAGATGATATCACAGGAGAACATGATGCAATTGATATACTCTGCATACCACACAAACAACTGATACAATTGTAGGTCATTTTTTTAATATTATTTATAGTTCAAATAAATACAATGAGTAGACAAAAAGGAAAGAGATTGTATGATGTACTATGGTATTGTGTCAATGTTTACCTGAAGA